>NC_089220.1:16084814-16399401 GCF_963924675.1 Phocoena phocoena
GGACTGAAAAAAATTTGAATGGTCCTCTATTCAGTTATTAACACGGGAACAGGACCGTAACAATCCTCTCTTATCCTTTGAGACACACCTCCGTGGAGATCATCCGGGATATTAGAGAAGTGATGATACTATTAACTAATACACTGTGCATTTCTGTAGTGATTTATTCTTTGCAAAATTGAAATTCATTCGTTTAGCAAGAACTTAATCAGTTTGGTCTCATCTTCCATCCTGTTGATTTATACTAAATGGTGATAAAGATGCTCAGATCCTTTAGTCAGAAAATTTTTGTTTCCCCACAATCTGTAGTAGTAGCTTATTTTATTTTATTTATTTTTTTAAACCTCTTTATTGGAGTATAATTGTTTTACAATGGTGTGTTAGTTTCTGCTTTATAACAAAGTGTATCAGTTATACATATACATATGTTCCCATATCTCTTCCCTCTTGTGTTTCCCTCCCTCCCACCCACCCTATCCCACCACCCCTCCAGGCGGTCACAAAGCACCAAGCTGATCTCCCTGTGCTATGCGGCTGCTTCCCACTAGCTATCTGTTTTACATTTGGTTGTGTATATATGTCCATGCCACTCTCTCACTTTGTCCCAGCTTACCCTTCCCCCTCCCCGTGTCCTCAAGTCCATACTCTACGTCTGCGTCTTTATTCCTGTCTGGCCCCTAGGTTTTTCAGAACCATTTTTTTTTTTTAGATTCCATATATATGCATTAGCATACGGTATTTGTTTTTCTCTTTCTGACTTACTTCAATCTGTATGACAGTCTCTAGGTCCATCCACCTCACTACAAATAACTCAATTTCATTTCTTTTTATGCCTGAGTAATATTCCATTTTACACATGTGCCACATCTTCTTTATCCATTCATCTGTCGACGGACACTTAGGTTGCTCCATGTCCTGGCTATTGTAAATAGAGCTGCAATTAACATCGTGGTACATGACTCTTTTCGAATTATGGTTTTCTCAGGGTATATGCCCAGTAGTGGGATTGCTGGGTCATATGGTAGTTCCATTTTTAGTTTTTTAAGGAACCTCCATACTGTTCTCCATAGTTAGCCTAGCGTATTTTAAACTAAGCTAACACAAAGTCTTTTTGAATTAGGCATATTTAACTGCAAAAACATTTTAACTAGCTGTTTTTCACTTCTCCCCAATGCTTTCATAATAATAGTAGATAACATACGTTGGAACATTTCTTCTATGGCAAAGATTTTATAAATTAGGTGTATTATAGATGAGGAAACTGAGGCTCAGACATATTGAACAACTTGCTGAGAATTACTCATCTGGTGAAGATCAGAAGTTAGATTTGAACTCAGGCAATCTCAGTTCAGAGTCTAAGTTAATCATTTTTATAGTGTATGACATTACCTTGCTCATCAGTCTCATATCCCCAAAACATAGAAACAAGGTTAAGTCGATTACATAAAATATAGAGCAAATGCTTGGGAGATCTGGGATTTAAATTCAAAGATCCTTATTTTTTATATTAAGGATTCTTGATTTGGGGATGAAGACAGAATTAATGAGGGATAAGATTTTACATAACTGAATTTTGCCACTAGCTATGTAAGTACAAACTTTAGCAATTTCTCACCACCAATATCCCTCGCTGTTGTTTGCCTTGCAAACATATGGAATTGGCAATTAGCAGTTTACAGTCCTGATGTTTCACTTTTGCTGTCATCTGAGCTTTTTCTCAACTTAGTACTGTAAAAACCTGCCAAACCTATAACAAGCTTTGAGAGATGGAGCATAGCACTTGGAGAAACAGATGACAGGATGATCAGATCTGGTCTGCATGTGTGTGTTAGCCTGCCTCCATTCTGTTGCAGTAACTTCCTTGGTTCCACAAATTTAAGTTTGTTTATGTAACTTGGCAAAGCACCCTGGCCGCGATAATGTGCCATGTTGTATTCACAAGGAGATGTTGAAGGCTGCATGGATAATTCAGGCGCTGGGTAGTAAAGAATTTGGTCTTGCCCAAAGAGAGATCCAGCTATTGCCCTCAGCTTCTAGGAGGTAACATACATCATACCTAATAGAAGTGTATTTGTTAAAGGGGGAGGCTGATGCCAGATCTTAGGGTGCAGCCAGCAGTACCTGATAGTCTTAGGGTGGAGGTTGAAAATAACAGAAAGAGCAATCATGTGATTTATGTCATTTAGTAACAGTTGACCTTGAAACTGAATCCCAGTGTGAAGGCAATTAATCAGTCAATCATGCATACATAATGAAGCCCCAGTAAAAATTATGGTCACTAAGTCCTGGGTGAAATTTCCTGGTAGTCAATAAATGCTCTATGAAAATTGTTGCATGTCAATGCTGGGAGGATAATGCATCCTGAACATTTATATCTGGAACCCTCCCAGACTCTGCCCTATGTGTGTCTTCCTTCAGCTGATTTTAATCTGTATCTTTTCCCTGTAATAAGCCATAATTGTGAGTATAATAGCTTTTAGTGTGTTCTGTGAGTCCTCGTAGTGAATTATCAAAAGTAAAAGTCATTTTGGGAACCCTCTAAACTTGCAGTTGGTGTCAGAAGTGAGAACAGTCTTGGTAACCATGACCTCAAACTTTGCAGTTTAGCTAATTGCAGGTAGATAGATAAACAGCTTCGCAGCAAAGCAAGAGAGAAAGACACAGAGACAGAGAGACAGAGAGAATCAATATCTGGCCTTGAAATTTTAAAACTTATATCCAAATTCTGGATCTGCTCCATACAACTTAGCACACCGCAGACAACTTGTTTTAACTCTGATTTTCCATCTAATAATATGGGGGTTGATACAACACACCTAGCAGAATTGTTGTGAGGATCAAAAGAGCCTATTTACAGGAGGTTCCCAGAATGATGTCTGACACCTGGTAGGTGCTTCATAAACATTAGTTTATTGTTAAAAATTCAGGACAGGCTCTTGGAAGTGACTTCAGGTAAACCTCTACTCTTGGCTGAGCATAGTCATTTCAGACACAATCTCTGAAGATCTATAAGAGAATTCGGAGCAGTGAAAAGATGTTTGAGTTACAGGTAGTAAACAGTTAAATGTGAAACAACTTCCCCTTCTTACACACTCCCAGAGAAATCAGTAGAACTGCTATTGAAAGGGGGAGACTAAAGTTCCACTGACTGGAGTGACCTCGCTGAAGAATCACAAACTACGGAATAGAGGCAGCATTCAGTTCATCATTTATTTTTTCAAAAAGTATTTATTAGAATTTTTGATGTGTCAGGCTGAGGAATTACCAGGTAACAGACAAAATTCCTCTTCTCATAATAAACAAGTATATGACATAAATGTCATGTAATAATAATTCCTATGAAGTAAAATAAAGCAGGGGAAGAGGATGAAGTGTGATCATAGGTGGTCAGGGATGGCCTTTCAGGAAAGATGACATTTAATCAGAAACCTGAGTGTAGTGACGGGGGCAGCTTGTCACTCACTATCTGGGGAAGAGTGTTTGCGGCAGGGACATTCTAAGGTCGGACATTCCTGGGCATTTTGGAAGAGCAGCAATTGACCAGCACAGATGTAGTATTTCATTTTACTAAAACTCCTTGGTCAATTTATATATTTTCATTTAATCCTATTTCAGTGTAATCTTTTTAAATTGGACAAAATATTTCTACAGACCTCTGAAAGAAAATATAACTAAGAAATAAAATTAAAAGGACAATATAGTGAGGCTTCCCCAATGAGTTATTAAAACCTGTTTTAAAATGACAGTGAGTAGAATATATAGTGAAGATCTGAGAATCAACAGCCAGACTGGTGTAACAGTAGCAACCTGGAAATACTCCCTGAGATATATTAAATAACATCTAATACCATTATAGAAACATTGGAAACCATTAGTAAAGAGATACATTATTCATGAAATTATATTGGGAAATTTTGCTGATTAAAAAATAAGTTAGGGCCTCCTCATATTCTATGCACCAAATAATTTTTTACATGAGTTAATCTTAAATATAAGATTTCAATCTATCAAAATGAGAAGAAATCATGGGTTAGTACTAGGACAATCTTGGGATAGAAAATAACTTGCAATATATTTAGTTAAAATATAAATTAAAAATAATACATGCATTAAACTACAACAAATCCTTCTCCAAAATTACCTGTAATGAATGTTTTTTAATCAAATCAGAAAAAAAATAGTTGAAGAGAAATGCCTACACTGGACATTTTTCTGGTATCTCAGCATTTCCCTGTATTTTTCAATTTCATTTATGATCTAACCATAAGCCTGTTGATGTCATCTGAAATTTTCTTTTTGACCTAAAAATTAAAAGTTTTAGTCATCATAATTCTTAAATTTAACATTATGTGCAATCAGTCATGTCCAAATAATGTTTTAAAATTATGCTTCCCTGTACAAGAAACAGAAGAATGTAAACAGGCCTCAGAAAAGAATCATCTTGCTTGGACACCTGTACAAATTCTTTATGAATTGTACACCCTGCCCATCATAATATTTCTGGAGACCATAATAGAATCCCCATTTATGGAAAGAGACACTTGAGAACATTTGGATCCCACTTTGAAAGTAGGATTTTTTTTCCCCCCTCTATTTCACTCACAATTAGAAACATATGGAATGTTTTATTTGCAGGCTACGAAAACAAATCAAACAGGCAATCCTGCGTTGGAAAGAATTTATTCTTCCTGTGTCTCAGAAGTCTAGCTCTCTGTCCACATTTCCAAGCCCGTCACTTTCTCTCTGCAGTCATCAAGGTTAATGGCCACTTCCATGCCCTCTGCTGCTGCTTCCACTCTGGGTGGTGTTATCAGGGCTGGCTTCATTTACCCTCATGATGTTAATTATTTTGTTTTCTTCTGCTTCTTGGAAATGTGTTGTTTTACCTGCTTGTTGCCAGTTGCTCTGTCAGGATTACTACTTGTGTGTTCGTTTTGCCAGTGAGGTCCCTCATCTTTCCTTAAGTCCCTTGGTTTTGTACCCAAAGGTATTGTCTGGTCAGGGGCACCTCATTCCTATAGGATTTTGATTATGTACCTGGAAGCAGGCAAATGAGGATGCAGCCACTGACAACCCCTAGGTATCTCTCCTCACTCACACATAGCAAAGGAGGTGCTGAAAGGAACGTTAACTACCTTGCTGCATCAGATACAGATTTCCCCCACTATCCAAAAATAGAAAATTCCTATGAAACTTTTCGTAATATGAAATGCCATAAAGCAAAGAAGCCATTACCTTAGGACACATCTTTCTAACGGATGCACAAAAAAATTCAGATAAAGCACAGATGCTCTCAGACACAGTTCAGAGATATGGTGGTTTGATGCTGAGATGCTGAATGTAGTTACCAGGGAAGGAGCTTGGTGGTGCCCCCTTACTGCTCAGGGTGCTTGCTGCCTCTTTGAGGGCTCCCTGCAAAACCAACACTGAACGCATTTTTTTGCTTTCCACCTTTTTTTGTAAAAGTGAAAATCCTCTTCAGATTTCTTATGGTTAGTGAAAAACAGGTCTTTTGTAAAAGTGAAGTGGTGTAAAGTGATCTTTCATCAATACAGGGATACCTGTAGTAGTTTCATCTTTCACTCTTGGACTGGTATTTTCTGCAATAGGGCATCATGATTGAATGAAATCGGAAGACAGAGGCAGCTTCTTAGAATTAGACACAGAATTTGTTGTATAAGTTTCGGCTAGTGGGTTAAATCTAATTACTAATTTTTGACATGTTTTAGAGCTTGAAATCTCTTTTATAGCTGCATTTCTTAGCTGTTCAATAATATCTGAATAACCTAAACTTTGAAAATAACCTTGACTTTTTCCCCTTCCTCCTGGGACCACTTCTCTCTGGGACCACATCATTTCTACTTGAAGAATGTTAAAGAACTCCTATCAACGATCCTTTAACTCCCTTCTCCATCTTAAGGATATTATAAAAACCCCAAAACATGTTCTTTGAAGGTAAAAAATGGTGATGATGAACCACACAAAGCTGAATAAAGAGTGTATTTGTGAGATTAATTAATTATAGCATGAAATATCAGCATTTTTAGTCAAGGGCTATATCTTGCTTGAAATACTGGCACATTGGATGTGCTGAACAAAAAAAATGCTTAATAAAATAATACCTTCACAGTGTGGAAATGATGTATAAGTGACCCGATCCAATAAAAAATCTATAGGTGTTTGGTAGACCATAGACAGAAAATCCAATTACTTGCAAAATATTAAAAAGTAGAAGTATTCACATGTAGGCATGAATAGGAAGTTGCAATACACAATTAAGTATCAGGGAATATGGATGCCTAAAGAGGGCTTTCTATATGAACTAAAATTTCATTGCCTTGGGGAACTTTCGGTTTTATGACCAAACCCATCCATGCAGGTGTCAGAGGTGAGAAATTGTGGGGTGGAGTATGGTTTGAAGCCCTTTGCAGCCCATTCTTATGGACTAGGTCACCGGTCTTGCTCCATATCCTTGCCTTCTATGGTGCTTATAGAGAATGCTGACTGATTTTTTTTTTTCCTCAGCACAAAAAGTTTTAATTTTTTCCAAACAAAATTTTCAAGTGGCAAATGAACAGAAATTCAAAAGTTGCAAATTTTGCAGCTGTAGTCTGTGGGGAGAGGAAAACTGTATCCATCGAATCTGCAAAATGTACCAGAATGTAGAAAAATCAATTGATTGGCAGCTGTGGATATTTACATCTCTCTTTAATTGCTTAAAATCAGCGAGTTGGGAGATTGCACTAGACTTGGCAGCAATTCACGTTGAGGATGGTTCCTCTTTCGGTAGGAGGACGAGAAGGCTGAAATGTGGATGATACCTTGTAAAAAAAAAAAAAAAGGGGAAGGAAAAGAATCTAGGGAAGATAATAGAGAAGTTACAACCAGAGAAGCTGGAAGAAGTTTAGTGTCATAACCTCTGGGAAATTAAGAGAGGAGGAAGTTCAAGAAAGTCTAGAATTGTTACCTTCAAAAGCAGAGAAGTTAAATATCCTAGACTAATAGAAGCTAATATATTTTTTAAAATAGCAGTTAAAAAAAAAACTCAGCATTGTATAACTGGGAATAGAATTTTAATAGAAGGGAGTTATACTACTGGGAATTTATCCAAACAAAATGCACTTGATACACTAAGTAGGTTGTTAATTTATCAACAAAGTAGGCCATGCTGGGATAATTAAGTATTACG
The DNA here is from genome assembly GCF_963924675.1 of Phocoena phocoena. Lineage (NCBI taxonomy): Eukaryota > Metazoa > Chordata > Mammalia > Artiodactyla > Phocoenidae > Phocoena > Phocoena phocoena. The sequence goes on from NC_089220.1 coordinate 16,092,004, forward strand.
AGCCATTTTTCATTTTCTTGTCTTTCTAAGACATCCAGTTAGTAACTTTACTTTTCTTAAATAATATTCCATAAAAAAACAACCACAGAAACACTGTTGATAATGTAATTATGTGATCAGTGATAAGATTTCTGTGATTCTCTTTGTGTGTGTGCATGTGGGAGTGTATATTTTTGTGGGGTGATTGAGAGAATTCATTCTGCATCCACTCAAGAAACTTTGTGTAGACAGTTGCTCTGAACCAGACTCAGAAGAAAAAGACTCAGCTTGAAATTTAGAGATATATCTAATAATGTTAGGTAGAGTATCAGTGAGAGTTCCATACAGAGAATTTTTTCTTGGCTTCATATTTCATTATTTCTAGAAGACATGTATTTCCACTTTATCTCTGAAATCTCGAAACGTCTTAAAATTGATGATATATTATAGTTTAATTGTATGCTTTCAAAATCCAGGGAGGTGAAGCTCATGGAGAACTGCTTCTAATTCTAAAGATATAGGAAATATTGGAACCACAGGAAGCTACATCTGTTGATTCTCAGCTGCCTATAATACTGAAGGTGTCATAACTAGAAGTCAAGTATAAACCTCATGCTTGCCATTTTCCATGTGTCTACCTATTGCCACAGGGGGAAATAGTTTCTTTTTTTCCATCTTTAACATTTCATAGGGTGTCTCTCATTGGAGGAATTTAAATAGAACTCTGTTGGCAAGAGAATCTGCTAGATAGCTTAAAGGCTTTTAGCTCCTCTAATACAGGGAATAACTTAAAGGGCAGAGATAGTGCTGGGAATCTCTGTACAGACACATAAAATAAAGAGTAAAGCACTTAAGCAAGGCTGAGGGATAATATTTGGATTAGAAATTGCAAGGTACTAAAGGCAAATTGAAGTTTGCAAGTTTGCTAGTTTGTAAATGAATTTCAAATTTTTAGATTCTAAAGTAGGTATAATTAGCAAATTATATTAATGAGGAAGTTGAAGTTATGAAGGGTTAATATTTCCAAGATTCCATATATACCAAGTGGTACAGTCAAGATTGAATCCAGATTTTGAAGGGTTAAAACCCATGATTTTCCCCCTATACCATGTTACTTCCCACTAGAAAGCCAAGGAAATAATGTTGCCGCATGGAAGATATATATTCAATATACAGAGTGAAACCCATCGTTACAGGAATGATTACAAAGGGAACATGTAGAATTATTTTCTCTTATTGCCTTAGAATAGGAAAGATTTCAGGGATCACAAATTGTCTCTACATGCCACTGAGGTCTGGTGTATGTTGCAAAAAATAAATCATTTTTACTTTTTATAAAAATTATTTAAACAATGTGTAGATTTCTCTGCCTCCACCACTTTTTTGTAACATCTAAATCTTCAGTTTAAAATATTTTAATATTCTAAACTATATATCTTCTTAAATCAAGGTGGGCTTTTTATCATAGTACATTTATTTTTCTACTGTATTGCCAGTACTATACTGTTTTGATTATTATGTATTGCTATGATAGCTAATATTCTAAATTCCTTTCATTAGTTTTGTTTTCCGAATTGTCAGATACATATTTACTTATTTTTATCATTTTGGTTAAGTATAGAAAATTGCCACATCCTGCTTCCAAAAACACAATTGAAATTTTTGCTCAGACTCCTTTATCGTCTAAATTAGGTTCAATTCTCAGTTGGAATCATTCCTCCAGGGGTTCTTATATTTTCTTTGTTTATTAAGGTTTTTGCTGTATCCTTCAGTAATGCTCTGTAGATTTTCTCATAATGGTTTTCTAAACTTTCTTTTTGAGTTTATTCCTAAGTATTTTGTGATATGGTTAGTATTGACGATAGCATTTATTTTCCATTAAGCTTTCTGTTTTTTTCTTGCTAGTGTAAGAAAATATTAATTTTTTAAAATGTTTATCACTATTTACCCAAATATTCCCAACACATTTTAATAGTTTGTTTTTGTCTCATTATACAATTATATAATCTATAATTAGTTATAATTGTCCTATTTTTGAATTTTATTGCTACACTTCTTCCTTTTCCCTTCCTCTTCCTTTTCTTCCTCTATCTCCTCTTCCTCCTCCTCTTTCCCTCCTCCTGTTTTTCCTTTCCTTCTTCTTCCTTCTCCTTCCCCCCCTCCCCCCTTCCTCCCCTCTTTCTTACCTTCTTCCTCCTTCTCCTATGACAGTTACTAGAACTTCCAGAGCATTGATAGGTAGTGATGATAGAAAGTGATAGAACTAATAAAAGCCTTGCCTCTGATTCTATTGTTAGTAGCCATAGTTCCATTCAATTGCCAGTTCTACCCCACTGCTCCCCTATGCCTGGAATGTACTTGTTCCCACAAGGGCACAGCTAGATTCTTCACCTCTTTGTGGGTCTTTATTCAAAGCTCACCCTCCATTACAGTTTAAGCTCCATGAAAGACAGGGACTGTCTGTCTTGACTCTTCTCTGTTTACTCACATCTAGTTGGAGCTTAGCAAATATCTGTTGAATCAAAATCGATGAGTCATTGAGAGTAGTGTTAGTTGGTGGCTTGAGACAGCTATCCTTCATTTTGTTAAAGAAATTCATTGTATTCCTCATTTGCTAAGAGTTTGCTTGGGCTTGAATTTTGAGTTTTACTAAACATTTTAGAGTCTCATGGAATGATAAAATTATTTTTCTTTTAACTTTTGATCTAATGATGTAAGACCTATATTATTAGATTTTCTAATATTAAACAACCCTTGAATTCTTGTCATAAACTGTTTGCAGTGTATTATTTTTAATATCATGATGAATTTGATTTGCTAGTATTTTATTTAGATTTCACATCTAAACTCAGAAATGATAGTTTTCTATAGTTTTATTTTTGTGACCTGTCTGTTAGGTATAGATATCAGGGTTATGGGATGTATTTCACATTATGTTTTCTTAATTTTGTATTGAGATTTATAATCACATTTTTCTAAATTCTGTTTAACTAATTTTATTACTTACCACTAGTTATTTTATATCAGCATTTGGATAGTAGCTGTTCTATTCATCTCTTATTAAGGGGAAGTTACTAAAATCCACAGCCTGCTCTGTCCCTCTTGCCAGAATGTTACACGTAAGGTCTATTTTCTGCATTTCCTTGTCATTCACTCAATCTCACCTAAGAATAACTTCACTGGTTATTTTTTTCTCACAAAACTCTATGCCAGTGTCTTCTGTCCTTTAGGATGGAAGAGGAGTTTGAAACCATTCTATGATTTTATCTACATAGAAGCAGATCTTTCTGCCTACATGTATTTTGAATTTTTTTTGTCTTTGAAATTTATCTTTTGAAATTTCAGTTTTCCAGGTAAATCAAAACTGCTTTACATCATAGGATTATATTGCTAAATTGTTAATATCATTTAGTTAAGTTTTCTTCCATTTTTTTATATTGTTTTTGTGCTGTGAGTTTTGCTGTATTTTTATGGGAGTGTTCTTTGGCCATGTCATTTTCTACTCATAACCTCCATTGACTTCCTGTTTTACTCAAAGCAAAAACTAGGGCTTAGTTTTGCCCTCCAAGGCATGGATGACGTTTCTTCCTTGCTTCTTTGAACCATCTTCTATTTATCTTTCACTTGTCTCACTCCTGCCTCAGCACCATGGCACTTATCCTTCCCTGCTCTTGGAAAGTTCTCACCACAAAACAAATGTACAGTTAGATTCCTCATCTCCTTGAGAGTCTTGGTTCCCAACTCAACCTCTCATATGTCCAGACTTCCTCTAATTTTAACCTCTCATTAACATTTTGTGTTCTCATTGCCTGATTTCCTTTTTTTTTTTTCTTATCATTACATGAAATGCTTTACATCTCATTCATACATCTTGTTTATTGTTGGTTTCTTTCATAAAATATAAGCATCACAAGGGTAGAACTTCAATTGTTTTGTTCACTCCCACAACCCCAGTTCCCAGAGCAGGGATGGGCACATAGTGGGTGTCGACTGAAAAAAAAATACACAGTGTGAGAGTTGTGAGTTAAGTTTTATTTGGGGCAAAATGACGACTGTAACCCAGGAGACAGCATCTCAGAAAGCTCTGAGGAACTGTTCTGAAGAGGTAAGGGGTGGTGGTCAGTACACATGTGATTTTAGTGAAGGGGGCACGTGCAATCAAGCACACATTTGGGCAGAGGCTTGTTGCTAGTCACAAGGAGCAGATGTCTCCGTTAATGATATTAGTGCTTTTCTAATTATGAGAAGATGCAAGAAGTTGGGCTAATAAAATCTTCTCCTGAAAATATCTAACTATCTGAAGGCCCGTTCTGCCAGTTTTTTCCAGAGCACGGAGTGCCTCATTCCTGATCTCCACCCTGAACTCCTTTCAGGGTGTGCTGAAGGTTAGTGACTGCAGTGGCTAGTGGCTTTATTATTGCAGTGCCAGATGGTGAGTGACAATTTTTAGTTGGCATAGGGACTCAATCAATCTCTATAGAATGAGTAAATAATGTGATTTGATAACAAAATGGCAATAATATAATTAATTACTTTGGGAGTACAATTTGCAATATCCAGACTACTCTTGGAATTTCCATCTGGAACTACCACTAAGGTGAGCACCTACTACTGTGGAAAGGGAGATGGGCATCCTTTGCATCAATGATGCTGATTGTAGTAGCTCTAATGCTACAGGATAAGAAAAGCTAATATTCTTTTGCAGAGCTATTCCCATCCAGTGCTGTATTTACTTACTGATGTTTATGTTTTATAGCAATATTCCCAGAATGGATATTAGCAGCATCCCTCTTAATGTCCATTCTGATTGGCTGTTTATTATTTTGAATGCCAACTCTGCTTAGAGATTTAGAAACCCCTTCATTGGAATTATTTTAAGGAAAATAACTGTTGTTGCCGGGCTGCAATGTTTTAGTGCCTCACTTCTTTTTTTCTCCATTGAAGTAATTATTTTATATCTTGATTTGTGATAAAGTAGTTTCTTAGAAATTCAACAATAATGTTAAGTAGAACACCCTGTAAACTCTTGTGGATTTCATTGGTAATTTCACTTTTGCGCTTTTCCTCTGCCCTAGAATGGTCTTCCCTGTATCTTGCATGGTGGAGTTTTTCTTGACATTTACTTCTTGGGTCAAATGTTCCCTTTACAGAGAGGCAACCCCTGTCCAGACCACCTAAAGTAACCCATCACAATGTTCTCTGTCACTTGATCATTTTTTTCTCCACGGCACATGCCATTACCTGAAGTTATGTATTGTGCATTTATTCATGTATATATATATTTAATTGTCTGTTTGTTCCTTCATTTGATTATAAGTTTAATGATGTCAAGACTTTGTCTGTCTTTTTCAGTACTGTATCCCCAGCACATAAAAGAGTGCCTGGCACATATTAGACATTCAATAAGTATTTTGTTAATCAAATGAATTAATGTTGACCTCCTAAAGTAGCTTGACAGTTAGGTTCTCTGATATTAGCACTGAATCATGAGAAAGGTACTACAGATAATAAGAAGAGAAAACATAAGAGAATAGCTCTCAGGACACAAACTAAAATTAAAGGCTAACCAGTTACCTTGTGTGTTATTTTATTGTATGTGGCATTTGGAAGCTGCTCTTACTAGTTCTATATTCATACTGTCAACAAGCTACTGCCACATCCATTGTAAGTGATGCATTTATGTACCAAGGCAAGAGAGTTTCTTCAGATTTTTTTTTTTTCTCTTGTAAAGCACTCAAAAATACAATTCTAAAAGACAAAATGTCTGGAGGAGGATAGGTGTGAGAATTATGTGATTCACACCAGAAACTTACATAAGGATTGCATCTGGTCTTAACATAAAGTGGTCATTGAATTTTGGAAAATTGAAATAATGTTATTTGGCTGAGCTGTAGGTGTACTTTCAAGGGTATTATATGATTTGGTTTGAATAGGGAAAGAAACCATTTAACTAAATTTTTATTTACCTTAGCACTAGTCTCAAATATCATCTACAGATTTTATGTTTAGATATATACCATATATACTCAGTATTTCTATGGCAAAAATAAGCTCTGCATCATTCATTCATTCAATAAATATTTTCAAGCAAAAAATACATGCCAGGCACTGTGCTAGGTTCTGGGAATAAACAGAAAGCAGTCTCTGTCCTCTGGTATTCAACATCTACTACATAAGAGTCAATTTGCCCAGTGGTAGGAGTAATGTGAAGTTATAGCATTATCAAGGGCCACTGTGGAAAATTAAAGTATCATAAACTATGGGATTAACCATGTGATTGTTATGCAGTAGACATACAAGTAAAGATCAGCAAAACTTGCGTGTGTGTGTGTGTGGGAGTGGAGGTTTGTGTTTGAGGTCTGTGTATGGATTGGATTACAATATAGTTGGAAAAAGGAAGAAAATGCAGATAAATAATAGGAAGGCTAGGCCTTCAGTGTTATCTATGCTTCTATGGTAATTGATCCAGACATTCAGAGGAGGAAGATCAGTAAAGTCTACTCCAATTGTACAGCCTTATGCAATTTAAAATAAGCTTTGAGGGATCAATAAGGGTTAAATAAATAGAAAAAAGAAAGAGCTGTGTCAGGGTAGACCAGATGAGCATGACTTGGTGGGGACTCAACTCACCTTCAAGATCTCTTGCAATTTGGAAATTCAGTGACTCTCTTTAGGATTACAAAGAAAAGGTACAGCTAGAAAAATTAGGAAAGGCCAAGAATATTTTTCTAGGCAGTGGATTTTAAAACGTAATCCCTAAATCTGCAGCATCAACACCACCTGGGATTTATTAGAAATGCAAGTTCTCAAACCCCATTCCAGAACTACTAAATCAGAACTCTGTGTAGTTCCCAGCATTCTATGTTTGAACAAGTCTCCCTGGTGATTCTGAGGAATGCTCAAGCTTGAGAACCACTGTTCAAGGTCATAGATGTGTAAAGAATTAAAAAAAAAAATAAAAGCAAAATTAAGGATCAGCTATGGCTGAGATTTAGGGTGGCTATCAAGTCACTTGCCATAGATTCACACGTGAATCCTGATGAGATATTTTTGCAGGCTTGGGCGAGGAGAACCCGAGGTGACCAGGTCACCTGAGGAGCTTATAGTGACTTCTTGATCCATGTATCTGGTCTATACTTTTCCTCTTTTCCTCTGTGTCATGCTGTTCCCTCCCTCTGGATACCCTTTCTCTCTGTCTCTGTTTATGAAGTCTACTCATGTTTTAAGTACTAAAAAGATTCCTTTCTCCTGAAAATTTTTTCATACCAGTAATATCTGTGTAACTTGTTTGCCAGTTTTTATTTCATTTACTGTTTAAACTTTTTTTTATTGAAGAATACAATAACGTGCCAATATCTCACATGTATAGCTTGAGGGTATTTTTAAAATACTAAATACACCTATGGAAGTGCATTTTATCAAAGAACAAAACATTGCCCGCACCCAGAAGTCCCCTCATGCTCCGTTCCAGTCACTAGCTACCCCCAAGGTGAAAGTACCAACTATCTTCATTTCTAATAGAATATATTAGTTTTGACAACTCTTATCTATAATTTTTCAATTTGTTTGTATTTCATCCAACCAAGTTGTGTGGGTATAGAGCCTTGATAATATTTTTGGTTGAAGTATCATTTCTAATAGCAACATTGAATCGTCATCATTGAAATATCACTTCTAATAACATACTATGTCTGGAAAACCTCTGGAAGAATCCGTGCTCTTAGAGATTGCAAGTTGGGAAAGAAAGGTATCATCATATTATGTACTATAATAAGAACTATGCAAACTTGCTTACCAACCAGGCTTCTAAAAGTCTTTCTCCAATCTTCCTTTTTCTCTGACACCTAACCTAGCTACCCCTTTCCTTTGAATCAAACGGCCTGAGATAAATCCTTCATTTCAAAACACCACCCTCCTCTATCACCACTCTCCCTTCCTCTTAGCATCACTTCCTTGACATGTACTGCCCCCCTTTCTACTACATTTGGTAACCTTTCCTGGGATGAAGGATGTATTCATTTTTCAGTTCTCTAGAGCACTGGCTTACCCTCTTCAGAAATGATTACTTGTGCATTTATTTCCTCTTCGGTATTCATCCATTAGACACTAAAATGTAAGCTCCAGGAGAGCAGGATTCCTGTCTTGTTTATCATTGTCCCTATAGCAACCATAATGACTTGACACATAATTGATGCCCAACAAATGCTCATTTGAAATAGAGTAATAAAGTTTTAAAGCAATAAATATTTCAAATGAGAGCTTTCTGAATTTGAAATGTCTTGGCTCTACCAATGACTAATCACTTGTCCAGTCAAATCATTAATTTCCCTGTGCCTTAGTATCACCCTTTGTAAAGTTGGGAACTGCAGAAGTTATCAAAGGTCTTGAACTCAATGGTGAGCTCAAAGGAAACAGGTGAAGATGAGGACTGTGGCAAACAGGACATCCGAGGGGCTGCCTCCACTAAGCTCCAGTAGTTTATTATGAAGGGAAAACAAGGATCTAATGTTGCTTCAGATTCTAGTATTTCTAGAGATGCTCAAACTCCATATTTTTCTTCAGTGAAACTCTCATGAAATGTTCACAATGAATTCTATTAAGAAACTGAAAACACCCTTAGCTGAAAGACACCCACAGTATAACTCTTTGTTCTTGGGGTTGGGGAAGCACTAGCAATTATTTGACCCATTGATCATTTTTATCTTTCTAACCAAAGCTGCATCTTAGGATACAATTCATCACATTTCTCAAGATTTCTTAAACATCAGAATAGACTTGGAAAGTGAATATTTTCTATCTCTGAAAGAGTGGGAGTAACAATCTTTCTTTCAAAACTGTCTTTCCTTCTTGTGTGTATACTTCTGTAAAATGGCACTTTGATGTCAGACCACTTTGATATATGTTTTGATAGCAAAGTGGCCATGACTCAAATTTCAAGGACCACTGCTTTTTCCTAGAATTTCATAAAATAAATCAGTCTAGATATGAATATATATACATAGAGTTAAAATTTCTTGTACATTTAAATTTAATTAGTAATATGACATTTAGAATTGAAAACAAATTATATATAAAGCAATAACATAAATAGGGGAGTGATGGAGCAAACTAACTTACTTGACGAAATATTAACATGTTCAAAAATGACAGTAAATCTTTTACAAAGATGAGAAGATAAATCAATTCTAATGTCAAATAAAGAGAGCAAAATAGGATGACATTTGGCATATGAAGCTAATTTTTAAAAGAATTTGCTGAATTAAAAAAATACTGATATAAAAATGTTAAGTATGGATGGGTTAGGGAAGAAAATTATAAATGATCTTTTTGCTCAGTTTTCTGGATAGTGACTCTAGTGACTCTGTCACTTAAATTTTTTGCACATATCTGTGTATTTGTAAGTGTATATGTATTATATTCTCTGTCAAATGTATTGCATAATATAGAAAACATTTATTAATGGAACCAATGAAAACCAGTCATAATATCAAACTGTATCTTATCCTGCTATGTTCATGATTTTTATCCTGAGTTTGATTCTCAACTCTGCTTCACTTTGCCCATATGCATGCCTTTTTTGCAAATTCAGATGAAGGAAGATTTAAAACGAGACCAGACGCTAATTTCCTGAGCATCTTCTCTTAGACAAATAGCCAGATGCTCCCTCAGTGGGGGAAAACGAGCTGTAGTAGTTATCACAGAAATTAGAAGAAACACCTAACAGAACACCTGCAGGAGCATGTAAAGATGAAACAGTCTCTGGAGGAAGCCCGCAGGGCATGCTCAGGCCCTCAATCAGGATATCTTAGGTCAGCGCATCTGTGCAGTGTGCACTTGACACCCTGAGAAAACAGAGGCTCAGAAAGAAATGTCAGGGTCAGTCCAGGGAACTCACCTGTTGGCACAGCTTTGTTGCAGTGTTCCAGGGAGGACAGGATAAAACTACATTGCTCAGAAGTCCTATTTAGAGTTTAAAACACATTTAAGAATTGATATATCATGTTTGATAAGTTTCTATACTCTCAGACTCATTCAAATGTGAAAGAAAGGGCATGTATTCCTGGAAGACTCTTTGTATTTTTAGATCATGAGTAAGGTAGATTCAAGGATGAGAGAATAGATAGATTCATGGATGAGAGAGAGAGAGAGAGAAATAGAAGCTGCTTGATGATGTCAATTGCTAAGCACATAAAAATATCTGAGACTTTAATGACAAAGCCAATCTCTCATGGGAAGATCATTTGAGAGAGTATTCCAGGCAGAGGGAATGCAGTCCAGCATCATAAAGTGGGAATGGGCCGGCAGCTATTAAAACCTGACAGTATTCTGTGAGAATCTAGTACGTGTAGGATTAGGCCTGGAGGAGATGGTCCTGAAGAGGGAGACAGGAGAAAAGTCATGCAGGGCCTTTTAATCCAGGTTGAAAGATATTTTCTTAAATGCCTAGGAAGCTATTGAAGGTTTTTACACTGGGGAGCTGGGGTGATCTGATTGCCACTTTTTAAAGATCACTCTAGCTTATGATGACATACTTTTCAATATTTTCCATTTATGGTCTTGCCTTTGAACATCTAGGCTGTAATCCAAACCAGCAGACACAAAATGGTGACATGATTAGGAAAAGGCTGTCTTTATAGTACCCATTCTGGACCAATCTGTTGCTTTTATGTGCACATTATCATTGTCCCTGACCCATAATGGGCCCCAAATTGGAGGCAGCATTCCACCTGAGTCATCATCCAAACCACTTTACGAAGTCTTCGTCTATATAAGTCTCTACACGCTCATTCAATTACTCACAAGGCCTGATTTTCTCAGCTTACAAGGAACATCAAAATCACAGGTTCGGATGCTCCTATTAAGACCCGTTTGAGTGATTCTGTTTTCACAAAGAGTCACCAAGAATCCTTGCACACATTAAATGTAACAAATATGATAATGATACACACAGTTCTGTAACTCAGTGAAGGTTTTTTTTTTTTTTAATTTTCTTTTTTTCACTTAGTTCTATCCTAGCCCTTCAGTGTCTTGGTGAAAGGCAAATATCAGCATTTTGCCAGACTCACATTATTTCAAGCAGAAAAAAAGGGCCATAAAGGCTGAAATAAGTCTTGGGGGAAACACATGTGTGTATGTATATATATATATATATTTAACTAAACTACTACAATATCAAACCTGATCTGTGTATACATGTTCTCAGCTCTCCTTCTCCCAAAGCTCGTAGCTGGAGAATAGTCTTTCTCCTCAATTTCCCAGACCTTTAAGGATAGTTTGATCCTTGCCAGAGAAGTTTTGGACTTTTATGATGAGAGATAGAGAATGGTTAGATGGAGTAGCAGAGTAGCTAGAGGGGAAATTGAAGGGCTTAGCAAGATAGAGGTTAAGTTGGTTTAAGTGGAAGAAGGGAGAAAACGTAAGAGGTTTTTCAGCTGAAGGTTCAGGGAGCAAGTTGGGGGGAATGTTCTGAATGATGAGAGGGCCTGGTGGAAAGTGGAGAGAGAGACAGGAGGAAAGAAGGAGATTTTTAAAAAGTGGGTTGGAAATGATGATTTTGATCAGAATGCCCTCTCTCGCTCTCTCTCGCTCTCTCTCACTCATCTTTCAGTTTTTCTTCAGACACAGTTTAATACAAATACTTGACTGATTGGATCAGTGATTCCAAAGGGTACAAATACCAGTACCTTTTTTTTTTACTCATTTGGTAAGAAAGAAGGTAAAGGACAAAAAGGAAAGAAAGGGAGACCTATGGAGGGAAGGAGATTAAAATAAGGAAGGAAAATAGTCACACATTTTAACAGTTAAGGATTTCATCTCTTAACGTTTCAAACTCTTTTTCTGTACAGAGATCTTCTTCTAAGATGTGAAAGAAGCCATTTCTTTTTCCTCAGTGATATCCAGTAGTTTGTTGGGTCTGGAAACACAACACAGCTACCTAGCATGGAACTCCAAAGTGCTCGGGAGTCTGGACTAAAGCTACTTGCTATTCCAGGTTTATCTCCCTTCAAACTGTCTCCCATTCTTCACATATCAGTGATTTACTATCCCCAACACACACACCTGCCTTGCCTTCTTGTTTTCTCAACCAGGAATATCTTTCCTTCCACTTCTATTAATGTATTGAACAATGATCTATCTTACACATTCTTTGTACTATTGGTTCTCGATACAGTGACATTCATGCTAATTGAGAACAAATATTCAATATTCCACTTCCCAAAATTACTTTAGAAATTGTATGAACATAATTCTCAGTATAATACCTTCAGCAAGATTCCCTATAAATATGCAATCCTGGAGTGATTTTCTTAATCCTCTTATCTTTCTCTGCATCACACATGAAGGCACATACATGGCACACACCTACAAAACACACACACACACAGTTCCACATCCTTTCCCAATCTCACACATATCCCAAGGGTAACAAATCTTTTGGTAAAAAAAAAATCATTTCTAGAGTCACACAAAAAGGATCTTTGTCCTGTCTTGGTCAGTGGCAGCTGTGTTCCCAGAAAATTCAGAACCTTACAGGTTACCTCACTAGTCAAAATGAATTAACTACCTTCCAGCTTCAAAACTTTAGTTTTTATCTACACAGAATATATATATATATATATATATATATATATATATATATATATATATATATATATATAAAGATTCTCACATATTCTTATTTATTATATATCTTAAATTTTTACATAATTTAAAGATTGTGATACAGATTGTTATAATTATTAATAAAGAAAAGGAGAGCATTTTCAGTTGAATAACTATGATTGCAATCACCTAAAACACATTAATTAACTTTTTCTAAACATGTAGGCAATGCATTACTATGGCTAATCAAATACTGTAACAAATTAACCTGACTACTCCATGGTGGTAGCTTAAGTAGGAATAGAAACCTAGTCACCAGGAAGGGGTAATGATCACTAAGGAGTGACTGTATTTTACTATTCAGAGAAAGGAAATACATTCATGTGCCAAATGAAATTCTAAATCAGTTCTTCAGTTTGCTGTTTAAATGCAAAGTAGTCAAAACATTAGTTGATTAAGTACTTAATTTTGTGAAGCAGTATTCTTGAAAGAAAGGAGCTTAATTATATCTGCGCTACAATGATTTTCATTTATAACACACTAACAAGAAAGGCCAAAGCTATTCAAAGAGTAAACATGAATAAAAAGTGTTTTGAATTATAAAAGAATTACATAAAGTGCAGGAAGTATATTCTTAATCATATTGTTGATCAATGATAACTTTATGTTTTTGACTTTAATAAAATGAAGACAAAGAGGAACTCAAAAGATATGAATAAGTAAAAATAATGGTGCGTTTACTTCCTTGGCTCTATTTCCCCAAGAATTCATGAATAATTCTAAAATCTGAGTAGGGGCTGGCTATCTATGCATGACTCCAAAATAACAAATAGAGCTTCTAAAGAAAGCTAATTTTTATAATTATTTACATCAATAGGTGGATTAAGATCTTTAAACAGTTTAGCACACAGACCATACTTAGACGAGATTAACCATTTTGGAGTTAATTGGCTGGAAGTTTACAAATCAGTTACTTATTTTTGAAAAATGGATTTATACGAGATGTTAATACATGCCAGTTTTGTTTCATAGCAATACTGTGTCAGAAACAATGTTTGAAACTTTTCCCCAAATTTTATAAACAGGTTTCAGAACCTCTAATTGTAATTTTTCAGTACAATTATACTTAATAAATGAGGTCATTGTTTTTTTTCTGTGTCTTGTTTTTGAAAGGACATATAAAGCACTTACTATATCTATATAAACCATAAGTGACTGAGGGGAGAAAAAAGAAAAATTTTCATGAGAAGGGATGGAAAAGTGGAAAATCTATCAAAAATATCTCCAATAAAAACAATTAGTTATATTTAGAAACTCAATAGTTTATGGCAACCATTATGAGCTAAGAATACAACACAATACAGCTAATGAAGTATAACAGTAAAAGCTCATACGTTTTAATGAGAAAGGACAAACTTCTATTCTAAGGGTAGCCAAAAGGACCATTAAAATATACACTTTACCTATCTAGAGAGAGTGTCTGAATAAGAATCTGCAACTGGAACAAGAACATGAGAGATTATGCAAATCAGCCTTTGAAAAGTATAAATCATAACTCGTAATGTGAAAACCTGAGATGCAGTGAAAAAAGAATACAGTAAAAGCAATTCCTTCAGTAAGCATCTTCTCTGCTCTCAACATATTCCAAAGCAGAGCCTTCCACCTTTGAGAGACCCCTCCTTCCGCAGATGCCCTTTGTACCAGAAAGGGGTAACCCCACTAAGAGCACTTGCATTGAGTGGAACCAGCATGTGGAATGGAAGCTTGTCCTGTGCACAGACCAACTTCCAGCAGGCAGGTCAGCACTCAGTAACCAAAGTAAGGCTTCTGGCTGAAAAATTACCTGGTCAAAGAATGCAAATTTGACATTCAAATATTCTTTTAAAATCAAATTGTTGATTATATTCTTTTTCTGAACTCCAAAATTTTCAATTCTGTGAAATTTTAGAGAGTTAAAATCTAAAGTGCACCTGCTGAAAAGAGGCAGAATTTGTTTATAAATGAATACACAGGTATTCCATCCTTTTCTGCTTCCTCTACCCTAAATACCCTTTGGTCACATTTTCCCCACACCTTTCCACAAAGAAGGTCTGCTACAACTCACTGTTTCATATCTTGCTGTTTTACATACATAGTGTTGTTTCACTTAAGATGTCATTGGCAGGAAGTAGTCAGTTGCTAAAAGAATCCTATGGAATTCTCTTGTAGAAATAAAATCTATGAACAAAAATAGACAATGCAAAAAATATAAAGTTCATTTTAAACTATGTATTTAAAAATTAATATAAAATAAATAATACATATTTTCTATCCAAGTTGATGTTACTTTACACAGTTAATGTTTTCCTAAAATAATTTATGTAAACTTATATAAATTTTTACAAAATATTATCTAAATTTTATGTAAACCAGAATCATTACTTATATGGAGTATGAAAACAAGTTATTTGACTATAAAGTTAATATGTTCTAAAGTTAAGACACTTCCAAAGTTTAAACAGACACTAAGACCTTCATCTGTTTGCTTTTTTATAATGGAGATTCAAAATATTTTCATAAGCAATGCATACTTAGAGAATCAAAATTAAAGGAGGTTGAGTAATTATCTGGTGGATTTATAGATGGCAGATAATCTATTAGATAATAATTCACTTTCCAGCCTGAATAACTTCTAGCTTTCTGGAGGAATTGGGGGATGGGGGCATCAGATGTGTCATTCGAATGTTCTCTCACTTATTTTGGCTATAGAGGGACTGTGTTTAGAACAAGCAGTCTATGTTAAAGTTGCCTGAGCTCCTTATTCTGAGCTATGACACATGCCAGGTTGTGGTAGCCAAATTTGTGTGGCAAATACTCAAAGTGGAATTATTACCAGTATTATCCATCAGGATTCCAATTCACATCTAGCCTGTTTTATCTTTCAATCTCTATTCTTCCTTTCAAATATGACCTTGTATTTGTTTTGCCTCAAAAACAATTATTCATTACTCTTTTGGCTTTTTCTCTGCATATGTTTAATAAAAGCCCATATATTTTACTCTAATTTTCCAAAACTTCTGATGCTCTCTGAAGCTCATGAGCAATTTCCATTTCCAGAAACAGTAAGGCATCCTTCTGAGATGTTGTTAAAGCCTCTTCTAATACAGCATGAGTTTATTTAAACTCAGTGCCAAATAGCTCCTTGGTGGTGGTTTCTGCTTAGAGGCAAAAATTGAATAGCCCACAGAGAATAATTTGAAGAGTGGAAGAGTTTGTTCTGTAACAAGTCTAAAGTCCTCTAGGGAAGACAGTACTAGCCATTGTACCTTTCACATTTCAGGAGGAATGGTCTTATCTCCATTTCTCATTATTGGACCGTTAGGCTTGTCAAATTCTAATACATATTTAAGCTTCCATAGGAACCCAGATATTAATGCCTCATTTCTCCATCCTGGTGCATAGTCATATCTCTTAACACATAGATGTCAGACAACCTAGTCAGAAAAAGAGCATGGAGACCAGAATACAAGTTTATTTTTCTATTATCATATCATGTGGAAATAACTCACTATTCATTTTGAAGATAGAGAAAATAACCCTTTAAATTGCAGAAAGAAGTGAAACTTGGTTACACAGTATAAATAACATTTCTTGAATGCACATAACACAGTTCCTTGGAAAACCACGAAGAAAAGAAATATTACATGTATCAGCCACTGAAAACTTAAAATCATTATGATCTAAAAATTAAAAGATTGTTCCACAATTTATCACTGAAATGGAGGAAGAAATACATTTTCTTTCCCTTTTTTCTATTTAAAAATCTGGAATTGGTTGTGTGCTTGTATTTAAATATCTTCTCAGAGCTTAAACCTCCTGGCAGTCATCTTGACAGAACCACCTGCCTGCAGAAACAGTGAGCCCTTCTCTTTCTGTCCCAGCTGATTCACTGCTCTCTCTGGTGTCCCCAGCAACAGGTGTCTCATTAGCACCTGAGCGATGCCAGTTTCTGAGGAAGGCTGTGAACTGATTAAACACATGCTCCATTTTTATCTCTTTATGAGTCATTACTTAAAGGTTTTATCATCAGCTTGCCACACTTAATTACGTGGAGACATAATTAAATATGAGCATTCTTAGGCCTGCTTTTTTAAGTTTTAGTTTAAACTTAAGTTACATGTTATGCTGTTTGCTAATTTAAAATGATCTTTAAAAGAGCTGTAGGTGGTGCTTTTTTTGAAGGGGCATAGCAGGGCAGGGTTTTTATTTTTTCATACATAAGTTATTGTTTTTACTTTTTTTTCAAATTGAAAAAAAAATTCTATCTGCATTTAAAGACATCCAGAGTATCACCAGAAATAGGGATAATTAAATTAGAGCGTGCCACGTTTGTTTTTATAGGATACAAGAAAGTAGAGGATTGTTTGCCTTATAAATTACATTTTAACTGGGATACTAGGAAACCTCAGGCAAAATCAGATGGCTAACTGAATTCTTTATTTTCCTTGTGTTCTGAAAACATCTTTTAATTGGATGAAGATACTATAGAACAAAATTATCCATCTTGATAAGATTATACACAGCAAGATTTTCTTTTTCCCATGTTTATTTTCTCTGATCTCCTTTAAACTGTCCTATATGTATAACTCAGGACTGAGCTAAAACACTTATCCACATCTCCCACTTGCTAACCCATTGTGGGGGGACCAGAAGGTTTGGTTTTATTGTCACACTTGTCCTTGGCCTCTCCAGGACACTGCTATAAGATCACAAATCTTTTAACGTTCTCCAACTTTCTATGGACTGATCTCCATAATCAATTTTATTAGTGGAGACCATGAGCCTTAGACCCTTCATGGTCTAACCCCTACCCCATTCCCCACTTAGGAACAATGAGGAAAAATAGTCACTTACTTCCCTCCTGTGTTCTAGAAAGAATGCCCGATTGTGTAAGCTATACAAGGTACACAGAGATGTAGGGCAACCACACGAGGGAATTGTGAAAAAGGAGAGTGTGACTTTCATTTTGAATATCAAATGAGAAGATGCCTGAAATCTGAGGGTATATGCAAAGGACATTCTAGAAGAGCCCCCTGCTCTCTAATTAGTATGCTGACCTCTCAAGTACCCTATCCTTCAAGATTCACAGGCTGGAACCCAATTGTCCTTTGGGGGAAAACTTCTTCTCTTATCTCAGGAAGAGACATCACTTTGGTTTTCTCTAGGGCCATCCAGTCTTGGGAAGTGTCCTAGACATCAGCTAGATGGAGTTAATGTTTCTTTTGCCTTATCCTTCAAGAATAAGAAAAGGTTAGATGGGGTGATGGTGAAGAACAAACTGTGGTCCCATAAACAAGGATCCAAGTTAACTATTTGGTACAAGTTTTTATTTTCAAACTCACTGAAAGTAAGAACTACAGCTGTGATGGTTCTTTTAATAGTTGACCAACTGTGACCTTGGGTTGTAAATGTAAAAGAAAATAACAAAACAAAATGAAGACAAATACGAAGCATCTCAACTCTAACTGGATTCAGCAAAAAGGAAATAGATTGACTTTCACTCATGAAAAAATCTGGAAGTACTGATTGCTTCAGCCTAGCTTAAATAATATCACCAGTCTTACCCTCCATTTCTCAGCCCCTTTTGAACTGGTTCACCCTAGATGAAATGAACTGAAAGTGGGGAGGAGTTATCAAAGAAAAATTGTACTGAATGGAGTTAAGCAGTCAAAGAAGACTTTATTCAAGACTTGCAATAGGAGAGAGAGACTGGACTCAACCTCACTGAACCCCAAGGTAGGAGGGTTTTTAAACACTGGGGTGAGCTAGTGAAAAAGTACTAGAGGAGGTTAAAGGGGAAGTTGGTCAATGTGATTAAGCCACCTGTGTTTACTAATTGACACTTATAGAAGTTAGTTTCCTACCCTCCCACAGACCGGGAGACAGGGGTTCTATCTTGATGATTGAAATGATTATATTTCAATAAAATAGTTCCCAGGTCCTTGAGAAAAACATTCCTTGGCTGTAAAACTGGCAAGAGACGGGCAAAAGATTTACATCTCCAAGGGACAGAGACAGAATTTACAACTGAAAGTTTTCTAAAGTAAATGCTCTAAGAAAAGGGAGATCAAGGGTCTATAGTCAGGAAGAAATCTGGCTAAAGAAAGTTTAGTCAAGCTGAGAGGAACATCTTGGTCAGGGTAAATCCTCAAATGAGAATCAGAGGCTTTGGAAGAACTTGTGTTGAAGACATAAAGGATCAATAGCTAACCACTAATCACATCTTCTACAGACTAAACTCATTTTGTTGAAAAACAAAAAAAAATTCCCTAAAAGCAAGGGTTTGGCCATGTCATTAGAAAATAGGGCTTCCCATTATTATGTTGGGCACTTTTGGTTATTTTCTATTCTACTCTGTAGCTGGCAGCACTACCCTCCAGGTTTTCTCTGCAGTACATAGGTAAAGGTGCTGTCATATTAAAAAACAAACAAAAGTAAATCAAATTAATTGGATTTGGGTACCATTTTTAGGCAAGTCCAAATATTTAGGAAAAAGTAATGCCAACTTTGGACATAGAGATTTTGATCAAGTTTCCCAAGCTGTGGCACTAAAAATTCAACTTCCTGCACCTACTTTTCAGAGTGTACATAGATCTGCACTAGTTGAAGGACTTCTCCCCTTCAAGGCGCTATCTTTCCTGTCTTTGGGAAACCATATTTCTCCACTTCTCTGTTAACCTGTGCAGAGACCTCAGTCTCATTTCTGGACTCAGAAGGGTATTGCAGCCTAATTTCTTAAAGGTAAAGCTGATTTGAAAAAACTTGATTTTTAAACGAAAAGGCTTGGCTCCCCTTCCAGCTACAGAATTGGCAAGATTTTTGTTTTTATTTCTTTAGGTTCCTATAACAATGAGAACAGGATAGAAATTCGTACTTCTATAAATTATCCCGCTATATAATTTTTAATGCCTCCTCTCTCTTTTACCCAGGAAATGGCTCTGGCCTTAATTAAATTATTTTGATTTATATTTTCTCTCTGAAAAAAGTGGGTAGGATAGGATATGGTAGAGAAGAAAATATCCCACCATTTATAGGAATGTGATTACACAGTTTATTTTGCATTTAAGTAGGGCCATTTCATCCTGCTAGATTTGCACTATAGAGTTGTTGCTTATGAGTTTAATTTTTGTCATGTAGGCTAGCTAAGTGCCTTGGCAAAAGAATAAAGACAGAGTTTAATCTGATGCAGTTCTAGCACTACCTGATTTTTTCTACATACACTTGTTTGCAGAGCTCAAAGAGAAGTGCAACATAGGATTTAGAAAAATAGGCTACTTGGAAAAAAGAGAATGTGAGAACAAGTAGGGATTAAGTAGAGTGAAGGGAAAAATCTGGGAAAGAAAATCATATTACTCATAAGAAAGTATTACACACATTTTGGGAAAAAGATGGGAAAATTACTCAAAGGTGGGTTAGTGGTGAGAAAGATGAGGTAATGCCCAAACGGCAGGTGAAAATAGAGAAAAAGTGATTTTTGTGTGTTTGGAAAAAGGGAATTCATAAGACTGTGAATAGGATGGATGAGAATACGTCATTTTTAGGCATGTTTGTAACTTCTCAGCTACACTTGCATTATGAGTATGTAATAATTTAACTGCTCACCATTTTTCCTGAACCATGATTAGTGCCTAATAAACACTTGTGGAATTGGAGTATTGGGGGTGTGAGGATTCACCTCTGATTTTTAACTTTGTTAATGAATTTTAATAATGCCAAATCTCATCTTTTAAGGCACGATTATTATGCTTTAGTTTGTAGCAGAAATGGCGGTTTGACGTCTCAGAAAATAAAGGAACTGTGCTTTTTATAGCATGTAATTTCTTTAAAGAGCATTTATTATTCATGGTATTGTTGAGATAAATGCCGAGGATATTCAACTCCCTGTTGTTGGCTGCAAACAATCCTCACTTCCTGCTCACATTTGGGGAAATTTTTTTTTTCAAGGAAATTCTTTAAAGAAACAGTATGGCAATTCAAAATCTCATGTTTATCCATTAAGAATTTATGTAAATGGACACATTCTGAGGAATTCACATTACCTATGCTTAATTCAAATGTGGGCGGCATGGAGCGTTCAGGAACCTCTCAGGCTCTTAGAAGACAGTCCACTTGGCCCTAATAATGCAGAGACACTAGTGGGAGCCAATTCCTATTTAATCTGAAACTTCTTTTTAATTCTCACCACTTTTAGCTTAAATGTTTAACGTAACATCTTTATTGTGCCTGCTTTGCAAGCAATACTTTTTTTCCCAGAGTTGATTCTATATTTTGTGAGCCACTGTTGTATGTATGTATGTTCCTACATACTTTTTTTCCCCAATGAGTGTTTATTTGCCTATATTTTAGTTTAACAGCTACTGGGGATAATCTAACATCTATATTTTTCAAATGGTTAGTGGGCAGTTTCAAGTATATGATATTGATATAGAATTTATATTTTTAACTAGTAAAAGAATAGCACTACAACTGTCTCAACCTTGAAGAATTTAAAGGATGCATTAAGTATCTATCATATCAGTACAGTTCTACAAATAATTTTCTACTGTTTATCTTTTTTGTTCAGATATTATTAGAGGAAACAAAGATAAATAATGTCAGGATATTTGTTCTCCAGAAGATTGCAATTTGGGATAAAGACAAGGTGTGGGATTTTTCCCCCACACCAAGCAATTATGGGACACTAGCTGTGTGTCCTACAATTGAAGGCAATTTTGACACTACCTACCTGGAGATAATGTTAGATCCCACAGTTTAAGGGCTCAGTCCCAAGATGCCAACTGCAAGTAGTAAGTCCCCAGGTTACCCACAACTTCTGTCTGACTTGGCTACACATTGGAGGTTCCCCTGACCTCCTCCCACTTGGATTTATTATTTGCTCAAACTGCTCACAGAAGTCAGGGAAATACTTAGTTTACCAATTTATTAAAAGAACAATAAAGGATACAGATAAGTCATCAGGCGAGGAGATACATAGAGTGAGGACTGGGAGGGTCCCTAACACAGCAGCATCTGTCCTCATGGAGTTGGGGAGTGCCACCTTCTTTGTACATGGATTTGTTTACCAACACGGAAGACCTCAAACCCCATACCTTTGGGATTTTTATGGAAGCTTCCTTACGTAGGCATCATCAATCTTTTTTTTTAAGATGTTGGGGGTAGGAGTTTATTGATTAATTTATTTATTTTTGCTGTGTTGGGTCTTCGTTTCTGTGCGAGGGCTTTCTCTAGTTTTGGCGAGCGGGGGCCACTCTTCATCGTGGTGCACGGGCCTCTCACTATCGTGGCCTCTCTTGTTGCGGAGCACAGGCTCCAGATGCGCAGGCTCAGTAGTTGTGGCTCACGGGCCTAGTTGCTCCACAGCATGTGGGATCCTCCCGGACCAGGGCTCGAACCCGTGTCCCCTGTATTAGCAGGCAGATTCTCAACCACTGAGCCACCAGGGAAGCCTGGCATCATCAATTTTGAACCCCGTTTCCTGCCCCTCTCCCTTCTCTAGAGAATGGGGGACAAGGTTGACATTTCCAAGATTGTAACATGGTTTGGTCTTGATTGGGGTGACCGGACCTGATCCAGAAGCCATCGAGAAACCCACCCCAGAGTCATTTCATTAGAACAAAAGACACTCCTGTCATTTAAGAAATTCCAGGGGATTTAGGAACCCTGTGTCAGGAACCAGGGTCAAGGACCAAATATTAGAACATAAGTTGCTCCTCACGCTTTTATCACTTAGGAAATTCCAGGGGTTTCAGGAGCTCTGTGTTTGGAACCAGGGTCAGAGATTAAATGTTGCCATAAAGATTCTCCTAGGACCCCCTATTTACAAAGCTTTCAGTAACTCTGTTCTGGGAACCAAGGGCAGAAACCAATACATATATTTTCTATTAATTCACAGATGGGCAAACAAAAAAATAAGCACAATATAGGTTAACAACTAAGTAACTGTCATTGAACTGCTTCTTCTGCAGCTAATTATAAATTCTGATAAATATTAGAGAATAAAACTAAAACTCAAAAGTGTCCAGAGAGCAGAAAAATATAGGAGGAAGACAACGTAGAGTAAAGGGATGGATCTGGTGAGTTTCACGTTTTCATAGTTTCTACTCTGAAGGCAGATCCCAGCCTGCCCTGTGGGGTAGCTAAACTCCCATAGAAAACCCATTATGTGCTGGGATTGAAAAACCAAAGACAGAATTCAGGATAACCATAGCCCCTGGAAAGTAAGGGTGGAAATGGCTGAGAGGAGAGAGCCTGAGCAGAGGAGGGCTGCAATCCTAAATTCAGAAGCAAAAACCAAGAAAACTCAGAAAGAAACAGCAACAACGACAACTCAATTGGTCATCATATGGTAATAGATGAATAAATTTTGGTATATCTCAAATTAGAATCCTATGCAGTACTTAAAACACAGTGCATTTAAAAGTTTCAAAAGTATAATATTAAGGGCTTCCCTTGTGGCGCAGTGGTTGAGAGTCCGCCTGCCGATGCAGGGGACACGGGTTCGTGTCCCAGTCCAGGAAGATCCCACATGCCGCGGAGCGGCTGGGCCCGTGAGTCATGGCTGCTGAGCTTGGGCATCCGGAGCCTGTGCTCCACAACGGGAGAGGCCACAACAGTGAGAGGCCCGTGTATCACAAAAACAAAACAAAACAAAACAAAACAAACAAACAAACAAAAGTATAATATTAAAGTGAAAAAAGTAAATTGCAGAATGGTATTATTACAGACTGAATATTTGTGCTCCCCATTTCCCCCCAAATTCATGTGTTCAGATTCTAACCCCCAATGTAATAGTGTTAGGAGGTAGGGCCTTTGGGAGGTGATTAGGTCATGAGGGAGGAACTCTTAGGAATGGGATTAGTACCCTTATAACAGAGACCCCAGAGATCTCTCTAATCCCTTCCATCTTGTGAGGACATAGCAAGAATGTGACACTTTTTGAACCAAGAAGCAAGCCCTCTCCAGCTTTCATCAGACACCAAATCTGCCAACCCCTTGATCTTGAACTTCTCAAACTCCAGATCTGTGAGAAATAAATATCTGTGTTTTATAAGCCATCCATTCTATGATATTCTGTTATAGCAGCCTGAACAGACTAAGACAGGTATCTGTAATATGTTGCCTTTTACATACAATTTAAAAATCAAAACAAACTATACTGTATATAGTATGTATTTATGAATGTATGTGTGCACATATATATATATAAAAATGTAAATATATATGAAAGGATACATAACAAATTAGGTTTGTGCTTAACAGGTTGGGAGAGAAGAAACAACTGGGGAAAAGAAAATAAGCAAAAAGCTAATTTAAATTTACATGTAAGAATATAATTTTATCTTAAAAATTTCAAAGGAGAAAAAATTACCTGTGAATTTGCCAGTAGGAGCTGGATATTTATTTCTAGTTAAGAGTTTAAGAAAAACAACCCTATGGTTCTATAGAATTTTATGAGGTCAGGTAAATAAATAGTTGCTGTCTCTATTTGTAATGTTAGAAAATGATTTTTCAATAGATACATCATTATTGTGAAAAATTAATCCAAAGTGTTTTCCTAAACTCATATAAAATTTTAGTTCTGATGTAATATGCAAATTCTCACTTTTCTTTTTTAAAAAAATCCATAGATGATTGGTGATGCTTTTAGTGGGGATGAATGTAACAGATCAAGTTTACCATGCTATGGAGTTGATATTAAGAGCATTTAATTTAAAAGTAACCTTTTGCTGTTTACCCAATGAACTGATAATTTGACAAAAAATCTGATTAGTTTCATCCAGAGTTGGATTCAATTTAGTGGAGACAACATTTGCTTCTAACTGAGTAAGTAGAACTGCTTCTCTCTTTTTACACTTACCTTCTCTCAATCATTCTTTATGGGTTCAGGGGTAAATTTAATTACTTTAATGCAATTGATCTTAAAATTAATGGCAAGAATGGCCAGAGCCTCTACTGTGGAATAGGTCATATCCCTTTATGTAATATTTACTTCACTGCTTATCAGTGCCTTTTACCTGTCATATGTTTGGAGAAAAATGAATAATGGTGAAACCATTGCAATCCTGTGACCTAACGTACAGATAATGGGAAATAAGCTTGCATAGAATTAGCTTAAAATATGCAAAATAAAACTGGAGACAAATTAAGAAGATATGAAAGACTTTCTGAAGACTATTTTTTCTCATGGAAAAAAACCAGCCAAAACTCACTTCTACATGAAAACCAATCTTTCTTTTTGTCAGGAACACAGAGAGGAGTTGTAAGCATCTTTTAGTCGTTTATTTTAGAAACTCAGCCCATCCTTGACAGACTAATTGCTTGTTCACTGAAGAAAAATCCCAACAACATATAATGATCCCTGTTAGTTAAACAATCCTTCTCTGGTGATGTCATCTATGCTGGTGTTGGAAAGAGCTTGTGAAAAATGCTTTGCACTTAAAAGGCACTTTCTCTCTGATGGAAACATTGATTTGTCTGCCTAGTCCCTATTAAAAATAGTAAAATAAATGCACATTAATGGTCATTTAAGTAGTGGTTACATTTTTCCTATTCAGCTAGTCAGTTTCAAACCTTGGTTGCTTTAATTATATTTTCTATTTTAACCCTGCATCATTAGACATAAGGGTACAAAAGACCTATCAGTGCAACAAGCTATTTTTGTTGGGTTGTTTGTGTTTTGTCTTGGGATAATTTGCTTTATGAAGGACTATAAAACAAAAAACAAGTCAGCTTGAGAGGCAAAGTCAGAGATTATGAGTTAAACAAGTAACATATGTGGTTCCTGATACTTTGAATTTAATGTAATAAAAATCTACCTTTCTCTCAGGATAAGAGTTGTTGTAGCTTCAGTGATTACTTGGAGTAAATATATGTTTGACTTTGTGGTCAGATCTCATGTGAAATTTCATGGAGGTCACATTTTAAGGGTCAGCCATCATATTTAAAGCATCTAGAAAGAGGGCAACCAGGAAGGTGAAGTGTTCACAATCCATGGGCTATTTGGATCTTTCAAGGGATCTTGACAGAGTTATGGTAGGGCAAGAGAAGACTAAGAGTAAACAGCTTAGTTTGCTCCATATAACTGGGAAATTAACATGTGCTTGAAAAGATGCTACCTGTTCTCTTCCAGATAGTGGAATTAGCACCAATGGATGAACATTACAGAAAAGTAATTTTTAAGTCAATGTAACAAAGAATTTCTTTGCAGTTTAAAGTTGTAACTGTTGATTAGAATATGTACTCACTGCTCCTTATTTTACTTATGAAGCTAGAAAAAGACCTCTGAAAGATGCATTTGATGCTTTAATGCAGTGGAAGACTGAATGCTTTATTTACATCTCTTTGAATCTTGACATCTGATTTCTCCTACTTGTGTTAGGGCCCAAGTCAGGCATTGTGAAGTAGTCTGATGCAATCTCCATAATAGTTTCCTTAGAGAAGGGGTTGGTGTGAATGGATAAGTAAAGAAATATTTAATATTTTTCAGCAATCCAGTGGAAACATTGACATGCTAATCTGAATTGAATTCTTAACCCAAATGTCATATACTGGCTATTACTGGCTGTTAGCTTAGTATTTAGAGGTGACACTGGGGGACACCAATTTCAGTCAATTTCAGGACCTTGGTTGCTTTATGTACACATACAAGAGTAAAAACAGGACAGAGATCCTAAAAGAGACTTCTGCAAAAAGTGATGTTTTATTATGACCTGGTTATTTGTTTTAGGAATAGTATAATCCCCCATTATCCTTTTCTGATACTTCTTTCACAGTACATACTACCAGTTACTTTTTCTTTGATTAATTTATATAGTTTATAGTTTACTGAACAAGTATTTGCATATAAGTGCTAAATGTTGTTGGCACAGCAGATAACATACTTGAAAATATCTTTTCTTTCATAAAGAATCTATAATAGGGTGTTAGATGTGGGTAACAGGCAATAAGTAAGTAAAAAAAGGAGTAGGGTGATATATGACTGTTAAGAGGTGCTATGAAGAAAAGGCTATAAAAGTAATAACACAAGTCATGTGATAGATTGTGTTTGCTGACACAGAGCAGAAGGGAATTCTAGCTCTGAGGAAGTATATTAGTCAGGGTTCACCAGATAAACAAAACCAATAAATACAATGTGTGTGTGTGTGCGTGTGTGTGTGTGTGTGTGTGTGTGTGTAGGGACAGAAAGAGAGAGAGAGAGATTGAGAGACTGAGAGCTAATGTTGAGGTTCAAGTCCAAAGGTCCTCAGGCTGGACACCCAGAGAAGATCTGATGTTGCAGTTCAAGTCTGAAGGCCATCTGCTGCAGAATTCCTTCCTGCTCAGGGGAGGTCTGTCTTTGTGCTGTTAAGGCCTTCAACTGATTGAAAAAGTCCCACCCACATTATGGAGAGCAATCTGCTTTTACTGAGAGTCTACTGATTTAAATGTTAATTTCAACTAAAAACATCCTCACGGAAACATCCAGAATAACATCTGGGCACTGTGACCCAGCCAAATTGACAAATAAAATTAAGCTTCTCAGGAAGTAACATTTAAGTTAAAACATGAATGTAAGAGATACAAGGGAAAGAATTTCAACAACTAGGAAGAATACGCACAGAAAATAATGTTTTATGTTTGAGAAACAGAAAGAAAGCCAGCATGACTGGAGTGTAGTGAATAAGCTGGAAAGTGATTGAGAAAGTAGGGGAATTAGGAAAGGGCAAATTATGTAAGGTGATGATTTTAAACTTTGACTATCAGAATCACCTAGGGAGCTTAAAAAAAGCCTCTGGAAGTGTAACCAAAGCATCAGTAGGTTCCCCATGTAATTCAATGTGCAGTACAAGGTTGACAACCCATGGAAACCCAGTGCTAAGATTTTATTCCAATGAAAGATGATGTTACTAGAAAGTTTTAAGAAGGGAAGGTGCATGATATGCTCCATATTAAAAAAAAAATCATTATGGAAGGAATTCTGATTCCAAGAATGGCTGGACTCTGCTTCTGAAAGCAATCACAAAACTGAATGAAATTATTCAAAAAATAAATAAATAAATTGATGGCATTGGAGAGCAATCCAAAAGAATCAGAAGATAGAGGTAATCTGACACTAGAAAAAGGAAAATGCATGGATGATTATGTATATAACTTTTTCCCAAGGACACTTCCCAGTGTGTGTAGCACAGGTTGGCTAGAACTCAAGGATAAATTTGCAGTTATATTGGCTGGAGATAAAATAGAATGGAGTTTTGAGCTGTTAGAAAGGCTGGAAATTGGGGCTGGGTGAGAGTCAACCTAGATTAGAACTACAGAAAAGGAGATCCCAAAACTTCATATATACCTAAGTTATAGACTTAGCTAAGTCTTAAACCACATGTTTATGGAGGAGACTCCAATAAGCCTTGCCGTAAGCAAGCC
Source organism: Phocoena phocoena (assembly GCF_963924675.1). Lineage (NCBI taxonomy): Eukaryota > Metazoa > Chordata > Mammalia > Artiodactyla > Phocoenidae > Phocoena > Phocoena phocoena. The sequence continues at coordinate 16,120,024 of NC_089220.1, forward strand.
TGATAAAGGTGAGAAGAGACTCCTGCTGCCCACAGACACTTGAGGTTAGGGTTTTAATCCAGCTAAAGTAGAAGCCTTGGGTAAACCTCTGGATTTCCTCTAAAACCCTATAAGGGTCACAGCTTAAGAGCATAGATGAAGTCCTAGGACAAAGTCTCAGGTGAAGTGACAGAACTATGAAGTATGCCTTATAACTGAGGTAAAACTGAAACACATGTGCCCTGAAACACATAAAACAAAATTCAAGGTGATCCAGTAGTAATTTAACTTCTGGCTAGATAAAAAATAGACTCACTTCAAAGGAAAACAAGATCCAGAGTCTCTACAAACATATCACCTGCAATGTCTAGTATACAATAAAAATTACTAGACCTGCCAAGAAACAGAATTGCTACCCATAGTATATATATTTTTTTAGAAAGAAAAGAGCAGTCGCAAAATGACTCAATGTTGAAATTAGCAGAAAATAATTTTAAAGCAAGTGGTATTAATATGTTCATGACTCAAAGGAAAATATGATCATAATGAGTGAACTGACAGAGAATCTCAGTAGACATAAAAACTATGAAAAATAAAGAAGCAAGTGGAAATTCTAAAACTGAAAATTACAATATCTGAATTGAAAATTCTTCTTTACGGACTTAAGAGAAAATGAGCTTTAAGTCAAATCAATAAAATATTTCCAACTTGAAGAATAGAGAAAATGACCACAGTCTCAGTGACTTTTAGGAGAATATCAAACAGTCTAAATAACATCTATTGAAATTCCTGAGGAAACAGAGAATGGGATGGAAAAAATATTTAATGTGATAAAAGCAAATAGTTCCACAATTTGTTAAAGACTATCAAAAGAATCAGCAAAAAACTATAACATTACATTATAGTGGTTTAATGTATAAACCATATATGACTATGAGATCACACAGGCTGGGGGAGGGTATTAAACTGTTACAAATTTCTTTTATTATCATTGAAGGGATACAAGATTAACTCTATTACGCTGAGATAAATTAAGAATACATGTCAAAATCTCAGGAGACTCACTAAAATGAAGCATAAATCTATAAGTAAAACTCTAGTAGAGAAATTAAAACATAATAATAAAAACAGTTAACTCCAAAGAAGGCAGACAAAGAGAGGGGAAAAACAGTGAAGACATATACAAATGAAATAGAAACATGTTAAAGCTAAACCCAGCTATACAAATAGCTATACTAAAAATAAATAAATTACTCAATTAAAAAGAGTTGCCATCAGATTGGAAAAAAGAGAAAAAACAAATTATTTGTTGTCTGTAATGCACAATTTAAAAATCTAGTGACAAAGAAATTAAAATAAAAGAATTCAAAAAGAGATATCATTCAAAATGCCAGCATAAAATACCTATGTGGCTTTGTTGATATACAAGTTGACTGCAAGGTAAGTGTATAGTTAGAAGTAAAAAAATTTCATAATGATAAAAAAATCAATTTATCAGGAAGGTAAAACAATCATAACTATGTAGCACTTAACAGAGCTTGAATGTATATGTTTTTTAAAAATGGAAATATATAGACTAGTAAACAAACTCACAAACATAGTTGATTTTAATATCACTCTCAGTGATTGATATAACAACTACACAAAAAGTCAGTAAAGGCATAAATATCTAATCAATGCTATCAACGAGCTTGATCTAATAGGCATTTGGCACTTCAAACTGCAAAATACTATTCCTTTCATATACACATGGAACATTCAAGACAGAGCATATGGTTACCCACTAAATGTCTTAATAAATCAAAAGGTGTATGCTTATATTATAAACGAATATGTGCCTAAAATTGTCTATGTTTCCATCTTATGAAGCTGGATATAAAAAAGTTAAACCCACAGTATATAGATAAAAGTAAATAATTAAAATAAGAGCAGAAATAAATGAAATAGAAAAGAGAAAAATGATAGAGAAAATCAACCACACTAAGAGTTAGGTCTTTAAATATATAACATTGCCAAACCTCTAATAAGAGTGCTTAGAAAAATGAGACAAAAGACATGTTTATCTATATCAGGAATTTAAGGCATGATATCATTACAGATTATGTAGATACTAAAGCTATAATAAAGACTATTATAAACAATTTATGCCAATAACTTTGAAATCTTAGATGAAATGTAAAAATTCAAGTGCTTTATTAAAGAACATTTCAGACACAGATAGTTTCTATCTATTAATTCTGTCAAGCATTTAAGGAAGAAACAATGACAATCTCAAACAAATTCCTTTAGAAAACAGAGGAAGAAAAACTTCCCAATTTGTTTTATATAAAACCAGCATAACCCAGATGCCAAGCCCTAACAAAGAAATTATAAGAAAAAAGAAATTACAGACCAGCATCTTTGAACATGGAAAGCAAGACATTTCCTAAAAATAATGGCAAATTAAATTCAGCGGTATTTCAAAAAGAATATATAATACACAACCAAGTGTTTTAATCTAAGGTTATAAGGAATACAAGGTTTGTTTAGAATTTGAAAAATATCAATATAATTTACAATATAAATAAATATAGGAGAAAAATATAATTTCAATCAAGCATTTGACAAAATTTAATACCATTCATGGGTTTAAAAAATAACCCAGCAGGGCTTCCCTGGTGGCACAGTGGTTGAGAGTCCATCTGCCGATGCAGGGGACACAGGTTTGTGCCCTGGTCCGGGAAGATCCCACATGCCGCGGAGTGGCTGGGCCCGTGAGCCATGGCCGCTGAGCATGTGCGTCCGGAGCCTGTGCTCCGCAATGGGAGAGGCCACAACAGTGAGAGGCCCGCGTACCGCAAAAAAAAACAAAAAACAAAAGAAAAACAAACAAACAAACAAAAAACCCAACAAATGGAATGAAAGGGGACCTCTTCAGGCTAATAGAAGTCATCTTCAAAACCCAAAGTTAACATCACACCAGAGGGTAAAATATTAAACATTTTCTTAGTGGGAATTGGGAATAATGCAAGGATGTCTGCTCTTACCACATCTATTCAACACTGGCCTTGAGGTCCTAGTCAGTGCAATATTGGTAAAGGAAAAGATGAAATTTATTACTCAGAGATTAATGATGAGTTTTTGTAGAAAATATTAAGAATGTACCAAATAACTGCTAGAACTCATATAAGAATTTGTCAAGGTCACAGAATAAAAGGTTATTATACAAGAATTGTTTTTGTCTCTGTATAGTAGTAGCAAAGAATTGGAAAATACAATTTTAAAAATTCATTTTTAAATCATATCAAAAGCATAAATCCTTAGGATTAATTTTAATAATATGCAAAACCTCTACGAAGAAAACAGTAACAGATTACTGAAGGAAATTAAAGAAATTCATAAAATCACAACCAAAATTAAAACAGCTTTTTTAAAAAAGTAGGCTTTAAAGAGTTAATTCTTAATTTTACATGAAAATTAAAAAGTACTATAATAGGCAAAGCAAGTCTGAAAATTAAGAGTAGAGTTGGTGGACTCAAAGTACCTGATTTTAAGATTAACTATTAAGCTATTGAAATTGAGAAGATGTGATATTGACATATAAATGAAAAAATCAGTAGGGCAGAATGGAGAAGGCCAAAACAGTCCCACTCAAATTCGATTTTTCAACCAAAACTCCAAGTCAATTCAACGGTGAAAGGAAATTCTTTTTTCTAAGACTTTTTCCCACGATTTGGGGGGCATAGAGGGAAGGGTGGGGAAAGTAAATATCTTTGTCAGGAAAAAAGAAAAAGATCTTGTCTCACTTCATACACATGAAAATAATACAATCCAGATCATAGACTAAAACATAACCATCAATACTATCAATTCTAAGAGGAAACATAAAATATTATCTTCATGAGTTTGAGGTTGGCAACAACTTCTTGAACAATACACAAAAAACCACTAACAATGAAAAGAGAAAAAGGTAAATGGGCTTCATCTACATTAAAAACCTTTGTTTATCAAAAGACAAGAGAGCCAAGTACATTCTGGGAGAATTATAGACATTATCAATAAATATATCTGACAAAGGATCTGAATACAAAATACATAAAAACACCTACAGATTAATAATAAAAAGACAAGAAAGCCAAAAAAACATTGGGCAAAAGATTTGAATGGACCCTTCCATAAAGAAAACATACAAATGGCCAATAAGCATATGAAAAGATGTTCAACATCTTTTAGTCAGAGAATTGCAAATTAAAACTGCTTTAGAATGGCTAAAATTAAAGACTAGCAACACTAAATGTTTAGAGAGGATATGGAGCTACTGGACTTCTTACAAATTGTTGGTGAGGTACAACCACAATTAGAAAATAGTTTGGCAATTTCTTATAGAGTTAAATATACACTTACCATATAATCCAACATTTCTAGTCCTAGATACGTACTCAAGAGAAATTAAAACATATGTCTGCACTTAAACTTGAATCCAGATTTTCATTGTACCTTTATTCAAAATAGCACAAAACTGGAAACAACTTAAGGTTCATCAACGGGAGAATGGATATATAAATTGCTATTTACACAATGGAATTCTTACTTACAACTTACAATACACGAAAAACATGAATAAATGTCATAAATACGACACTGAGTGAAAGAAATCTGCACATTGATATAAAGGAGTACATACTGCATGGTTACTTTGATATGTGCTCAAGAACAAAGAAATTAATCTATTATAGCAAGAGGCATCAGGATAGGAGTTGTCTACAGAGTGGGCTGGGATTGACAGAAAGGGTTGTGGAGGTGTAATGAAAATATCTGATATCTTGATTAGGATGAGTGTATACATTTATTGGAAGTCTTCAAATTGTACACATGAAATTAATGCACTTCTACTGAATGCCAACTTGATGTCATTTTAATGGTTTATTTGGGGGATAGATGTGAATGAAAGCTAGAAGAGTTAGGAGGATAATTCAGCAGTCTGGACAAGAGATGATGAGAGCTCAGACTAGCATGATAAGAATAAAGTTGGGGAGCAGTTAGGTAAGTCATGAAGTTTGAAGGTGAAGTTGGCAGGAATCGCTGACGGATTCTGATACAAGGGTGAGAGAAAGAGGATTGAAGGATGCTTCTTTGATTTTGGTAGAGAAAACTTGGTGGATAACAACTCTTTCCAGAGACTGTGAAGTCTTAAGAAAGGAACAATGTTGGAGAGTAGGGGTATATGGTAAATCTTGCAGGATGTGAAGAGTTCTCTTTTGCCCATGTTAAGTTTGCAATACGTTTCGGATGTGCAAACAGGGATTTCAGTCAGGCACTTGCATATATCAGTCTGGTCTTCAATGAAGAGGTCAGTGCTGGGGATATACATTTGAAGGACTTAGCATAACGATTGCATTTAAGGCCATGGAACTTTGAGATACAGAGTTATCAGGTAGGAGTTGTGTAGCTGCTCAGGTATGTGTTTCATGTTGTCCAGAAGGAAGAAATTTTCCTCTACCTTTTTAGGTTCTTCTGGCTGGTCTGAGAATTAAATTGACATGAAACAGATCAACAGGAGAAAATTGAACAAAAATTTAATAACATGTGTACATGGGAGAGATGCAGGAACACTGAGTATTTCCCCAAAATGGCCAAAACCCTCACCTTAAATACCATCTTCAGCTAAAGACAGAAAAGGATGTTGTGGGCAGGGGTTTGGGACTTCATAGTTGAGGAAGGCAATTCACATGGAGATGGAAAGCGAATGTTTGGTAAACAAATGTTTGCTGGGCCATGCAAAGACAATGGGACACAGAGTGGACTATGGTCTCTTAAATGTCCTCCCCCATGCCCCTCCCCCCCCCACTTAGCCCATATTCTTTGCAGATATCTCTGGAAATAGTTCTGTTCCTAGAATAAGCACACTATCTAAAAAACGTTTTTTAGGCTGTTAGGGGGAAGGTCAAAGATTTTTCCTGAGATTCTTAGGCCTTGATTGTTTTCAGCTAAAAATAATCCACATACCAAAAAGACATTTTGGGGTGGCAAGTTTTGCTGCCCTACAATTTCCTCTGTACAAGTAGATTAGAATTCACTGAAGGTAGACAGCGTTTTTGCTCTTCTTTCTAATCTTTACAGCAGAGTATCTTACAAAGAAAAGGCACTCTCTAAATGCTTGTTCAATGTATTGACAAGTGAATGAGTAGACAAAAACATATTTTTCTCTTGAAATAGAAAAACAAAAGACATCAAAATCAAAATAATGAACTGGTAAAGCACCAAACAAGAAATTAATCTGCGTATGTAAAATATCTGCTAGTATTTTTAGATGACCTATGAGAATGACATGTCTACTAATTTTATTACAATATATAGAAGGCTATGGGACTTATGATAAGATCATGGTTTGGGTTCTAGCTGTGCCATCTGAAAAGTACAACTTTAAGCAAGTTTCTTAATGACGTAGTTTTCTTCTCTTAAAAATTGTGATAATAATTATATGCATAATGTGAGGTAGTTGTGCAGATCAAAGGAAATGTATAGTATGAAGTGCATTATAGGTAGTCATGAGAAACGTAAATAGCATATGTGATATATATATTATATATATACTTATTTATTATCACAGTGGAATATTCAATGTCCTATTTCTACCAGACTGTACTTTCATAGCAAACTTGTTAAATCATTAGCCTGAAAATAATTACCAGGGCTCCCTGAATTTTAATTTGTAATATCAGTTGAAAAAGTGTAGAAAGCATGCATCTTAAGTGGAGAAAATTAACATAACCTGTGAGAACCTGTTGAGGAGCCGTTTCCAAAAGGCAGTCCTGTGAAACTCCACAAACCATGTTATGTAGAGGATTATCTACTTGTCAGACTGGCCTTGGTTTGTAGACTGAATGCCCCAGGTACAAGCAGATTGCATTCGCCTTGGAGTAGTCATAAAGGGATTTCACCTGACTTTATTCTTAGCTGAAAGTACAAAGGTAGCAGGCCGTATGTTAGGAGAATCCCATCAACCCCCATGACCAGTTTCTGCCAAGGTCGAAGATGGATGAGGCCGGAAAGCTGCCGTGCCTGACTGCATTGAGTAGCAGTTCGAGTATGGTCTCAGCCAGAACTCTGGGCACGCATCTGTGATCCGGTATTGAGTCACTTCCCCCAGCCCAGGTGGTAGACAGCTCTGGGTTTGTACAGCTGGGTCAGATCACACAGGCATGGGGAGTATCACAAGGATGGAGAGAATGTCATGGGATGTATCATGAGCACAGATGCCAAAGCAGGTGCTGTTGGCTGGTTCACTAAACCACATAGCACAACCCTGGGACCCCATGAAACAGTTAGCAGTAACAGTCTCTCCTAGAGCCTGTACAATCCTTTGTACTTCCCCAAGCTCTTTCAGCAACACACGGCTGGGCCAAGTACAAACGCATTGGATCCATGTTAGTAGTTCTGAACTTGAGTTCTTGCTGTATGCACTTACTCACCATGTGACCTTGTGCAATGTTCTTTTGCTCCTTGTCCTGTTGAGTTTTTCATTGTAAAACTGGGCAATATCATGACTTATTTGTTAGAAATAATTTGAAGATTATGCGATCTAAATTATAGGATGTCTATCATGCAGTCCAGCATACCTTAAATGTTCAGAAACAGTTAATCCCATTCTGCTTACCCTTGCTATGGTCTAAACTAATGCTGCCTAATAGAAATATAATATAAATCACACATATATTTTAAATGTTCTCATAGCCACATAAAAAAAGTAAAAAGAAACAGATAAAATTAATCTTAATAATATACAATAAATCTACAATATTATCTTTTCAATAAGTAATTGATATGAGGTTATAAATGAAATATTTTTCATTTTGTGTTTATATTTAAATTGATTAAAATTAAATGAAATTTAAAAATTCAGTTCCTCAACCTGGCTCTCCACATTTTAAGTACTCAGCATTTACATGTGGCTATGGTGTTGGACAGTGAAGGTCTAGAAGAATATTCATTGTGAGGGAACAATAGACAGAAGCATACAGAATAAAGTTACATTGGCTAAGACTCGCCAGCCACTAAGATAGGAAGAATAAGATGAATTTATCAAAAAATGCTGTTGAATGTGTAGGTAGAGTATAGGTTTATTATTTTGTAAAAAATAAGGAAGTAAGAGTAATTTTGAGGGATGGAAGGATTGGAGATTAAAAGTTCAATTGTGCACATGCTGAATTAGGGTTGACATCAAGACACCTCTGTAGAGATGCCTAGAAAATAGATGGACATGTCTACAGGGAACTTGGGCAAAGAAGGACTCTTTTCAGTAAAACTGTGGATGTCAAGGTTGTGGATGAATTCTGCAAGAGAGAAGGAGACTTAGAGGGAATGGGGATTGAGGAACTTTGGTTTGCCAGCATTTAGATCAAGAAAGGAAAAGAGGGCTTCCCTGGTGGCGCAGTGGTTGGGAGTCTGCCTGCCGATGCAGGGGACGTGGGTTCGTGCCCCGGTCTGGGAAGATCCCACGTGCCGCAGAGCGGCTGGGCCCGTGAGCCATGGCCACTGAGCCTGTGCGTCTGGAGCCTGTGCTCCGCAGTGGGAGAGGCCACAGCAGTGAGAGGCCCGTGTACCGCAAAAAAAACAAAAAAAACAAAAAAAAAAAAAGAAAGGAAAAGAAGCCAACCTAAAAGCAAAACAGGAATACAGAAAAGTAGAAGGATCAAGTCGATGCCATGTCACAGAGGCAAAGAGTTAAGTGACTTTCTGAGAAGCAGTGAGATGGTGTGTCAGTGGTCCCAGAGAGAGAAACAGAGGGAGAGACACAGCTCACCTCTGACACCCAGTGCAGCATCCCTCTTCCGTGCGTCGCAGATGCCTGAACTGCCTGCTCCACGTTACACGTCAGCACCATCACAGCCATCCTCTGCTCTGTTCCAACATCCACATTCATCTAAAAGAACAGCCTGTCACTTTTCCTATTGCTTGTCTTGCACATAGTTTGGGGGATTTGGTTTTTTCATTTGACTTGTTCATCCATTAAATTTGTACTTATACAGCTCCTACTTGCTGGTGTTCAGCTCTGGGCGTATAGAAATGAACAAGGTCCCTCCTTCTCTAAGAGACCATCTGGCTTTACATGAGACAGTCTCAGCTAAAACTGTCTATTCTTACCATCTCCAAAACAGAGTTTGTAAAGGGAGCAACTTTACTTTCCCTACGTCAGGTGGGGTTCTTTCTCTGTTTGGGAGTATAAGAGGCATTGTTTCTCAGAAGCCTTTTAGCTTCAGAGTACCTGATGATATCCTCCAGCATTTTCAGGCTTACTGTCTATTTATGACAATTGATACTGTCTTTTAAACTAGTAATGATGTTTCCTTTCAATACATTATTTTAAAATAAATATATTTTAAGTTATAATGTAAAGTGCTTAAAAATATCAAGTAATATTACTTTCAGGTAATATCATAATGTTTAAGTTTGGAAAGCTCTGAATTAGAATGATAAAAGCATATGTATCATCAGTATCAATGAGGCTACATGGTGTAGACTCTAAATTCTTCAGATATAAACAGACAGAGGATATACCTTGATTTTAGCTATATTCTGCTATACTCTGAAACAGCAGCATCTACATCAAGAACAGTGAAGTGTCTGAGATTTTCCCCTATTTGCAAGTGAATCGGTTATTTTCACGGTTGTATAGAAGACAGTTTGTTACTCAACAGCAATAGTGGTAGTCAGAGCATGAGTATTTTTGTACCAGTTTCCCAAACCCTGTTTCCCACTGGGTGATGTGAAGAGGAATGATACCTGCGCATACAGTGGGTTGCATTTCAGGAAAGGAGGCTTGAGCTTAGAGAACCCCAATCTTTTATAATGGGCAGAAAGCATGCTTCCCTATGTTCTTGTGGGACACATTATCTTTATTATATTGGACTTAAGCATGCCTGCTCTTTGCTTCACAAGGAGACACTATATCTTTGTCTTCACTAAACAAACATTCATGAAGAGACAGTGCACAACAAAGAGCAGTGGGTGCCTCCCTTCACAAGACACATAGAAATGTGACAGCCCCATGGAGAATTGTCTCCCAACAATCAGTGTTTTAACACATGACAGGAAAAAAAATCCCATAAAAAGCCATTTTGATCATTGTGATATATGACATTTTGCAAATTGTTGACTCATTTGTTCACAAGCTGAAAGTCACTCAACAACTCTTTCTTCTTGGGACACGTATTTATAGAAACTAGTCATTAATTAGACTTGAAATGAGTTCTTCCATTAAAATGAGTATAACTTGAACAACCAGAGGTACTTGGAAGCATAGTACCTTTGGCCACCCACTAATGAATGCAACATATTTGAGATAATACTTGCCTATTTTCTAATAATCACTTGAAAAAAACCACAATCACAAATCTGATGGGTTTTGAAGTAAACTACTACATATCTGGCTGTGGCATGTTAGGGTTCTCTTATATGCGGTAATAACACTTATTATGTGCTGGCAGAGGTGGGAATTTTGCAATTATGCTAAAATCTTACAGTGTAAAGAAGCTTTAGTCAAGCATAGTATCAAACGATTCTGCTAATTACCCCTGGTAGTTTTCTGTTTTGTTTTGTTTTCTTTAAGTGCATATGGCATATGCCACATGTATCTGAAAAAGCCATTTCTCTTTGATTAGTGGCAAAACCTCAGAAATTTTTTTTATTGATAAATTTCAAAATGTTAAATATCTTTATTATAAGCTGAAATCCTGTTTCATAATACAAAAGTCATTAAAGTCTACATTTTCAGGCAAAAGTTGAATCTATTTTTAAAAACAGAAATCTCAGGTTAGACAAAATATAGAGTGGTTAATTTGGAGGAAAAGCAGTTAACATAACCCTTTCTATGCCAGTTTACCCAACATTCACCTTTGTCTTTAGAGGCTAGTTTTGGGAAAATAATTTATCTATCAAAACTAAGTATGAATGACTTATTTAACCAAGACTGTGGCTGATTGTGAATGGATATAAATCTTTTTCAAGACAGTTCTCTTCTAGTGGTACTTGAGAATGGACAATAATTCAACACTGAAGAAATGGAATTATCCTTTGAGAGCATGGATCTTAGCATACTTCAGTTCATCAGAAACAATACACTTTTAGTACTTAAATTTTGTATTTTTAAATAAATTTTTTTACCGTGAATTTTACATAAGTATTTAGTCAGAACCATACCATACATTTTGTTAATTTTTGATGCAATCTTTTAAAATTCTTTCTTTGTTTAGTTTTCCCTTTTCTTCTACTTCTAGCCACTTTATACTCTCATCATGTAACTGTCCTGAATGTATCCTTGTATATCTTTCTCCATGCTCTGATAATAACAATTAATATACTTATGAAATGTCTTATATTTTACAAAATATGTCACAATACAATAAATTTATTATATTTTACATTTATTACTTAATATTCTTGTATATCCCTCCAATTTAACTTGCATATTTCTAGTTCTTTGTTTTTTAATGGGTGTATAATAATATCACAGGGAATAGTTGCACTATAATTTATTTATGCATTCCCCTAGTAATGAACAAGTATTTTGTTCCCAGATTTTTTTGTCACTATCAACAATGCTATAATAAACTTCCTTGTACATATACACTTATATACTTGTGCTTTTATTCCTGTGAGTAGATTTCTAGGATTTGGGTTTTCTAGGATTTGGGTTTCTAGGATTTGGGTTTGCTAGGTGGCTTTCCAGAAAAGGTGATGCATATTCTCATTTCCTCCAGCCATGAACTCCAGTAATATTTTATCTTTACTCCTATCAACCATAGGTATTTTTGGACTCTTTGTAAGGATGGATATTCTAGAATGGGGAACTAAATAGTCTGGAAAGAACTTATCACCTTTCACAACCCAGAGAAAGGTCTCACCCTTTATGATTGTTGTGAATTGCCTACACTCAATTATTTTTCACCCAAAGAACGACAATATCATATGGTTCTACCTCACACTTCTATGGTGTTTTCTAGTGTATATGTTGCTATCACAGAATCTTAATAGTGATACTAATTAGATTTATTGGGCATATGTCAGACATATTGCAGACATACTGTGCCAGTCATACTGCACATTGTCTTTTGTCATTTGTCCTTACAACAATCCCTTGAACCTATTCAACAAGATACCCTGGTGTACTCACCAGCTTGGTATCATGTCTTATCCAGGTCCCAGGCTTGGCATTCTTTTCTCCCTACTGTAACTCCATTTTCAAGTTCAGACTTGCTCCAGTCACTGCTGTGTTCCCCCTTTCCCTTTCTTCTTATACCACATTACCCTCCTTGCAGTTGAAACCATCTGTAGGGATGCTTTTATCAAAGATGCACTTGGAACCTCCCTCCTCCCACATGCCAGAAGTCACGACAAGATGACAATCCATGTGTATCTGGGGGAAAAATGTTTAGCCACTGATTCTGATACTATTAAACTTCAAGTTTGAAAGCCATTGTTCAGGACATTATCTATTGTTGAAACTTCCATAAAAAACTATTAAAAGGTGAATGATTATCACTAGGTACTTTCCATTGAGACTAATCTCAAAGGAAGTGTATGGTATCAGCTAAGCAGCAACATATAATCAAAGTAGATTTTAGGAATTCATATTTAAAGACAAATTAAAGAAAGCAAAAAATGTCAAACAAATGACATGTGAATAAAGAATACTGTCATGGGTTAGTAGAAATAACTGAAAAGCAGTGATAACATTATAATCAGGAAGTTGACAGAGATAAATGCCATTTAACCATGTGAGAGGAAGCAATATGACAGGTGGCAAATATATTCAATTTCCTAAATGTCATTTGGTAATGAGTGCTTTTTGAGATCTTTACCTAGGATCAGGGCTAAAATTCTCTTCAGTGTATTTCATAAAATTTTAAATAACATGGGTATACTTTCTCTCATGTTCCAACGTTTTTCTGTATATTCATCATTTCTTTTCAAGGGGTTTGCATTTCTTAATGTACTGGGAGAACTGTGTTCTTTGTTCTTTATTTGCTTTTCATAGTGAAAGGTATACAGCAGTGACTTAAAAATGCTGATTAATTGAGGCATTGACACAATGGACCTTGGAAGAAGAAGAAAGTGGGAATTATACTGTGAAATGTGAATATTAATAACCTGGCATTGTTATGGATTACTACTGTGCTGAGAGCTTTATGTGGGGGCAATTAGAAATTCAGCCTCTTGGCCCAGCCTGCTCGGGCTTACATCCCCTTCACTGGCAGAATGCTTTTGGGCAGTAACTCAACTTAATCCTGCCTAATTTCTCCCATGTGGAAAAGAGAGTATAATTACATCTACCTCATAGCTTTATAGTGAGGTTTAAATGATATAATATTTATAAAGACTTAGAACAATGTTTGATATGCAGTAAACACTCAAGAATGGTTAATTGTTATAGCTAACAACTTTGTGGATGTTGTCATTATTTACATAAGAAATAGAAACTCAGAATTTACCAAAACATCAATACCCTTAGCCTGGATATAATCTAGAGTAGTGATATAGAGAACAGACCTTTGATCAGACAGACTTAGGCTCAAATTCTGGTACCACTCCTTTAATCAGAGTCCCAGCAGGAAAGAGATAGTCTACACACTCTAAGAATTGAGGAGAATTTGAGAGAGAAACTTTTGAAATTTATAGTCAGGGTTAGGGCAAACCAAGGAGAGATAGTAAACACCAGGGGTTAGAAAGCCTGGGACCACTTCAAGTCCAGGCTAAAGGGGCAAAAAGAAGGTATGATCATTGGATCTGAGAGAGAGAGAGAGAGTGAGAGTGAGAACAAGAGAGAGAAAGAGAGAGAGAGGAGAGAGAGAGGGAGAGAGAGATCTGGAAAGATTGCCTGCAAAAGCACTGCCAACTCTACTGTACTAGGACAACACTCCTCCCCAGTCTAAATTCATTTCCTATTGGGGAAATGAGTTGGAAGCCAGAGGGCAAGGGAACCTTCTGGTGAGGTCTGTATAGATCCTCCTCCAGGAGCTGAGATGGGGAGAATTGTCCTGCCAGGACAGACACTGTCTATCTTCTTGTTTAACCTCTCTGAGCCTCACCTGCATGTGTTTTCTCTGCTCCATCAGCTGCCTCAACCTTGAACATTGTCTCTAAGGATGAATTCAATACTGGCTCTAGAATTAAACTATTGTGGAACTTATCTTGTTCATTCCATTGACTAATATCCTTTGAGTTTCCTAAAGAAAAATGCATAATGAGGGCTTGACACTTTTGAGGAAATCATCTTAAATTTAAGCAAAGCATTAGAGTTACAAGCAAGTAATGACATATATGATTAGAACAGTCTTTCCCAAAATATAGTCCACTGACTATTTGAAATGCTGTGTAAAATGCAAGCAAACAAGAAAGCAACAAGTAAGCAAGCAAGTAAGCAAGCAAATGAATCAATCAAAACATTTATGGTCAAATTAATTTAGAAACTTCTGGGTTCAACAAAGTGGTTCCTTTGCTGAAAGAATTCTCAGATCTTTCTTCCTATGTTAATATTGTAAATCTGCAAGATGGTTAAGTAGACATAGTTCTCCAAGTGTAATTTATCTTGAAATTAACTTTTTTCCACCTAGAGATAGAACTTTATTAAAAAATACACTTTGTACATTTAAGAGTAAAATAGAGCATTACCTTGCATTTTTTAATTTTGGATGTCTGTAAAATAAAACATGCTATATAAGATAGAGTCCTATTCTTATTTATAGGTCACTATATCAACTTATTTGGCAAGCAGTTATTTTTACCAAGTGTCTATTACCCATATTTCAATACAGCCACGTTTTGTTAGAGCCACTTTACTAACCTGATTATGTGCCAAAGAGCCACATAGAGTTAAGTAATGGCTCTTCAGTCCTAATTTCCAGCACCAGGAGAGAAATATCAAGATACATGTGAGTAGAAGGAGGAAAGCAATTACAAAACAAACCTGCAGAGTCAAGAGTAACTAAGGAAAAGTAGAGATAAAAGGTGTGTATTTTTCATAGAAAAAAGGGAAGTGAAGTCTTATCTCCAACACTGGCATGACTACATGAGATGGAGTGGGATAGAAAAGGTCATTTTCAGGTACTTAACATCATTCATTTATTCAGCCAGCCAGTCAACTCATTAAAATAATAAAAATGGGAGGAGTACTTCCAACATGCCAGGATTATTCAAGACACTGAGTTATAGCAAGGAGTAATTGGATATATCATCCCTCCTCTCAGGGAGCTTACATTACATGAGGTGAGTTGGGACAGTACAATAAACAGTGCAATGTCTCATCTGTTGGGAAACATGCTGAGGAAAGTTGAGAGACTGAACATGACAGGGCAGGAAGAGGCTCCTTTGGCGAGGGTCCTCAGAAGAGACCTCTCTGGGGACATTGTAGACAAGCAGAGGTCGCAATTAAATGAGAGAATGTGTGAATGTGAGGGAAGGAAGTGTGTTAAAGACTGAGGGACATGAAAGTACCCAAGACGTGAGTAGGAGACTGCCTAGAGTTATCAAGAAACACAGAGAGGTCAGAAGGTACTTTTTTTGTTTGTTTGCTGTCAATGAAATCCTGTCAGTGTTATACCAATTTAAATAAGAACACTTTTTTTTGTTTTTTTGTTTTTTTGTGGTACGCGTGTCTCTCACTGTTGTGGCCTCTCCCGTTGCGGAGCAAAGGCTCCAGACGCGCAGACTCAGCGGCCATGGCTCACGGGCCCAGCCACTCTGCAACATGTGGGATCTTCCCGGACCAGGGCATGAACCCGTGTCCCCTGCATTGGCAGGCAGACCCTCAACCACTGCGCCACCAGGGAAGCCCAGGAACACCTTTGATAGAGACCAATTTTCTGTGATATTCCCCTTCATAGAAGTGTTCTTTCTTCATCCTTATATACTCTGTCCACTTTGCCTCAAACATCTCCAACACCTAGTCATGGCTTACTGCTTAGATAGGATTCACACCATAAACCAATAGTGATACATACATTTTATTGACTATTTGCTCATTTTATCTATACATCTAGTACTCGAACATAATCTTTGATCTTTTTCAGAGATTCTCTAGCTTCATTAGTGGTTAGAATTATGCTCTTACTTTTATCCTTGCAAATGATGGAATGTAGTTGATTTTAAAGTTGACTCCCATTCATCACCCCTGCTTAGACACATGACCAACCGGGCTGTGTGACTTTGCAGTAGTTCTTCACTTTGGGTAAAGCAACGTGCCTGTCCCTTTGGCTCTGTGTTCAGCTGTGTGACCCCCTTTGGCCAAAAGGATATTAGCCAATGTGACACAAAGAGAGACTTGAATAACTCTTGTGTAACTGGGCTTTCCTGCTCTTTCTTGTGCTTCATCATGAACATATGCTTGGGATAGACTTCTGGAAGGTAAGGAAACATGCACCGGGACTGAGTCATCCATGTCATCCCAGCCAAGACCAGCCTTGAGGAGTTAACCGCCAGCTCACCCATTTCATTCAAGTGAGCCCAGCCAAGATCAGCAGAGCTGCCTATATGGCCACTCAGACATGTGGACAGCAAAGGTATGTTGTTCTAGATCACAGAGATTTTGTGATTAGCTATTAGGCAGCGGTACCTTGGTAACAAGTGCCTGACACTATAAACTATGCAAAGCAGATGTTTGTTTACACCATTCAATACTAAAACATGTTGTAGTAATGTGTCTCGTACAACCTTTGAATTTTGCAAAACTTAAAAAAGATGTTTTATCATTGTTGTAGCTGCCAGGGTTACCTCTTAGCTTCATCATTATCTCAGGCCTAACTGAATACAGTGTAATAATTTATTTATCTAGTGCACACACTTCTGACAGTCTCTGTTTCCTAGGGTACAGCCTCAAGCTCAGAGAAGAAGATTAAAGGACCCTTAATGTTTTGAATCTGTATAAACAGCTATCATATCTTCAGAAGCTACTTAATTATTAAGTAAGTTTGGAGCATTTTGGTGTCTGGCACAAAATATAGAAGGTATTACCCACCTATTGTTCATAATCAAATAGGGAGATAAGTCTTAGGTACAAAATATGAGGAAGAAAAAATACAATCCTACTCAAATTATAAATATCAAAGACACTGAAGAGTTGGGGATGTCTCTGTAGTTAAGAAATGTTTTTAATTGGAGTTGTAATTGGATTTGTTTTGTTCAAGAGCCATTGTTGAAAGCTTGGTAAGATTACTCTTAAATATGGAACCTCAATTTTACATAGAAAACCTTACATGATGCTTATTCCTGATCTGTGAAAAAGAACAACTGCTCTGTAGAAGGAAGTGAGGGTGAAAATTTTAAGAAAACAGAAGCAAAAATTATCCTTTTATTTGAATAAATGGTCATTCTTTGCATTAGTTGACCATTTCTTTCCTTGTGGAAATAATCACCCTCTATTTTCTATGAGAAAATAAAGTTTAGTGAAGATGTTTGTCACGCCCAGAAGAAAGACTGTGCATTTTTAAATACAGTCTTCTGGGGCTTTGCCTTGAAAGTGTCTGATCCTCTGCTAACTCTAGGCTTTTGAAGTTGAGCATTTTGTGTTTTAAAGGGACTCAGTTTCATCCTTCAAGGAGATCTCAGTTCAGAGAGGCTGTTGTCTGCTCTGATCTACCCTTCTTTGCAGTCAAATGAAACCATACCTGAAAAAGATGGTTCCTTTTTCCTGCCACAAGTGCACAGACATGCCTGTGAGAATCAAATTACTGATTTAAGGTAGGGAAAATGACTCAAAGTCAGAACCCAGGATGAATGCTGCTGTTCTGTCCTGTGATCCTCAATGAAAGCAGCTACAAGTCCAGCCCTCTAGAGTTGGGAGGGGCTGCTCTAAAACTCTGCCTACTTGATTGTAGGGAACAATTTCTCTCCCAACATCCAACTCAGATGCTCAGCCTGCATTTTGCCTGTGCTGATAGCCTCCTTGGCTAGGTTTCCTGAGCGAAGGTCAGGTATTTCTGAGACAAGTTATGACTCTCCCTAAAAATGCTATGTGCTGCAGTCAATTTTTTATTTAGTCAGTATGGCTAATGGCTAAGAATGAAATTTCTGGAATCATACTTCCAGGGTTTGAATTCTGGCTTTGTAACATCCGGGCAATCTTGAGGGAGAATCACACCTCTCTATGATTCAGTTTCCTCACCTGTTGAATGAGTATATTAAAGGCACACACCTCAAAGGGTTGTTGTGAGGATTAAATTTGTTAACATTTTTGGAGCAACTAGAACAGTGCCTGGTACTTGGTCAGTGCTATACAAATGGCAACTTTTACTATAATTTTGACAAATCATTTGCACTAGCTTTGCACTCACTTGCTGCCACTAAATGAGAAAGTCATACCAATTTTTGGAATCTGTTGCCTCATCTCTGAAATGGGGTTGTTACATCATACAAAGCTAAGACCCCAGGTCTGTCATTCCAAGATGTACAAATATGAATATACATGTTTTTGTACTTTATATTAACAGTTCCAAAGTGTTTATATAACATTGTAACTGTATGTGATCATCATTTCCTTACTTAATATGATATATTAAATATTTCAGTCATTCATAATATTTATTGAGCACATTCTATATGTCAGATATTGTACTACAGGCAGGGGATTAAGCAATCATCAAACAAATATTCTTGAACTTGTGAAGTTTTCATTCTAGTGTTTTCCCCTTAGTCTGCAGCTGTGTCAACTACTTGACAGAATACTCAATAAGTAACTATTTAAGTAGGAACTAGGATCCCAATTCTGACAGTATGTTTAACTTATTTGGGGGTAATTTAATATAAGGCTTAATGAAGTTTTATAGAGATCCCAAAATGCAAAACTTAGGGTCTTAAAGTGTTCCATTAAATTGCTAAATATTGTCTTTTTTTCCTGAAAGTGACCACCACATCCATGACTTTTAAACCAGAACAGCCAAGTTTATGCTTGCCAAGAACTCTTTAAGAATACTAAACATAAGTATTAAATAAAAAAAATATAGAAAGAGAACTCCAGGTGTGAACATCCAAAATGCAGTCCAGTTTGTAAAAAAAAAACCCTGTTTCAACTTCAGGACACATTTATTGTTAGAGAGAAAAAATAATATGTGAATTTTTAAAGGGTAGATTTATAAATCTGATTTACAAATTGATCTCAGTATTTCTGTGTATGAAATAGAGGAAGGGCATAAGCTAAATTAGGGTTTATTTTAATTCTTAGTTGGCTGTATTTTAGGGTAAGAGGTCTATGAGGGACGCTTGAAAATGTTGAATTTGAAATGACTTTGTCTCTAAGAAGTGTGTGATTAAACTATATGGTATTGCTGATGTTTGATTATTTTTTTGACTTACAGAAAGAGCAACTTTATGTAGTGCAACCTAATGCATATGCTAACGTTTTAAAATGACAGTGTAATTGAACTTTCATAATTGTTGGAAATGTTCTCTATCTGCACTGCTCAATGTGGTAGTCACTAGTCAGCAGTGAAATGTGGTTAGGGTTATGGAAGGGCTGATTTTTCAATTCTGTTTTATTTCAATTAATTGAAATTTAAATAGTGAACGTGTATCTAGTGGCTTATATGAGAAAGCAAAGTTTAGAGATCTAAACCAGAGAATTACCCTCATCAATATGGACTAGAAATTTTTGTAGGGACAATGAATGAAGTTATCTTATATAATCCTTTTAGCGACCTTGTCAAAAACTATTAACATCCCTATTTTATAGATGAGGAAACTGAGGCAGAGAAGCAGTATGTCATCTGCTCTGGCTCATCCACATTTGAGGAGGGGTATAGCAACGCGGGGATTTAGGTCAGTGAAGGTCAGAGCATTGGAAACAAAGTAAGGAACAACCATGAGTAGAAGGGGGTGACGTGTCTTGATCTGAAGTTTTGAGACATCGCTGCAGTGATGATTTGTTAAATGAGTTAGAAGGAGTAATAGGCCGAATAATGACCCTCCACTCCCAAAGATGTCTACATCTTAATGTCCAGAACCTGTGAAAATGTTACCTTACATGGTAAAGAGTATTTTGCAGGGGTGGTTAAGGATTTTGAGATGAGATTATCCAGGTAGGTCCAATATATAATCAAAAGATTACTTCTAAGCAGAAGAAGGCAGAAGGTAGAGGACCAAAGAGATGCAAGATGAGGAAGACTCATCCCTATGCTGCTGGTTTGAAGGCAAAGAATGTATGGGTGGCCTCTAGAAGCTAAAGAAAGCAAGGAAATGGATTATCTCCCAGATCCTCAAAAACAACATAGCTATATCAATATCCTGATTTTCACCCAGTGAGACTCATTTCTGACCTCTTATCTCCAGACCAAGAACGTAATAAATTTGTGTTGTTTTAAGCCAGTAATCTGAGGTGATTTGGTATAGCAGCAATAGGAAACAAATATAGAAAGCAACTAGACTAGAAGTGGGAAAATGAGTCACAGGTTGTCTTAATGAAAAATAATAAGGTGCAAGTGGTCTGCACCTCATCAGGGGCATTGGAGAGAAAGGACTTGATATAAGATATGAGAAAATTAGAATCAGCAGAAATAAACTCAGAAGGCAGGGTTTAGGCAGAAAGATGGACCACAAGTCCTTAAAGCAGGGGGCTTTTCTCAAAGGGATACTCCTTAGAAATCTGTGTGGTAACCTAATATGGCACAATAGGTCAAGAGAGGAGCTGGAAATTAGAGACTCTGACACCAATTCATAAAGGTCCTTAAAATCTCAGACAGCTGCCCATGCTTGGCCCAACTTCCCCACCCTTGGCTCTATTCTGCATACCCCACATAAGGCAGCAGCTGCCGGCTGCATCAACATTGCTGTATTATGAAAATTATGGGGGATGTGATTTTTTTACATTACTTGGCAACACATTTCCATCCAGGTGTTTGAGAAACTCAGACTATAATTATGCCAATGCAAGAGTAGATGAGTTCAGTCAAGGAAACCAGGTTGCTTTTTGTCAAGAGAGTCTATCTAGAGAGAGCCTGGTGTGGTGGAAATATCATGAGCTTTGTAGAAAATGCTGAATTTGCATACTGATTCCACCACTTACTTGTTCTGAGACATTGTGCAAGGAAATTTTAAGTGTCCTGAACCTCGTTTTTAGCATTTGTTCAACACAGGTAGAATCACATCTAGCTTGTAGGATTGCTGCATGGAATAACTGAGCTTATAAATATAATGTGTGGGCCTGCAGTAGATGTTTGGTAAATGCTATACATTATATACTCAAGAAAGACCCTAAAAAAGGTAGAAATTAAGTTAGTGATAATATTTTTCAAGAGTATTTCTTTTCTATCTTAAAAAATGAAGATAATTTTTATTGGTAAAAAATATACTTGGCTGGCACGCTTGCAATAAACTTGTCACAAGATAGATGGGCATTATAGCTAGAGTCTAGAAGTAAAAATATAAGTTGGGCTAATATATAAATGGCAAAAATAACTTTCACATCTAACATTTCCCTACTGCGATAGTGTACATGATACTTCATTATTTTACTGTTTTTTATAAACTAATTAATTTATAGTAGAATGTAGTAGGGATAATTGGAGCGTGGGAATTTTTGTACATGATATAAGGAAGTGAGGCAGAATGGTAGCAGGGAGAGAAAATGGGAGGGAGGAAAAAACAAACATTGGCAACAAGAAAAAAAAAAGAGGTAGGAAAGGAGAAAAAAGAAAGAAGACTGAGAGGAAAAGAAGTAGGAAGGGAAGAAAGAAAAGAATTTTGCTAGAAAATAATGGATAAGTTTAGATAGGAAGGAAAGTTATGCAAAACAGAAAAAATGCATAATTATTTATTCCACCTCTTTACCATGCTTGGAATTAAATAATGCATATAATGTGTTAATTCATTCATTTGCTCATTTATTCATGTAGTGGATATTTATTGAGTTCACTAGAAACTAGGAATATAGAAGTGAAGATATACTTAATCCTTACTATCATAGAATTTACAGCAAAGAGGAATATATCAGACCAAAATGTAACTGATTGAATTCTCTCAACCATCTAATAATAAAGTTGATATTATTATTATTACTGTTTTACAGATGTGGAAACTTGGTTGTGCTTCACAAGTCAGTGACTGACCAAGATTCCAAACCTGGTTTGTTTGGCTTCAAGTTAAATTATTCTGTTTCTGTATGAGTCCATGCTCACTTGAAGTATAAGAAAAAATTCATTGTGTGTGTGTGTGTGTGTGTGTGTGTGTGTGTATAAGATTTTGGAAGTTCACTCATTTTTGAATAATGTAAAATAGCTATTCAGTCAGTGACTAGTGGATGCTTACCATCAATTATTTTCATTGCTTCTTTGTTTCTAGGGTGCAGAATTACATCTTTCCCTAAGGTAAGAGTTCAAATGAGCAACTAATATAACTTAACATTGAATTTTGCCACTTAGCCTAGAGTTGGTACAATGTCCACTTTTCTGACAAAACTTTCACTTCCTTAAAGCAAGATTCCGGCTATTTATTTTTATTGGAAATTGATTGATTCATTTATTGCACTTGTGCCCAGAATAGAGCTTATTTTTAGAATAGCTCATGAATGAATAATTTGAACATATGTCTGTATTCTAATTCTTGAATATTGATTTACTTTTTATAGAAGAAGGTGCAATTTATGCTGTGCATTAGAGCACTGTAATAAAGCCAAGAAGATGCTATAGAAAATGATTAGACTTTTTACTGATCAAAATATACCCAATTGCACATGTCCCTATTATCAAGAAGACAATATTATAGACAGGACACTGCTAGAATTTAAATGTGCTGTAGTCTAGTTTTCCCCCCATAAGCCCGAGATATAGATTTAACTTAGAGAGTTTATATTAAAGTTAGGAATTAGAAATCTGGTACTAGTTACATTTATGTTCTTTAATACCATGATAAAAACTAATATATGTATATATAATAAGATATATTAAATATATATGGAAAATAGTTCTTATATTAATAGATGATAATTAGTTATAAGATATCAGCAACTTTCAATATCTGAAATAATTATAATGTGTATACTTTATTTTGTACTATGTCGGAAGTTTCACACACATTCTCTTACTAAATCTCCATAAAAAACACTCAAGGAAGGTGTGCATTTTTGAATTTTGTAAATGAGGTAACTGAGGTTCAGAGAGATTACATGATTTAACTCAGCCAGCGACAGAGTTGAAATTCAAATACCAATCTGAGTTCTTAAACCAGTTGGTTTGCATTCTTAAACTAGTCTGATTCTTAAGCTCCTTTTTGATTGTTTGTTTATTTGTTTCCTTCTTTCTTTGTTCCTCTTTTGTATTGTAGAGTTGGTGGATAATAAAGGCACTGAAATCCATCGATACCACTTTACATGTCACCTCCCCCACTCCTGAGGTTCACCTCTCCCGACTCTTTTTTTTTTTTTTTTACATCTTTATTGGAGTATAATTGCTTTACAATGGTGTGTTAGTTTCTGCTTTATAACAAAGTGAATCAGTTATACATATACATATGTCCCCATATCTCTTCCCTCTTGCTTCTCCCTCCCTCCCACCCTCCCTATCCCACCCCTCTAAGTGGTCACAAAGCACCGAGCTGATCTCCCTGTGCTATGCGGCTGCTTCCCGCTAGCTATCTACCTTATGTTTGGTAGTGTATATATGTCCGTGCCTCTCTCTCGCTTTGTCACAGCTTACCCTTCCCCCTCCACGTATCCTCACTCTTAAACAAAACAAAGGAAGAGGAGGAATAGGAAGGCATGGAGGAAAGGAAGAAGAAAGACCCCATATTTTCAGATGTGATTGAAGTTTAATCGATTCCTCTTTTCCCTGATGGCTGTCTCCCAGTGGTGTTCTCACACAGGAAATATTAAAAGTGAATGTAGTAAGAGGAGGAGAAAGGTGAGAAAAGTGGGGGAAGGGGGAGAAGGAGAAGAATGAAGATAGAATTAAAAATTAAATATAATATGGAATAATTAATACCTCAAAATTACAGTCTACTTTCTTCCTGATTAATCTTTTGAGGTGTCTCTTAGGACTCTAACAGATGCTACGTTATGCACACAAAGTGAAGATTTCCTATGGACACCCCCTTCATAGAAAAAAAAAGAAAAAAAAAATTTGGCTCAAGTAAAGTTGGAATTTCTGAAAAAATAGAAATTTCTGACAAAAATAGGGTGTTTAGTTGACCTGAAGATAGTAGTTGCCTCCAATGATACACTGTACCTAGCTGTTTTGTTTCAATATGTGTATATGATAAACTTTTTAACTACAGAAAATATTACCCAGCAGACTCAAGGGGCACTTAGTATGCCAACTGGACCGAGCAGTGGTACACAGTGAGTCTGGTCTCCTCTTTGCAAGTAGGCCATCTAGGAAATCCAGAGGCAAGCTGCTTTAGAGATACACCTTTCCAACCACAAGACTCAAGTTTTAATTCCCACTCTTAGTCTGTGGCCAGAACTGGGGTCTACCCTCAGTACATTTTGAAATCATTTTTCTCTGAACCTACTGAGACAAAACCACTGATCAGCTCACATGATATTATCTGGAAGAATTTCGAGATGCTGGTGCCTTCACATCTGAAGAGCAAGATATCTAGAAAGATCAAAAAGCATGAGTAAAATGTAGGGGTGGATTAAGTATCAGGGTAGCACCAGGGATCTGAGGCCACCGTTTCACTTACAATCAGATGAATCTGCATGCAAATTGGAAGAGGTCAATCCAAAAGCTGATTTGGCAAGAGGAAAACAATGTGGTCCTGTCTCAAGTAGTTAAAAGTGTGAGGAATGACAGATGAATTGAACATGACATAATAATTTTATTTAGGGAAGGTTGCAGAATGTCGAGGAAAGTCTAATCTTGTTAAGTGTTCCCTATGTCATTGCCTAGCCGATGATTTTCCTCATTAAAGTCATCAGTGTGATTATGTGTCTGTTCCTCTCCGAGATTCTAAATTTTGGTCACTTGACCTCTGTAGAGGAGGATATTTAGAAACTTCAGCTGCTAAAAAAAAAAAAAAAAAGCAAACATGATGTTTATTCATTTTGTGTCTTGCAAGTTTCACCTTATTTTAGTTCTGAATGCATATAAATATGTTTACTAACATCATTAAAACTCATTTTAAAAATATTATTGAAAGTTAGGTGATGATTTTTTTAAAAAACATAAAGCCAACCAGAAATTTATGGAATCTGCCCTGTGCCAATTCTGCTTGCCCTGTCACTCTGTGTTTTCCTCCATGTGGCAAGCCTGACAAACACTCATGGCCAGGGGTAGGCAGCAAACTAGCCAGTGCTATGCAAAGGGAAAACAATTTATTTGGTGGTATACCAGAAGGTTTTTCCCTAGGAACATCTCAGAGTATGTGTTTGGAGAAGAAAAGCAACCCAGTTTAGAGCATACTACCCACTCCTTAAAGCCTTCTGGGGACATTCACAGTGGGAATTTCACCCCAGTTGGTCATCATTGGATAGATGTTCCATTTATTCTTATACAGAAAACCAGAGATCTGTTTGGGGGGGAGATGGAAATTGATAAAATAATTGAAATAGAAGTGTATCAGTATATATATATTTTCTTTTTTTTTCTTTCAGTGTCCTTCTCACTCAGTCTTATCATAAAGTATTGAGGATGTATTAGTCACAGTTTCCCAGAGAAAAAGAACTAATAAGATATATATACAGAATTAGATTTATTATAAGAAATTGGCTCATGCAATTATGGAGGTGGAGAAGTCCCATGACCTGCAATCTGTAAGCTGGAGACCCAGGAAAGCCAGTGGTATAAATTCTAGTCAAGTTGACACATAAAATTAACTATCATAGAGGCTTAGAGGGAATTCTATCACACCTTATTTTCAAGGTACTCTTAGGTTTCTTCCAAGAAACATTTGTGACTCAATAGACATCCAAGGCAGGGGATCAACGGGAGAACAGAGAAAACCCTTCCCTTCAGTTTATACCACAGACTGTAGTTTTCAAACTTATTTTCTTCAGTAGCAAGAAGAGGGCTGATGTTTTCCATGGGGGGGGGGGCAGGGTTATCAACTTTGCCCATGAGGACTGAGGGTCCAGAAGAAGGATACAGGCTGTCATCTCCCCCACTTCTTATCCCACCCAAGAATACATATGGGAACACACTGAATGAGATTCTGCTAAAATTCACTATTATGTTTTTAGAGAAAATGAATGTCAACAAATAGGATTCTTAGTATTGCTGGGAATTATCAATTTAGTCATACCTCACAACTTAACCTAACACAAGTCTGTCTTGAAACTGGAGTTGGGAATCACTGGATAGTCTCAATTTTTATAAATTCATGATCCAGTTGCACTTTCATTATAGATACTGCCGAAGTGAATAGAAGTTAAGCACAATGCAGTTGGGGTCATGTTTCAGGACAGTGAAGACTAGAATTAAACCCTTCATAAATGCACGGCACCTAGTGCCTCACATGGGTGTAGCTGGCAAGTGTGCAGAGTTGCTCTGTGTTTAACTATAAGATCTTCAAAGACATACCTACTGGCCAGCTTTATGAATTTGGCAAGTTATTTAAACATCCTCTGCCTCCATTTTCTGTTCTGAAAGTGAGGCTGCTCATATTGTTTTGGTGGGATTTTCTAGTAATAAAAGAGAGGAGCTATATAAAATCTTTAGTATAGTCCTTAGCATAACTAGCTCTATTATTGGCCTAGCTCATTTTCCATTAAGTATTTGTTCATAGGCATGATGTATATGGTATGATCAATGCAGCACCATTGGAAAAATGAAACCAGGATTCTGGAAGAGAGCACTTATATGCCAACACTTGTGCAAGCTTGCTTTACACGTCATCAAATCTAACCCTCATCCCAACTCTCCCCAATAGATTTACTTTTTCCTTTTTTTACAATGAAGACACTGAGGCTTCAGGAATTGAAATAACAGACCATGTAAGAAGGTGACATAGGTGGGATTTGAACACAGATTTGTACAAGCTCAAACCATATGCTCTTTTTACTATGGTAAGAAAATGAAGCAATTTCAGCCTGACCATCGCAAGGGACCTTCTGGCAATACACAGATGAGCTTCCCTAAGAAAAGGATTATTATTTTGTTTTACTCTGGAACCACATGGTTGAAAAATAACTAAACATTCTCTTATGAGAAAAGTCACAGAAGAGGATCTGAATCACATTCACAGTGAAAAATGGATTTAAAAAATGCCTGTCTTTGAAAAGAAAGTGCTAAAAGAAATAAGCTCCTGATGTACACAGAAATGGTAATAAACCTGCAAATCACAGTATTGGTCAGTAGGAGAGCCAGGAGGTCCCCAACACACCAGTGTTGACTTAATACAGTTCCCATAAATCAACAGGCCCTGTTAACTCGGTTCAGAGCACATCACACACAGAAGGGCAACCTTTAAACTCTTCTTCGTTCCTGAGTCCAAAAAGGACCTTGATTAAGTGTGAGTAAAAGGGAGTATGACGCTAATGAAATATAAACAAAGTAACTATTTTTATTCTGTTTTGGGGGAGGTGAGGTGGGACTGACAAGCCACATCTCACACCCAACCCTGCTCTTTCCCTACTGAGAGCTCAAGAAATGGAAAGATGGCTTTGTTGACAGGAGCACCTCCCCCCACCCAACCTTGGCAGTGGGGGGTTCGAAAAGGAAATGAGGGATGGTGTGTACACCCAGTGTAAACACTCTGGTTTCCATGAGTTCCTAGGGCTAGAAATTAAAGTATTTCTAACTTTAAAATAGACTTAGTCACCATATTTCAAATGATCCCCATTACAATACCTATAAAGATCTCACCTTGTTAGCTCTCCACCTCTCTTTCATTACCTTCCTGTAGGATATTTTAACTCCATCTATGATTTAGGGAACAGTTCTGATCAACACCATTTTCCATCTAGGTGGTTTTGTCAAGTGGATTGAGAATCACATTTATTCCACGAAGGTAATTGAAGGGGAGTGGATAGAGCCATAGATTTTTCTCCTCCTTACTCGATGTTCTGGGTATTATATAGTAATGAGATACTGCTCAGTTAGTTTTGATCAAATCACATAAAATCTTCCATGTTAATTTTTCAAATTTAGGAATGCCTTTCATTTTTAACATGCTAAGCACGGTTTTTGTAGTTTGGTTAGCTTTGTATCTTTGATTTCACATTTCGTATTTTTACTGCTTTGTGAGTATTCATTAAAATCGTTCATTCTCATTACAAATAAAAATTAGAAAAAGGCCAAACAGAATGTCAAATGTGCTGGCTTAAGGACTAGAAGGCAATACTCCATCCCTTTGTATGCTATGGAAAATTGCTAATTTCCAAAAGAAATTTAATTATTTTCTCTATAGTCATCCAGAGAGATGAAACTAGATGGAATAAAGTTCATTCAGGAAACTTTGCTATTGTGCTAATAATTTGATTAAAATTAACACAAAACAAGGACCTAGCTTTTAACCTACTGGTAGTGAGATTTAATTTTTCTGTGTGAGAGTTATCATATTCAAGATCCAGGTCTAATATACTTTTGTGACAGGAAGATTAAAGACACTTGGAAAACTGCCATAATTTTCTCCTTAGTTCTTAAAAGACCACTATAACTCAGAAAGCATTCACTTTATATTCAAGTACAATGCTAATGGCTTATAGTTTCAGAGATTAAGAATGGTTAGGAAAAATATTACTCCCAGTTCTCTATTTGTGTGTCCAGGGAGACAAGAAAATAAATTTATTCTAAAATAAGCAAACTTACTTCATCTTTTCTCCATATGCCTTAGTCTTGTAACATTTGCTTTAGATGAAGGAACACTGTGTCACCAAATTGCTTACATCTTAAAACATTAAAATATTATCTTCAGAATCACAAAAGACTGTGAAGTATAAACTGCTTATTTATTGCCATTGTACTGTAGCATAAGAATTAACATGAAACAACATGGTGGGGGAGGAGAGACAGGACTCATGCTTGAATCTCTTCTCTTTGCATCTATACTCACTGCCTGGTGATGTCATCCAGCTTCATGGCTTTAAATGACATCTATATGATGATAACTCTCAAATTAATATCCATAGCTTAGACCTTTTACTTGAACTTCAGACTCATATATCCAATTACCTACTTGACATCACCACTGGGATAACAAATAGACATATTGAATTTACATGTTGAAACTGATTTCACCCCTTAAACTTGCTTTTCTTGAAGTCCTTTCTATCTCAGTAAATGGGAACTCTAGCTCTTCAGCTACTCAGATTAAGAAATCTTGGCTTCCTTGAATCTTTCCCTTCTCTCTCTCTCCACTTTTAATTTAGGAACAAATGCTACTAGCTACACTTTAAGGAAAAGTTCAAAACCACATCAATGTCTCACCACCTCCACTCTAACCACCTTGGCCCAAGTCTCCATCATCTTTTGCATGTATTACTGCAAACCATCTTACCTGTGAGCTCTGCTTTCACCCTTGGTCTATTCTCAACAAAAAAGCCAGTCTACTTCTCTTAAAACACGTCTAATCAGGTCACTCCTTTGCTCAAAACTTTCCAGTGGCTTCCCACATTGTCTAGAGAAAACAAGAAAGTTCTTTGAACTTCTGCAAGGCCCTACACCATCTAATTTTTTCCAGCTCTCTCCTTTTTAACCTTACCAGCCACTTTGCTTTCTCTTGTACTTGCTGAATACAACTTAGTAAAATAGTTTTTAGCACATCAACTGGCACCTGGTAAATGGCTAGTAAGTGTTATTTTCAGTGAATGAATGAAGGAAAAAAACAAAGGGAAGTCAGGAAATATTTTAGAATATTTTAGTTGCTCCTAGTCCCCGCTATGTTTTCAGTTGCTATTCTTTAATTCGGATATTTCTGATATTATTGTGTACAGATAGAATTTTATGATACTTTCAATCAATATTTATTAGTGACTACTGTGTACCCAGGATTATATGTTTTGGCCCTCAGGTATACAGAGTTGCATTCCATGTGATCTCTTGACTCAGGAACTAGAATCTTATACCTGTCTTCTATTTGTACCTTTTCCACATATGATACATAAGAGAAGTACCGGCTGTGTATCTGATTATGGACCCAGTACCAACTTATTTTAAACAGAGATGGATATCAGAATTCTTGGGCTGTTGACAGTACCAAAATTTGTTTTGCTGTTACCCAATCTGACTTAGTTACCAACATTTAAAACTGCAGGGATGGAAGTGGGAGAGAGATGTACAAAAGTGTATATTTGCATTTTCTCTTGAAAAATCAGGAGACCTGGCAATCCTGGGCCTCTTCATAGCATTCAGCGGCAAATGAATAGCAGATGCTCACCTTCAAAGAGGGTTCCTGGCTCCAGATTGTCAGATGGGTTCACAGACCAAGGGGGAGGAAAAACTTGATATAATAGCAATTTTTCTTTTGCATAGCCATTTGTATTTCATAAAGCTTTCACATATTGTGTTTCATGATATCCTAAAGACAATCTTTTAGAGTAAAAGGTGTTATCTTCAACTTTACAGCTAAAGGAGCTGAGTCTGAAAGAGTTTAATGACTTATCTTAATGACTCAGCTTATAAGAAACTATCATCATCATCTCCTTCTTTTTCATCACCATGATAATTTACATTATTGAGTGCTTATTTTGAGCCAAACTCTGTCTTAAGCATCTTTTATATGTAGATGCATTAATCTTCCCAATAACTCTGAGAAAGGCACTGTTAGTCTTCTTATTTTCTAATGAGAGAATGAGTGACTGGTAACATCAGTAACATGCCCAGGGTTTCAAAGCTGACAGTGACTGGACCAGAATTTAAATTTAGACAGTCAAGTTTAGAGCCCAGTTTTAACCACTGGACTATAGTATCATGTTTAATATAGCCTAGGTCTGTCTAACTGTAAAGGCACTATTACAGACTTGGAGGGCACAGAGTGACATAGTGAACCAAATTTGGATCCCCATAAACACTAGTGGAGAAAAGAGGCTCCTGGAGATAGTGGAAACAATCTTAGTGTCCTTCTCTTTAGGGACTATGAATCTACATGGGGACATTCTGCCCATGACCCCACCATGCAGTCCACCTTAGGAGTATTCCAGTGTAAATAAAACAAAGCATCTCTTCATGGAAACTCACTCAATTAGAACATTTTTGGGTTTTTTCATCTCTGAATTCCTAGTGCCTCTACCTATGCCAGGTACCCTGTCGAATTCTGCTCACAGAACGTTTTCTGCACTGGTTTGAAAATTGACTAACTTTTCTAAAACCTCCCCAAATTTCTTGATTTGACCAAATTGAATACTGTTAAAAATGGACACAGAAGAAAAAGTGGGTGTCATGATCAAGGTAAAGATGAAATTGGTGTTAGCTGACTACAGATTCTTGTACATCTAGGAAGAAACAATATGCTCCCAACTAAGACCTCCTTGCTTAGGATAGATGTGTCTGGTCAAGATGCATTATTAATGATATCTCTCAGACCACAGTTTAACTGCCATGAGCCCCCATTTCTGGTAGCTTGCCTTGCTGTTATTGTGGAAGTTAACCGAAAGTCAATGTATCATTTTTACAAACAAGGTAAGCAGTACGGTATCCCAACCACTTGATAGGAACTAATGTTTCTGTCTTCCACCTCCCACATCTATTCAGTAAGGTTTCTTTTCCAAGGCTATCAAAAGGGTAGAGGTAATTTTTAACTGGTATAATTCCTCCTAAAACTCAGTTGGAGGAATGTCTATTTTGGGTTCAATTCCTTTACATTGTTTAAGGAGTCAGGATTTTTAACAATATTATAATTGAACCATTCTTCAAACTGGGTCATCCTAATTTTTTCTTTTTTCTTTTTGCATGCTTTTAATCAAATCATGTTCAAGAAGTGAGCCAAAACCTAGTCCCGTCCCTATGACTTTTTCTTCTCCTTTATCTCCCCATCTCTGCTGACCTCCACTGGGAAATTCTCCAAATCTTACATTTTTTCTAATTCTATGTTATCCTCCAAATTATGGACATTATAAATAAAACTTTAAGAAATCTTCTCTACAATATTTACTAAAAATGTATTGAATAAGTAATGTATATGAATGAGGACTAAAAATGTATTGAATAAGTAATGTGTATGAATGAAGATTTCCAAGTTCTTCCAGGCATCTCCTGAATCCACATTTCCACCCATGGAAAGCTCATTCCGAGTTTGAGCAATTGTATTAGTATTATTATACTGACATTTTTAATTGGATGGTTTATTACTTTATTAATTTCCTGGGAATGTGGTAACAAACTCCTCAGTCTGGATGGCTTAAAACAACAGAAATGAATTCTCTCACAGTTCTGAAGTCTAGAAGTTCAAAATCAAGTTCTCAGCAGGATCTTGCTCTCTCTGAAGGGTCTAGGGAAAAATCCTGCCTTGCTTCTTCCTAACTTCTGGGGACTCTCGACAACCCTTGGTGTTTCTTGGCTTATAGACTGATCTCAGCCTTCATAGTCACATGACCTTCTTCCCTGTGTATTTCTCTGTCTCTGAGTATGTCTCAGCCTCTCTTTCCTCATTTTGAGAGGACACCAGTCATTGGATTTAAGGCCCACCCTAAAGTTTGACTTTATTTTAACTAATTATATCAACACAGACTATTCCAAATAAGGTCACATTTTGAGGTTCTGAATGGACATGGATTTTGAAAGGACACTATTCAACCAACTATATATGGGTAGAAGAAAGGGTATACTAAATGGTATACTAAGTTTAAGCCTGAAAGGGAGAGTAGTTAGATATACCTTTAGTGCGAGGTTTTATGTTTATCGGGCTAAGAGTTTTCTGTGTTTACTCTTTGCTGTAGCTGTGGTGTCAGAAGCTAAAATTTCCTCTACTGTCCTTGTTTTTGTTTCTCTTTTCGTTTTGGGGTTTTCCTAGAGATTTCTTTAATAGGATCTGAGGCTTGCATCTCTATTAGCTCTAATCCCCTGTTGTTATACAGGATCCCTATTGATGTGGTATAAGATTTTAGGGAAGAGGAAGCATTCTACGTTCTTAACGATTAGTTTTCAGTCTTTCAGTGAGCCTGAGTTGGGTAATTGTCTTTCTTCATGCTGAAGACTAGAGGGGACTGGAGTTGGATCTTTCCTTCCTCCACTATGGAAGGTTAAACGGGCCTGGAGTTAAATATTTTTTCCCCCATGTATGTTAAGCTTTGGTAAAATCCCAGTTTGGTTAAGCTTTGGTAAAATTGGTTCCCTTGAGGGCAGTTCTAGTTGAGAAGAATAGAAAGCTCTGGGTGTATTTCAAAACGGTTATTTTTCCTCTCTTTCTTACTAGAAGAATGAGGGTTTTCTCCACAATGAGAATTTGTTAGCATGCTTAGAGGTGAAACTCACAAGTGTGCCCTGCCCCAGCACTGCATCCCATTGAAGTTCTTAATTCTCACAATAATATACACTGAACACATAGCAATTCTTCAATTATAGTTTAAATTTTTCCTAAGAATATTGGCTAGGGCTGTGGGCTTCTCCTTATAAGCTGTGGTTTTCTGTCTCTAATTTTCAGGGTAGCAGTTTGCCCTGTGGCCTCAATTCTCTGATGGACTTAAGAAGAGCTGTTGATTTTCAGTGTGTTCAGGTTTTTTCTTGCTGTGAAGGCAGGAGAATGACTTCTAAGCTCTATATGTGAGACTGGAAACCCCAGAGGTCTGAAATGGAGATTTTGATAATAGCAGTCTACTTCTACTGTGTGCCAGACTCTCTAATCTTCATAATAAACCAGTAACATTTTATTATTCCTTATCCCAATTGTAGAACTTGGAGCTCTAGTTGGTTGTGTAACTTGTTCAAGAGGTAGAACTGGGATTGGAAACCAAATCACTTTGTTCAAATTTCAACTACCATGTTATACCATGGTCATAGGAAGGCTAGTCTCTTGTCTCTACTTAAGAGAATCAGAGTAAGTCTCCTGACTTCATAAGGATAGGAGCTTAATATGAAATAATGTGTATGAATAGTGTAACATGAATAAATCATATTTGCTATCAGGTACTTTAGTTACTGTTTCCATACAAGTTGTCTTTTGTGAGTCATCATAAAATGTGACTTCATGTTCCATGAACATCCTGACCTCCTGACAGCATCACACTTCACAAGCCACGACGCAGCTAGAGAAAGAAAGTTGTCATCACTAACAACTGGAGCTTTCCTTGTAGTCCACTTAGAATCACATCATCAGTACAAATTAAATTGATGCAACTGAATCAGCAAGGGTCTGTGTATAGGAGAACCCTGTGTACTGATTCCAAAGAACTGGATTCTCACCCTGCTTTTTCCTGTACCATCTGGGCACAGAACACAGGTCACAACAACTGAGTCTTAGATTTCACAAGGGAAATATCAGGTAATGTCTCAAGTTCTTTTTCAGTCTAAGATTCTAAGTATTGATCTAAAACAAACAACACCCTTCTTCCTTGAGAAGGGTAAGAAGGGCAGAGGGTGGCATGGAGTGATCTGTATAGGACAATGTACATTTTGAAATCTTTTACACTCATTGGGAAAACTAAATAAAGTCAAAGCATTAATTACTAAAGTTTACTGTTCAATATGTCTAAACCCAGCTTATCAGTATAGCCACCTGTTTCTTTCTTCACCTAACAGTGGATCCTAAATCATTTTACCCCATTCATCATAGCTGATATTTATTATTTGCTTTTTAAAGCAAAATTCAAAACCCTCCCTATATTCTAAAAAATAATCAGTGTCCCCTAAGGTAATTATTTAGGGCTGTAGAGAAGATTGGTGTCAAAAGATAGTATGTGTGTTTTGACAACATTTCCCCTCTAATGCCTTGTTATGCAGAAATCCAAGGATATTGGGAAAGGCAGGACTAACTGCCTGAGACTCAGGGAACCTCCCGAGACAAAAAGGTTCCTGAGTACCAATTCTTTCCTCTTTGAGCTTTATGATTAACAGAACCTATCTCAAGATTGACATAGACTTAAGTGAATTCGATGGGCAATAAAAGACACTGATTTCCATGGCACTTTCTCATAAGAGAACTTAATAGCAAATGACTGAGTCACTTGAATTGTTGACCCAAGCTGTACATCCAATCATCATGAGGAATTGTTGATTCTTTTAACCCAGGCATTTGGTATTATGGATACACTTTTTCATTACTGTTAGTGAATATAAATTTTAAATAAAGTACCATAGTAAAGGGAGCAGAAGCATGGGACAGAGCCTTCTCCTTCTTATTATTCTACTGCCTGACAGACAGAGGCTCCAGCAGAGGTGTGAGCACAGCAGGACTGTGCCTAAGGCCAGCCTGATGCATCAGTGATGCTCATGGCAATGATAGAGGACTTTCCAATTCTACCCCCAGTTGGTCCTAGTTGGTTCTCTCTAGGTACCTCCGCAGTGAAGTCCTTGTCATTGGCCGAAGTTCTTTAGTTATGACACACAGGTTCTTCCACAGTG
The DNA here is from genome assembly GCF_963924675.1 of Phocoena phocoena. NCBI lineage: Eukaryota > Metazoa > Chordata > Mammalia > Artiodactyla > Phocoenidae > Phocoena > Phocoena phocoena. The sequence continues at coordinate 16,155,393 of NC_089220.1, forward strand.
ATGACCAGGCAAGCTGTGAGTCTTGTTCTGAAGAAATCAGCTCTTAATTGGGGTTTTAGTGGCCCTGAGTCTCCAGGTAGAACCCTTGATTTCTGCTCAAAGGGGAATCCTGATCAAGACAGAATTGTATGAATATGCATCTTAAGGAATGGAACTGACCTGGGGAGAAAAAGGAATATTCTGTGTCCTGGTAGAAGTATTGAATTATGTTATTTGGCAATTAAAATATATGTGATTTAATTCACACTCCAGACCAATAAAGTGGGGCATGCTAGTTATGTTATTGACTATTAGGTCTTTAAATCTTGTTGCCATGAAGTGTAAGAGCCTAACATTAATTTAGTGACTAATTATATTAAATATAGGGAATAAAAGGATGGATTCTGGAGCCAGAATACTTGGGTTTAAGTGTTGGCTCTACCACTCCCTAGCTTTATGACCTTGGCCATATGTGAACTCTCTTGTCTCTCTGCTCCCTCATCCCCAAAATATGAAGAAATAATAGTCTCTATTTCAGAGTTGTATCAAGAACTAAACAAGCTAATGAAAAATACTTAGAACTATCCTAAGTAAGAGATTAAGTCTTTAATAACTCTTAGTAGTATTAGGTATGTGCATCTTTCTTACACAAAAATAATTTTTTAAGGTTTAATTATGCCTTAGCATTGCCATTGTACATAAACGTGCCTCTAAATCTGTCATCAACAGAGAAGGATTGGCCAGTTGAGAATGCATTCCTGCTTAATGAGAGAGCCCTACACTACTGGATGAATGTGTTCTTTTACTAGGAAAGCAACTGGTGGCGATGGCCTGAGTCAGCCAGAATCTGAAGTTCACACCATCTTGGACTCTCAAGAGACAGAAGCAGGAGGTCTTCCCTGTTGCCCTGTGCCTGGCATCTGTTAATTGAGAGAGAGGCGGGTGCATGAGATACATAGCTCAGCACTGAGCACAGATGAGAGATTCCCAAGAGAAGTTTTAAAAACCTATTTTCTTTGGAGTCAGGCCTTCTAAACCTGACTTCGTTTTTTCAGCTGCATCTAAATGTGTGTGTGTGTGTGTGTGTGTGTGTGTGTGTGTGTTTATCTTCAGACATTTTTCCCCCTTTCCTCGGAGAAGCAGTCTGGTCAGAACTCACATTTTTCACTCTTTCTTGCAAAGAGGTGTTTTGGGGGAGGACTGTTTTTCTTTTTACTGGGTCCACTTTTTTATTTTTTATGATGAGTGCTTTTCCTAGGGCCTCTTCTAAGATGGCAAATTGAGTTAAATTTTAGGAGCTGTAGTGATGCATTTGTAAAGGAGCAGCAAGATGTCTGGGACTGAAATGCAGTCAGATCTTACCTAGGAATTGCAGCATCAAGCTAATGAACTTCTCCATGACCCTTGACATTAGCACGTTCTTCTAACATCAAGCTAGGAAAACCATCAGAAGTATAGAGGAAATATACAGTCATTTGAATGTAAAAATCAACAGTTATTTTCATGCAGTCGAGTTTCTGAGCTCTTTCTTCAGCAATAAGGAAATATAAAACATAAGAAAATAGAGTAAATATTGTGATAAGATAAATGGTAATTCCTTAATGAAAAGCAATTCATAATCACCCCTTTTATTTAAAAAGCAAAATGAGAAAGATAATATTTTAGGACTGTTTTTTTAAAAAAATCTCTCTGTTAAAAGGCCAATTTTGTGTAAATGTCTGTTAATATGAGCTTTTATCATGAAAAATCCCAAGGTTTCTTTGGCTCATTATCTACAAGTTAGAAGTAAAACTCACATGTCATCGAAATCAGACATCTGTTTTTAGGGAACTGCACTGTAGAACTCCAGAATTGCTGTTGCTTTCTATTTTAAATAATCTTAAAATCTCTTATATTACATAACACTTATTTATTCATCTTTCAAATATTCCTTGACTGCCTATTAAGTGCTTCTAGTCAATGATCTAGCTGGAGCTGGAAAAACACATGTTCCTGACCCTCAAAGAGTTTCAGGACTGGAAGGAAAGAACCATTTCTTATGATACTTTTTACTTAACTATTTAGCTGACTCTGCTTTATCATTAACTGATTGAAGGTGGGGTTAATGTACAATTCTTTATATACTCACTGACACCTAATACAGTGGTGGAAAAAGGTGGACTTTCAACTCGTGTTGATTAGCATGGTGTTAAAGAAATTAGTCTATTTGACAATTATCTTTTTCTCCAAAAAAGTGTGTAGTTGTAAGAAATAATACAGAGATCATGATCAAAAGCCAGTTTTTCTTCTCTTCTACTTCCTCTGAAACTTTATTCAGGCATTCGATGGAGGCAGTCTTCCCCCTTTCCAGAATACCAACTCCAGCAGATCCCATGACTTTGTCTCATTATTCTTAGGTCCTGTCAACACTTTAAGTCATAGATAGAGTCTCAAAGCAGTACTTAGCCTGTATAGTAAAGTATAAGAATTTAAGCTTAAACTTGACATAGGATTAAATATTTCCATCTTTCAGAACTGATTCAGTCTGAGTAAGAGAGCACAGATGGAACCTCTATCTTCTTTTTTAGGCTCACTCCTGCCTTTCTTGCTAGTTGCTCTTTACCCCTGTCAAGGTCTCTACGTGTGTGTATATGTTGAGGGGTCAGTGGAGGAATGTAAGGGTGCCCAGCTTCCCTAGCCATGTTTCACCCTCTCTGGATCATGTAGATTAGTAATGGTGTTGGTCACCTTCTCTCATAGCAACTGCATGGAATCTTTGGTGGCTCCCTTTGTCAGTCTTGAACTTTTGTGGTATACATGCAGCTGCTTTCCACTGCTTCTCCATCAGCTTCTCAAGGAGTCTGTGGACAAGATCTAAAGAGCGTTCCATACCAGAGTTCTCGCGGGTGGGACCTTCATCTGACTTCAAGTGAACTTTGGCTCTTATGCCTTGACAGTGTATGAGAGAAGGACTTTTCCTCTACCTTCTGAGATTCTATGACTGGGGTTTTTGAATTAAATGGACAAAAGACACATTAACAGGAGAAAAAAATGACAAATTTTATTCATGTTAATATTTTTATGTGGCACCAGGGACTTCTTGGGAAGAAGTAAAAACCTCAAAGAAGCGGTTAGATCCAAGGGCTTATATATCATTTTGACAAAGAGTGATAAATTGTGGTGACACGACAAGACAAAGGAAAAGGGGGCTTTGGGCTAGGGGTGGTAAATTATAGAAAAATTTATAGAAAATATGTGAGGGGAAAGTAATGGAAAATGAAAGTTATTTTGGCAAGATTTTTTTGTAAAGACTCATCTCAGCAACCACACCCCACCTCTGGTGTTAAGAATGTTTTTCTCTTCCAGATACAGGTAAGGCACATGTCTCATGGGAAATGTATGCCTTGCTTTCAGGTAGAGGGGGAGAGAACAGAGAAACTTCCTGCATCTGCAGTTTTTCAGTTGCTTTCGGCTCAAAATAATATCCAAAGTGGCATATCTGAGGTGGTATATTCTGTCAAGGGGGCAGGAGTCCCAGGACAACAGCACTCCCCTGGGATGGTCTCCAACTCATGAATCTGGACATCACTGAGTTTCCAAGCAAAACCAGGTCCACAGTGTGATGTAGCTTTCTCATTGTACCTGCACTATGACCTCTGTGTCTACTCAATGTAGGAAATAATTTTTGGAGCTTTCTGAGTGTTCCTTTTGAATTCTCCTCTTCCTCCCAACACACACACACACACACACACACACACACACACTCACTCACTTGACTTGGGGTTAGAAAGTAGCAAGTCTCCCCTTTGTTATGAAGGGGGAATGCTCACAACACAAAAATAGTTCTCTCCAAATAAATCTCTCTTTTAACTGCCAGATCCTTTTTATATCCTTTTTCACACTGAGGGATCCCAGTGTTGTGGGACAGTTTTACCTCACACTTATTTTCTTATGAAGAGAACTTCTTCTTGTGTCTCATGGCAAAGTCAGTCAGAGAAGGTCCAGGTCTAAGATTCCAGCTGTGGTACCGATATAAAGTTTGTCAGTTCCCTGGTTTGCTTTCTCTAAGAGTTACTGGGTGTGCAGGAAAGAGTTTGGTTTTGTGTGTCTTCAAGGAAGAATCATCCAAATGAAATTTACTGCTTGCAATGTGCTCTAGTGTGACAATGAAGAGTAATACCAATTAGCTTTTCAGGCCCCCTGAAAATAGTGATTATAGAAACTGTTTTGGGATTGATGATAATGGCTTATGGAGAAACAATACAGTCAATCCCATTCATGGGCTGAGAAACTTTCATCCAGAACAAGGGTAGGCAAACTATGGTTTGTGAGCCAAACATGATCCATCAGCAGTATTCTTAAATAAAGTTTTATTGGAACACACACAAGCTCATTTGCTTATGTATTGTCTATGGATTATTTTGCGCTATAATGCAGGGTTGAGTAGTTGCAACAAAGACCATGTGGCTTAAAATATATAATGTATAAGCCTGTACAGAAAATATTTATGACCTCTGATGTAAAAGGACTCCCAAACTGATTACTATGTTAAATACAAAGAAAGCTCATCCGTGTGAATGGTCCTTCTTCCACATGCTAAAATAAGGAAAACACCCTACTCCATTTTAATTGCATTGCTGAGAAATAAGAAGCCTTGCTGCTGCTTTGGTCCTGGACTCTGTTTCACTTGATATTTCTTGAGTTGCAGTGTTTCTAGATTGTTTTGAGTTGTAACTCTTTTTTTCTTCTTGAAACTGTGGATATATTTTCTATTTATTTGTTCATTTAACAAATATCATTTGAAGACCTGTCATAAAGTAGGTACTGAGCTACGTGTTAGGGATATAACATGAAGCGTATCAAGTGACTTATTCACTCAAGTGTCTTGGGATCTAGTAGGGAGGTAGGTCAGTAAATGGGCAGTTATAGAACCCTGGAGTAATAACCAGGACAGAGCCAAGAACAGGACATTAGGGAGCTGATAAAAGAGGCACCTAATGCAGTTTTGTGGGGCTGCACAGGGGGCAAGTGGGAAGTCCTACCAGAAGAAACAGTGCTAAAGATGAGAACTGATGGCTGAGCAGAGGTTAGATAGCCATGAGGGAATTAGGAAAACAAAAACTATTTTCAGGTAGAGAGAACAGAAACCAAAGACCTGGAAGAAGGCATGCCACAGTGAATTTGAGAACTAGAGCCAGCCTTGTTTCCCAAATTTCTTCATTTAGTGAAAATCACAGAAAATGGTAAAATTTTTATGCCACTGTATTACTCAGAGGTCTTCAGAGAAACAGAAACAACAGGATGTAGGTATAGATATAGATATAGATATAGATATAGACATAGGTACAGAAAGATTATTATGAGGAGTTGGCTCATACAATTATAGAGGCTGTCAAGTCCAAATTTGCAGAGTAGCCCAGAGGGCTAGAAACCTAGGAGAGGTGATATGCTGCAGTTCCAGTCTGAAGGTTGGTAGAAGGGAGGCCCAGGGGACCCAATGTTCCAGCTTGAATCTGAAGGCAATCTTCTGTATAACCAGGAAGAATTGATATCACAATGAAGTCCAAAGGCAGTCTGCTGGAGAATTCTCCCTTGCTAGGAAGAAGCCGGTCTTTCTGATCTATTCAGTCAAGGCTTCAACTGATTGAATGAGGTTCACCCACATTGTGAAGAGTAATCTGCTTTACTCAAAGTCCACTGATTTAAATGTTAATCTCATACAAAATCACCCTCACAGAAGCACCTAGAATAATATTTTACCAAATATCTCAGCACCCTGTAGCCCAGCCAGGTTGACACATAAAAGTATCCATCACAGACACATTGGAGCAAATAAAAGGGGCTATTTCTAGCTCAAACCATTAACCTGAGTATTAGGTCCCTCAGGTTAGGAAAGCATCTGTATTTCAGCACATCTGTAAACCTCCTGTCACATCACAAAGGGCCTTATAAGCCTTATGAATGATTTGCATTATATTAGGAGAAAAATGCACACTCACTGAAGGGCTTTGTGTTTTGAACTTTTATGATTTGTTTAGCAAGAGAGTATGACTATGGGTACATTTAGTTACGGAAAGATAAACCACCACCAAAGAAATACACTTTTAAAAAGTGTTTCCAATACTAGGACAGTCACTGTGTGCCTTTTAATCTCATTTATACTTCACTACACCACATCCCTGAAATAAAAGCAAATGGAAGCATATTTATTGTTGACTATAAGCTTGCCATTTTGAAGAATATTATCTTATTAAGCTTCAGTATCACCCAGTCAGGTATATATTATTATGTATTTTTTTCAGAAATGAGAAAGGAAGCTCAGAATGTTTAAATAATTATTCTAGAATTACAAAGTTAGGAAGTGACAGAACCAAGATCTAAAGGCTTGATTACAGACATGAATGCATTAACCGGGCAGAGATGAATGCAAGCATGTTCCAAGGAAAGGAATCAACACTGTCCAGGATTAGCAGTAGGAGTAAACACTTCATGTTCAGGGAATGGTGAGAAGTTAGTTTTAAATTTAGATTGGCACTTTCCACAGTATACACTAGATGTTAATGGATATTACATGATAACTGGATTACATGTTCAAATAAATTTGGAAAATGGGGAGAGGGAGGTAAAAAAAAAATCTATTAAAAAAAATTCAGGACTGCTGTGAGAATCTTAATGCATTTTGAGTCTGTAAAATATGAAGTCTACGGTATTACAAAAATTTGTTTGACTCCCAAGAACTAGTGTAGTGTACTTCCTGGGGCACATTTTGAAGAAGAGCTGCTGCAGAGTACAGGGAGACAGTACAGTCTGATCTGCCATTTACTGATCCTCTTGGTCAGGGAAAGTGAGGTATTGTTTGATCACCTTATTATGATCAATTATGCACAAATACTAAGAATAAATGATTTCTGTTTTTCAAAATTTTCTAGTATTTTGTTATAAAAATTTTCAAATATTTGAAATTATTTTGTTTTTAAATACAAAAATATTGAAACCCACGTTATTTGTATTACCAACCACCATTTAATGCTTTTCTATGCTTGCTTTATTTTATAGCTATTCATGTATCTATTCCTCAGTCTATCCACCTGAGTTTTTATTTGCTTTTGTTTGTTTTTTTTTTTTTTATTTTTGGGGGAGGTACGGTGGGCAGAGGTGATAATGTCTTTATGTTTGGTCATGTTGAATTTGAGGTATTTATAGAATACCCAGATGTTGAAATTCAGTGGCCAGAGGTAAACACAGATATGAAAGAGGTAGGGCTAGACAGAGCTAGACTGGGAGGTTGGAACCATAGGAAAAGAGAAATTTTTACAAAGATAATATATAAAAATACTGAGAAGACAGTTGGAAACAAGAACACAAGGAAAATCCAAGTTTACAAAGTGAGTGCATAGGAAAGAATAAAGAATTGCATTAATAGGTTAGGCTGAATGTTTTAAAAAATATCAGTGGCTTAACACAATGTGTTAAATTCTTGCTCACGACACAATCCAATGTAAATCAATAGAGAGACTCTGCTTGACATAGTCAATCAGATATTTCTTTCTTCTTGTGGGTCACCCCCCTTTCCCTCACATTCAAGTGCCAGAACTCAGTCTCATGGCCACATGTAATTGCAGGAAGGCTGACAATTGTGATTTAAGTGTGTGCCCAGGAAGAAGAGATTCCTGTAGATATCATGGAGTTCCAGCAATCTCTGCCACAAGAAGGAATAGTGAGAGAGGAAGAAGGAGATCCAGTCTTGCCACAGGCCAAAGAGAGGTGAGAGTTTCAAGATACCTAAGTTTCATTCTATTATGTTCAGATAGCATAAGTTCTTCAATGAGACTTTTTCATTTAACCTTTCAGTTATTTTTGGTGACCTCAATAAAAGGAGTTTCATTGTAGTGGCTGAAAGATTGGGTCAGGGGATTAAGGAATGAATGGGAGAAGTAAAGAGAGCAGGTATAGAGTTTAAAAAATTTGTGTCGAATGGAAGGAAATCAGTGGAAATGTATTTTTGATGATCAGCAGAAAAAAAAATATTTTTTAAGGGTGGGATATTTTTAAGAGTGAGAGAAAGTATAGCGTGGAAAAGGAAAAGTTGAAATGTAGGAGAAGCTCTTATGTAAAGAGCCTCATGTAAAGTGAGGCTTTGTGTAAAGAGTGCCTTATGTAAAGTGATGCTCTTTAAGCTCTAGGTCAAGGAATCAGCTTTTAAAGGTGAAAGACAATTTTTTTCAGAGATCTTTCAAAGAACATATACAAATGAATACCTAAAATAATGAAAGAGTAGTCATTGTTTCCCAAATGCATTTGAAGTGTTGGAGGGAGAGGAAAGGGACAGTGAGGAGATTCCAACTTGATGAACTCTCTGTGTGTTCTTGGAACCCTGAGGGTTATGCTCAAGTTCTGTTAAAGAGACAGTGGAGAACAGAGGAAAGTTAGGATTAACTGGAAGAGTCTCACTGGGGAAGAATAAGAAAGAAAAAGTCAGAAAAGCATTGAGATGCCAGAGAAGTTAGACATCCTACTTTTGTAATGAAGAGTTAGGTGATTTTTTTTTCCAGAATCTGGGACCAAAAGGGATATAGGTTAGGAGTCTGGGAATGGAGAATAGGAGGCAAAAAGGCTTTAAAAGGTGAAGGTGAAGGATGAATGATAGGGTAAAGAGCTCTGAAGAGGTGTGGCCCTGAGTGAAGTGACCGAAAGATTGAGTGGAGATTTTGAAGCCAAAGAGAACTGATGATTTTACTCTTGGTGCATTGAAGAACAGAGTTGCTCCAAGTATGAACAGGACTACATGCTTCTGAATGACTTGAATGCTTATTAAAAATGTAGATGTCAGTCTGAGAGAAGTGCCTGCTGATTCGCCTTGTTAGGAAGCTCGTAGGAGATTTTTTTAGAAACTGACATGGGAACGTGCCTGTTAGCCATGGTCAGAGTCTGGACAAGCGAAGGGAAAGGGGATAAGATAGATGGTCCCAGGCCCTTTCTTCCCATGCAGAAATTTGGCTGCTCTTCTCCTCCTGTTTACCCAGCTATCTAGTTGTCAGGAATAGTTGCATATGTTTTGACCACACACAAAGACTCAGGTCTGCTGGGAATGGGTTCCTACCAAAAAGAGAATAGGGAATTTCAAAGTTAGATTTAAGCAAGATATTTTCCCTTTGTTTCCTGAAATTGTACAGGAAAAAAGACCTGATTTAGATGTGCTAAAAGAGATACGCCCCCTACACACACACACACACACACACACACACACACACACACACACACACAGAGAGAAATGGGATGCGTGATGATGGAATTCCCTGTGAATCAGCATCCTAAGGGCAGCCAGGGTTTGATAGTCATTCAGGGACTCATTTCAGTGGCCTTTCTCTGCTTGGGGAGAAAAAAAAATGATATGCTTTGGAGCTCATTACTGGCCCTTTACAAAAGAAGAGTGACACACAAGGCACAAGTAATCAAATTGAATGTAGCTAAGTTTCTTCTTTGGAACTGAGAAAATTCATATTGCTCAATTTTGATCATCAATCCAGCTATCACTCTGTTCACTTATTTATGCAGCAAGTCAGTATCTTTTGAGTGTTTTCTAGATGTCAAATAACATGCCCTATACTTTGGATGGAAATTGGCATAAAGAACAATACCGGCTCTGGAGGTAGTCATACTCAGTCTGGGAAAGAGACAGGGAAACACCTAAAGTCCATGCAGTGTGAACCAGCAGTCATTCTGGTGCATACAGAGTACTGAGGCCTCCCATGTGAAAGGCCGGCACAGCACACTGGCCAAGTCATGCAAGGGGAATGCTTTGGCTTTGACTCGAAATACGAGTAAATGTTCATTAGGTCTTCCATGCTGTCCGGGGAATAAAAGGAATATTCTCACAGGAATGTAGTTTAGGCAATATCTTTGTGTCATTTGTGCAAGGATTATTTTTTGAGAGTTTGTCATTTTACTGTTATTCTACCTTCCCTTTACCAAAACTTACTGGAGAAAAGCAATACTGAGATGAAGCAAAACAAACCAAAAGTTGGCCTTCCTTTACCCAATAACCAGCTGTGGTGTAAATATTAGCCTTGTAGCCACACAGCTAAATTAATCTGGAACTTTGGTAATGAATTTATGAAGCTCCTATCACCTTAAAAGAGGGCTCTGGAAGTGAGATCAAGAAGAAAAGATTAAGTACAAATGGAAAGGACTCCACAACAGGATAAAAGGAATAAAGAAAGTGTACAGTGATTGGCTGAAAAACTTTGTGGATATAGGTCTCCATCACTTACAGGGTAGGAAGTCACACATAGGACTAAGGAGAAAACTAGGACATTAAAAAAAATGACCAAAGTTATGGAAACAGTAGAATAACCAGAAAACATTCTAATGTGCTTTGTGAGTGAAATAGGAGAGGCGATATCAGAGTCCTTGTGCTTTCCCCGAAGAGATGATCAGGGTAGCTAAGCCAGAATGCTGGGGGCTGAGGCCTTGATACCCAGAACTGCCTGCTCATATAAGCTCACTTTTGACTTCTGCTCTGCGAATCTGGTGTTCCAAGGAGGGAAGCCTCCTTAATGATTGCTCTTAAACTCACAGGAATTGAACAGGAAGAACATTTTCTTGGCATTCTCTAATATTTTCTCACTTTCTGGCATATTTTTCCACCAGAAGAACAGAAATTGAAGAGAACAGAGGAAGTCTGACATGCATTTTCATTTCACAGATGCCTACTAATACACGACTTTGGAGAAAAAAGCATCCAGCATGGGAACTACAGGTAGGGGATATATTTCAGCTAAGTTATTTTCCCTGGGAAAGAGGAATCTTTATATCTGGCCCCTAAACTCTGTATATGTGCGTGTATGTGTGTGTGCGTGTGTGTTTAATTGTAAATGTTCTCCAAAATGCTTCGTTAAATATTTGCTGACTGAAAAACAAATATTTGGTGATCATATGTATTGCAAAAGGGTATTTCAGAGAAGAAATGGATATAACTGCTAAACAAATATATACACAAAGTGTGACAGGTTTTTCTTTTCCTCTCCAGCTATAAAAACTGTGTTAGGCATCCAAACACAGAGCCACTATCTTTCCCTCCTCCCATGAGAAACTTGAGTGCAAAATAAAACATTTTGCTTCAAGAATGAAGGTACCATGGGCCAAATAGCCCTCTGATAGAGTGGGTTGCAGTTATGAAACTTGATCCCCACAGGCATTAGAATAACAATTTGTAGAAATGCAAAGGATAAATCTTGGGTAGAACCGACGTGTTCCAGTCTGTGCAGCAACAGCAGCAGAACCCCAGCCCCCAAGCAGTAAATGTTGATGCTCTATGACGGATGCTACCAATTACCTCTGAAAGTTCCTGGCATCTTTGGTTGGGATCAGTGGTGCTTTTTATTCTCTCATGTGTTTCAGACCACTTCCTATACAAAGACCACAAGTGGATAATTATGGAAATAGATACGATTTTAGAGCTGGAAGGGATCCTAGAAATAATGGGAGGCTAGGTCTTCACTTTGCAAATGAGTAACTGAAGCCCAGAAAGGAATACTGCTCCATCCAGCATCACAGAGCCTGGTTTTGGCCAAGCCTGGGACAAAAAATATGTGTACTGATACCTGGTCCAGGCCTGTTTCTGTTGAGTATCTTTTCTTCAACCAGCAATGGCTCCTGTTCACCAGAGAAAACAAAACTCCATTCTGGTACATGGCTCTTCAAGATCTGCTGAAACCTGCTTGTTTCTCTAACCTTATTTCCCTGTGTTCTACCTTCTCACTTCCATCACCTCCCTTCACCAAGTACTTATTTATTTATTTTTTGTGGTACGTGGGCCTCTCACTGTTGTGGCCTCTCCCGTTGCGGAGCACAGGCTCCGGACGTGCAGGCCCAGCGGCCATGGCTCACAGGCCCAGCCGCTCCGCGGCATGTGGGATCTTCCCGGACCGGGGCACAAACCCGTGTCCCCTGCAGGCAGACCCTCAACCACTGCGCCACCAGGGAAGTCCTCACCAAGTACTTTTAATTGGAGGTGCTTCCAACACCCCACAGTCCCCTTAATACACCATGAGTGAGTTGTCCTCACTTGCAACACAGGTGGAATTATTCTCTGTGCAGCTTTTAATACTCAGATGACATCTTGCTTTCTCCCTGAAGCCTTACCTACATCCTACTTCATGGTAAGGTGCTTCCTTCCAGGATTCCCGATAAACTTCTCAAAGCATCTATTCAGTAGTAGCCGTTGGAACCATTGAAAAAAAGTCTTAGTCTTTCTTCGTGAAGACCAAGATCTTTTCTTACTGATTTCTGCATTCTCTCCATCTTTCCCTCCCCTAGCATTTGGCACAGACCCTGACACAGGGCAGAGTCTTAGTAAATGTTAAATGAAGGGAAAAAATGAGTAAACCAACGGACACTAAATTGCCAAAAGGGAGTGTCATTGACTAAGACATTCTTGTCATAACCTATAACCCATAATGGTCATAGAGGATGCTCTTATGTCTCAGGTGACTGATTATACAAAGTTCAGGCTAAGATGACCAAATGATATATTTGGTATCTTTTTGTGGTAAGTAGCACAGACTTTGGAACTAGACTTTTTTGGTTCAAAGCACAGTTCTGCTACTTAATAGATAGTGTGCGATAAATTCATAGATTACTTGCCTTTTGGGGTCTCAGTTGCCTTTTCTATAAATATGCAATAATAATAGTATCTAACGCTTAGGGATTTTATAGAGATTAAATACATATATACATATACATTGAATATGTATATAAATATTCACTCAACAGACATTTGGCAAATACTACATAAAAATGAGTTTTTCTCCTCCTTTTTCTCTCTCCCTTTTCCTACTTACTATAATAACAGTTATCACTAAGCTTAATAAGTGAGGGCTTTACTGGGATGAGGGAGAAGCCAAAGAAATGCAAGAAAATAAAACCAAATGGCATATATTAATGGTTAGGAGGTATGTTACTGGTTAAGAGTGCAGAATCTGAAAGATATACTATTCATTGGGTGTCAACATTGTGGTAGTTCCTGGACTAACCCCATCATATACATCACTGAATCCTTGGTAGAATCCTGAAAACAGACATTTCCTTAATTTCACAAATAAAATAGGTTCAGAAAAGAAATTTGCCCAAGGTTGCACAACTGGTAACATTTTAGAACTGAGATTTATTATGTGGTCAATGATTAAGATGTAGTCTCTGGAGCCAAACCCTTGAACTCAAAGCTATGCTCACCACCCATGACTGTCTGAGCAAGGGTGATTTGCTTAATTTTTGGGTCTCTGTTTTCTCATCTGTAAACTGGGTGCAATAATAGCCTATGTATCATAAGTTGTTGGGAGATTATATCAATTATACATATAAAGTGCTAAGAGCAGAGCCCTGCATATATAGTTGTTCCTGCTCCAGTAGAGCAAGGCCTCTTTGGTCAACCTGCTCTTTTGATAAAGTTACTCAGATTTCCTGAGAGATGCCTTTTTGTATTTCTTCTATTTAAAGGGATGAACAATTTTATGAAACATAAATAATACAAAGAAAAGAAAGAAGAAAAGAAACTGATTCTTGCTCCCTAGACTTAAAGCAATTCTCAAAACCATCCCCTCTCTAAAGGCTGGGATTAGCTAAATGTGTGATTGCATTGATGACAGCCAGATATAACATTAAATGGAAGTGCATGTTTTGGCCTACACAATTACTTGATGCTCAAAGTAAAGTCTTTATGGTTTTAATGAGATAGTACTTATCTTTGATGAATAAGAGAAGGCATCTGGAATGAGCAAGTAAAGGCTATTTGTCCTTATAAGCATGTCCATTTAATTTGCCAGGTAGAGCATATAAGTGCAGAAAGGACAATGGTGGCATCCAGAAAAGAAACGCTTTCATGGGTCTACTAGATGACCAACATTCAACAATGACCAAGGTCTATGTCAAGTGCTTATAATGCACATACAGTAGCAATGGTTGGGAATGACTTTTGCCAGAGGTTGGTTCATCCGGTGCCACAGATCAACAGGGGCAGGAGAGAACGCGGAACACAACGCCAATACGTTCATAAGTGTCTGTAGTCTGCACACAATTCAGCCAAAGCGGAGGGAGGGCTTCCAGAACAAATCATTTCCATCCCTACCACCCATGTCACTGAACTTGTCCCATTAAACATGCAGAGCTCTAAAACACTCTGTAAAGATGACGTAATTGCTTTTAATTAGTGCTTGTTAAAAGCTTCTGCTTGGAATAACTTGAGCAATGCCATAAATAACTATAGTATTGGATTATAACCTAAAGAATTAAGTAACTACAAATTCATATTGATATAAATTTATAACTGAATAAATAAATGAAGGAAAAGCAACAAATCTTCCTTATTGGAGAATTTCAATGAATAAATATGGAAAGGTTAAAGACGTTAGAAAATCACTATTAGAATGCCACAGTAGTAATTTCCAAAGACAAGAACCACCAATGGATGCTGAAATGAGTACGAAAATTTAAGCAGAAAAAAGAATATTTGCATGTTTTCAAAGTATCTTATCCAAAATTTAGTAATTATAAAGAAAAAAGAAAAGTTTACAGTGGAGAATCCCAGCACACATCATTTTAACAAAGTAATCAAAGTTAAGATCATTGCTAGTATATATCAGCACTGTTAACTCCTTGCTGTCATGCACTGAAAAAGGGCATAGCACTTCTGCAGTATCCTTTTCAATAATGCATAATCTCAATAAAATTATGAGAAAACATCAGACAAACCCAAATCCAGGAACATTTCACAAAAGTGTCAAGGTCATGAAAGACAAGGAAAGACCAAAGATTGGGCACAGATTACAGGGAATGTGACAACTCAATACAATGTTGGATTGGATCCTGGAACAAAAAGAAGACATAAGGAAAAATTGGTAGAATTCTATGAGTTCTGTACTTTAATTAATAATATTGTCCCAAGTTAATTTCTTAGCTTTGATTAAAGTTCTATGGTTATGTAAGATGCTAACATAAGAGGAGCTGAGTGTAGACTATATGATGTTCTCTATACTACTTTGAAAACTCTCCTGTAGGTCTAAGTTGATCTCAAAAATTAACTGTTAAAATAATAGGTTTCAGAAAGGGACCATTTTCCATTTGCTATGTAATGTGCTTTCTTCCCTGGTGCTGGGCTGAATATCAGAGAGCTATTAGTCTTACTATGGTGCAGCTTCTATTGGAAGGATAATGTCTTGCCTTTCAAATTCATAGTCAATGAAGCAAAGGAGCCATACTGAAACCAAAAACTTAGTGAATCATGTTTTCTGCTCTCTTACCCTAGCAAAGAAAGCTTTCTATACAGGGCAAAGTGTGTTTTAGCTGGTTTTGTATGAAAGAAGTCATTGAAACAAATATTGGAGCCATGCATAAAAGGAAGTGGGGTAGAGAACAGCATAATATTTGAAATACGGCTCAAATTAGGCAATAATAGAGAAAAGATTTAATGGGTCCCTGAGAGTCTGTGTGAGAGTGTGATTTGGTGTTTCCCAGAGAACATTCAACTCAGTATTAATCTTGTAAGATGTCTGGAAAGAAGGGTTCCGTTACAAATAACTTTGGGAAACCCCAAAGTATTCCACTTCTTTGATGGTCAGAAGGCATATTTGTAATTTCAAGCTACTGGAAATCTTACAGTTAAGAAAATAGAGAGAAACAAAACTATTTAATTTGCTTATAGTACTAAATCCTAGACATGTGGAAGAAGAAATTTTCCCTATACTACCTGTTAACATTAGGAAGGACTAGTTCCTCACAGCTTTGAGAATGCCCTTCTATCACATAATTCCCTCCAACAGGTCCGCGCAGTAAAGAAAGCAAAACTGGAAATGGGAGAGACAATGGTGAGGAGTATGGCCCTTTCTCTCTTCCTATTCTTCTGAATGAAAGAAAAGAAAAAAAAATACAGATTTTAATATCTTGTGGAAAAGGAAGCTGGAGATTAAATATGGAGGGAGAAGGTAGGTGGCAAAATGAAACTTCATGGTCAGGGAGCATTAGTATATTATTGAAAAATCGAATTTTTTTACCTTTTTTCTCTTCTTTTTGCAGTAAGTAGTAAGGACTGTAATCCCCTTAGCATTCTGGAGTCACAAGTTAGGACAGGAATAATGTAATTTAGTAAACGGAAACTATGTATATATAGGAATATTTTATTACACTAACGAACTTGAAATTAATAGCCATTCTCCCAATATTCTGGGTTAAATTGTACCCACTTTCAGTGTTCTAAACACTGCCATTATTGCTATTTTATTTTACTTTATCCCTCCTTGTTCAAAATCACACATAAATATACACACTTAATATATATGGTACACAGAGAGCAAACTGAACATGAACTGCTATTTCATGTACCTGCATGAGCACATTGCTCAAGGTAAAGAGCAGGGTATTTTGTCTCAAATAAAATCAGTGTGCATCTAAGCTGACTATGGGGAACATTTATTTCCTTTATTTATAATCATTTTCAAGTGGTAGAAAGATGACTATTTATGATCCTAATGAAAATCTCCTAGTTTTCAGGCAGTTTGAAGTTATTTTAAGCTTTTCTTAAATTTCACCTGTTTGGAAAAAGAAGAAGTAAATAAAAGTTATTAATAATGTGCATTACATTGTCATGGCAACAAATCTTTCCAGGTACTCTACTCTTATGTAACCATTAACCCTTAGTCTCTATTATTCAAGAGAAATCATTTTCGGAAGGAAAGAAAATTCCTGTCATCAAAAAGGGCAAGATCCTCTATGTAAATTCAAATTATTTGTCCAAGATGAAGATAGCTTGCCAGTCCTAAAATGATTACAATGTGCATTTTTCATATTTTTCTTCTTGGTTGTTTTTTACTCTTATGGGATATGTATCACTGAAATAAAAAATCACCATCCTGGCTGAAGGATTAGCTTGAGATTTGTGACAAAGACAGTTATACATCAAAATTTGTGCTCCTATTTTGGCTGGAAAGTGGCCATGTTATCAGAACGTTTCCCAGACTGACTTGCATTGAGGTGGGGCCAAGTGTTTAATTCTTATGTGTGGAATATGAGAGAGGGTGATATGTTTCATTTATCGTGCTGATGTATCTAATGAGCTAGATATGTTTTCTCCCTATTGCTTGTCCTTCCTCTGGGGGATGCAAAGAATATTGAGGCCCCAGTCAACTGAGAAGAAGGCGCAGAATGGAAAGAACTTGCATCCTCAAAGTATCACTTGGAGGACATCTCCCCATGACCAAGGATACCTGCACAGGTGCATTAGAGAAATAAACTTCTATTGAGGTAAGCCATGGAAATTTTGATGCAAATTTTTAAATACCAGATTGTAACCCTATTATATGATGTCTTACTAGTTAATTGGGTCAAGACTTCATTAAATGCACTAGGAAATATTAGTCATGGTTGAATACATGTATCTATTACAATAAACAAGTTTTATTTTACATGGTAGATAACCCAAACCAAGGGATGACTATTGTTCTTCTCTGCCATTTTTACGCTGTGGGCCTGTAATTCTCATGCGGTTTTAGATCCAGTGATTTTAGGCTTGGTACCAAATTCATTAAAGTTTTGGTCCCTAAGCAAGCCTCACAAATTTTACTTATAATACACTAATCATTGTTAAGAGGACAAAAACACTAGTGGCTAAAATTTCTTATAAAGAGAAATAACTTAGAAAATGAGCGATTTTCTAATGAAATTTCTTGGTCCCCAAAGCAAGAATTTATATTCGTTTTATGAAATTCAGTCCATTTTCTAGTCTTTATGTATCCTGATCGCTTTGTAACTGATATCTATCCTATTGGTCAGCTCACCTTATTTAGATTCTTCCTGAGTCATTGAATAAAATATTGAATAGGCCAGTAAAGGGATGAGGAATGAATTTTATGGTGTGACATTGGAGAATTTCCACAAACTTGACCCTGATTGGTTGTTCAAACCATCACTTCCACACATTGCTATACTATTGGGCAGCCCCATCTACCTCCATCTGGAATTTTACCTGTGCTCCACCATCCTCAGGGTCCTTACATGAATATTCTAGATGATTCATGGATCTTTATCTCTTTTCAGCTCCCACAAATGACATTCACCATCTAATTCATCATTAAACATAATTTCTCCAGTATTCAGCCATTTTTTGTGTGTGTTGCAAAGTTGTGTAACATATCCCATGCTCCTTTGAGATCATTCTTAAACTCCTGGGTCAATAGCACAGTACTGGCAGTGTAACAAGGACAAAATGTAATTTCTAACGGCTATTCTAGCCTCTGGTAAGAAATATTTTTGCCATATTTGCTGTTTTTGGAGCTTGCTTTGCATACCCAATATTGTATGATTTAGTTTGTTGGGGCTGCCACAACAGACTATCACAGACTGGGTGGCTTCACCAACAGAAATTTATTTTCTCACAGTTCTGGAGGCTAGAAGTCTAAACCTGCCAGCAGGTTTGGTTTCTTCTGAGGCCTCTTTCCTTGGCTTGAAGATGGCCACCTTCTGGCAGTGTCCTCACATGATCTTTCCTCTGGGTGAGTTGATATCTGTATCTCTTTGTGTGTCCTGATCTCATTTTCTTATAGGGACACTAGTCAGATTAGATTAGGGCCCATCCTAAGGGCCTCATTTTAATTTAATCACACTTTAGAGGCCCTTCCTCTGAATTCAATCACATTTTGAGGTCCTGGGGGTTAGGGATTTAGCATATGAATTTGGGGGACACAAATACAAATATCTTAAGGATTAGGGTTTTCAATGAACACTTAAATCAGTGTTCCCCATAGGTAGTGTTCAAATCATCTGTATCAGAATCATGTCTTAATATGTAAATTCCTATCTCTTCATTCTAGAAGCTATGAGCAAAAATCACTCAGGATATGTCTTGGGAAACTTTATTTTAAATAAACATCAATGTTGATTCTTATGTACATTATTTAGAGTTGGAAAACAACTCGTATAAAACATGTGATTTTTTTTTATAGTCTGAGTGAAGGATGGGGACAGGGTAGAGACTTATTTGTCCTTTGTCTACTGAGTTATTTACACTCATGTCTAAATATGGGTAAGATGAGCACATACTGTCACTCAAGCTCAATCCTCTCTCCATTTTAACTGATAACTTCTTGGGGAGGCCACTGCCTATGTGTTGCTGCTGTGGTAACCCAGAGAGGCCCACAAGCTGGGCTCAGAGGAAAGCTAAGTTCCCAGTGGAGCCTGTGCTGGGTGGGATCCAGAGACTACCTGCCTGACCTGTTAACAAATCAGATCACGTCTTTGCAGAACTCCACTCCAGAGGTTATGAGAAAGCTTTCTGGCAAGTAGTGTTATCAGCATGCAAGGGAAAGAAGAGTGATTAGAGGGAAATCAAAATATCTCTTCTTCCCCAATCCCCACCAATCATTCAATAACAAGCAATGTTAGCCAATTCTTGATTTCCAGGACTTAAGGAAAATGATACCTGATTGTTTGGAAGACTGGTTGAGTTCAAGATGTCTTTAGGCTTGTCTTTATTTTGTTCTTTTCTCAAGGACCTAGGGATCAGGATAAAAGGAGTATTAAAGAAGGAAGGAATCTTTTTATCCTCACCTACAGGATGTCTGCTAAATAGTTGAATTTGGTGCCATTAGTTAAAAAAAAAATACCTGGGTTCAAGTCCAGACTCGCCACTTCCCATCGTGATGACTTTGGGGTTGCTGCTCATGTTTTCTGAGGAGCAGTGTGAACTCTCTCTTTGGTGATAGTGGTGGTAGAGGGGTTTGCAGTGGCTGATGGCTGACTTAAATGTTTCTTTTCTTTTTCTTTATTAAGACTTAATTTTTAAAAGAAGTCTTAAATTCATATCAAAATTGAAAGAGAAGTACAAAGATTTGCCATATGCTCAATGCTCCCACACATGCATACCCTTGTCCCTATCAGTAGTCCCCACCAGAGTGGTACATTTATTACAATTGATGAACCTACAATGACACATTATTATCACTCAAACATTCCCTTAGGAATGTAAGGGGGAAACACTTATCTGCCCCATGGACATTGACCTCCATCCCCCCTCACCACCCCACACACCCTTTAGCTGCCAAGGTATAAGAGAGGAAGCCCCAGGGCATCAAGTAAAAGCTACTTCATTGATCTTAGGCAGAGGTTATACCTGCTAGAAGAGAAGCCATTGGAAGCTTAGGAGAAATTGGTTCCTACAGCCATGATTCGAGTAAAGGTAGAGCAAGATTATTTAGAATTGGTGCAGGAGAGGGATTTGATACACAGCAAAGATTCCTTGTATGATTATACTTATATGTTTACCCCTCTTTTGTACCAAGCTCCCCATTAACTATAGTGTATATGGACATGACATGATAGAAGTCCTTTCTTAGAAAAAAAATTCTTGATCTCAATGAGCAAGTTAGGGAAAACTGATATATTTGAAGCAAATCAGGGAATACTAAAGACAATTTCAGTGCCAGAAATCCTGACTTAGGCTAAAGGAGTCAAAGAAGACTCTTGGAAAGGGGGTAAGTAGCTTGCTCTGGAAGGTGAGTGGCTCTCATCACTGCACTGATTTCCAGTATTAATTTGGTAGCAATAATACTGATTGATCTCTACGTGTTTATAGACATTTATAGTTTACACATTTCTTTCACATACATGAACACATTTTAAAGAACATTTTAAAAAACATTAGCTCCAGGCTTCCCTGGTGGCGCAGTGGTTGAGAGTTCGCCTGCCGATGCAGGGGACACGGGTTCGTGCCCCGGTCTGGGAGGATCCCACATGCTGCGGAGCGGCTGGGCCCGTGAGCCATGGCCGCTGAGCCTGCGCGTCCGGAGCCTGTGCTCCGCAACGGGAGAGGCCACAACAGTGAGAGGCCCGTGTACTGCAAAAAAAAAAAAAATAATTAATTAATTAAAAAATAACCATTTTTACTATAATCCCATAGGTGTAAGGCAAGCTCTAAATGCCTGGGGAAAAAAACTTAAAAAAGATGTGTATAGACAAAAATAAGGAGGATTAGGCAGATACAGCCTCTTAATTGGCAAGGATTGATACACTTTCTACTTTGCTGGAGATGGTTGGAGAGAATCCATTTCTAATCTTTAACATGAGTAATGTAGGTGTTCTAGATTTTAATTCACAGTGGCAGTTTTCAGCTTCTCAGTCTTTTCAACCATTTATTGTTTCTAATAACCATTTATTGTTTCTAATAGGCTCAAAACATTGTAAGTCTGACCGTAAGGGCACAAAGCCACTATTGTTAAGTCATAGTCGACAATCTAGCTAAGGAGATAAGCCTTGAACAATGCATTTCTAACCCAAGGCAGTTAAGACAGTACTAGGAGAGACTTTCAGACATGTGTTAACAGCAGGGATGAAATAGAATGATTAGCAATTGATTTCTGTCTTTCCTCTGGGATGTATTTGGAAGCCACCTGTGGTGACAACTGCTGCTGGTCCCCTTGGCATCCCCTTGGCAAGCCTCTAGCAGAGCCTGTAGCACTGCCCTGTCCAAGTCTTCCATTTTGCACATTTCAAGAAATTCTATCTGGGCCGTGGCTTTTCCTCTGGGCACCACCCCTGGGGCACTCTGCACAGGGTCCCACAATGGCTTTTAAATCCAGAGGTAGAAGATTGAGGAAGGAAGAATATTTTGCAAGTACCTGTATAGATCAGAGATCTTGTCAAAATCTGGATTGGGTATTTAAGGCCAAATAAAAATCTGGGAATAAATACATGTACATATTTCAAAGGACTGTTTTGAATATTCTTCCCTTACTTAGTAGTTGTAAATACTAAGCATGATTCAGATTTTTAGGAAAAAAGATGGTATATAAAGATAAAGAAGATAATTTAATTACTGGCTAGAAAACATAGGATTTCAAATGGTAAATGATATATGATTTCCAAATTTATTTCAAGTGACCAACATAAATTTACCTTAATATTTAAATTTTATTCTTGCTTTAAAAAAACTTGCTGATAGTCAACTAAACAGAAAACATATACATTTTAAAGAATTGCTTATCCTAATATTACTTTAAACTTGTAATTTTGACTCTTTCACTTTTGACTCACATGTCTTCAAACCAAGTATTACGTAAGGAGAAATTAAGCAAAGTGATATTGACCAGACCTTCTCCTAAAATTCCCAGGATTCTTAATTGTCAGGAAACACCTGAGTCCTGTATAAACAGTGTGGGTGAGTCTAGTCCTCAAGGTTCATTTTGCCCGGGAATTTACTGCCAGCCTATAGATGGCAGCAAACTTACATATCATTGCTCAATTTCTCCTTCCAGTTATTCTTTCCTGCTAGTTTTTTCAACATGAAAACAAGTTATATGTTATTATTAAACCATACAACGAAGAGAAAGTCATAGCTTTACTGGGACATAATTTCAGAGACCACTGGAAAATTAAGGGAAAGCAAAAGGTAAAAGAAAAATGCTTGGGATTAAGATTGGCAAAAGACAAAAAAGTTGATGTTTTCATAGTCACAACTTGTTTCTTGTATGAGTGCTACTGAGTGGGAACTTGGGTACAGCTTTTTTATTAGACAATTTGGCACGATATGTTCTTTAGCATTGCCTAAGTTGAAAGATTTTGCCCTATTGTATAGTTTGGGTTTTTTTTTGGGTTTCAGCAAAGCATTTTTAAAAAAATAATTAATTTATTTTTGGCTGTGTTGGGTCTTCATTTCTGTGCGAGGGCTTTCTCTAGTTGTGGCTAGCGGGGGCCACTCTTCATCGTGGTGCTCAGGCCTTTCACTGTCACAGCCTCTTGTTGCGGGGCACAGGCTCCAGACGCGCAGGCTCAGTAGTTGTGGCTCACAGGCCTAGTTGCTCCGTGGCATGTGGGATCTTCCCAGACCAGGGCTTGAACCCGTGTCCCTGAATTGGCAGGCAGATTCTCAACCACTGTGCCACCAGGGAAGCCCCTATTGTATAGTTTAATGATGTGTCATACTGCCAATAAAGACTTTCTCTTGAAGCAAGTGAGCTAAAATTGAGATATTTATGATACATACATCTAATACATACATACATTGTATGATACAATACATCTAAAAGAATAGGTAGCAATGACCAGTTAGCCATAATGTTAAGTTTCAGTGTGTAAGAATCATCCACTAAATGTTCTATTGCCATGGTCTTATTATCTATTGCCCCGTCTGAAGAATCATTACTGTTAAGCAGAGATTTAATTCAATTTATTGATGGCAAGCCCATTAAACCTTTGATATCAGTTGTGTTACGTGCATCAGATTTCTTAACTAAAAATGGATTTTTTATGGGGAATAATAGAGGATAATGAAGACAGAAGCAATCAATGAAACTAAGATCTAGTGATATTAGCACAGCAATATTTGCATTTTAGTTCCCAAGGAACTGCACAGAGGACATCTGCCCTATTAGCAAGACTTCATGAGCCGTAAGAGATTTTGTTTTGCATTATTCCTTGTTTAACAAAATGTCATAGGAGCTAGGCCCATTTACCTTTTTAAGCCACCTGTCTCCTGGAAGAAACAGGTGTGTTGTGCAGGTGATGTTCTCAGTATAAATAAGCACTGGCAAAGAAAGGCCATGAGAGAAATACATTTACAGCAGAGAAGCTAAAATACTGACAGCTTGGCCATTAGTGACTAAGTATTGGGTATGCAACACCTTTTTCTTTCAGTGCCTGTTGAGGTTAAAAATTTGAGCTCTAAATGTGATAGTAGACTAGTCAGATATCAACCTGCTAAACTGGTATTTTTGAATGATTATCTATTAGATGATAATCATCATACTTTGATTATATCCAAATGCAGGTCTGTCATACTTTTATTTATGAGACTTTTTCAAGTAAACTTTAAGTTGACTAAACCCACTCCCCCATGTTTTATTCAATGCTAGAATATCAGGGATATCACAGATGTGCCATATTTTTTTTAGTAACATAAAAAGTACATCATTTAACATTTACAAATGTTTCTGTGTTTTAAAAAGCCTCTGGTACACTACATTTACTGGATACATGTTGACTACTATTATTATAATAATTTTTGAACTTACATAAATCTGACGAATGCTATCAATTAGAAAAGAATCATTGCTAAAGCACTGCTAAGCACTTTGAAAATGGCAGCAACTTAATAAATTCTCTTGGAATATTTACTGATTGAAATAAGGAAATTTTGGAAAAGGAATGGAGTTTACTTACAGAGCATCTCCTGTGAATCAGGATACATGCAAATTTCTTCACATATTGTTACAAAATCGGAGATACAACATTATAAAATAGGATTAATAATGTATTTTACAGATGAAGTCACTGGGAGTTAAATTTACTTTCATGAAGCCACACAGATGAAAAGTAAAACATCAAGTTTTCAATCCTCAGATCTGTCTTGATGGCGCACTGCACTGTCTTAGACAGAAGTTGCCAAATCATAAGCCTCCAGAGACTGAGAAAGTGACACATTAGAGATTAGACAAGATGGAAGAAAGTGCCTGTACTCCAAAGTTAGGTAAATAATTAGGGAGTGGTGGAACCTCAGGTGAACTGGAGAGGGCAAGTTCCGTATAAACATTGTACCTACCACTCTGCTTCAGAAATGTTTTAGTGGAGTTGTTAGATCATCCCATTTCTCAAAAGAAGCCAGAAATTCAGGTTTGTTTGTTTGTTTTTCTGTGAAACCTCCTAGTTTTTAAACTTTGGCAACTAATTTGAATGTGGGCAAAAAATAAAAATAATGGAAAGCATATCTAATGGTCACAGAGCCACTGCTTTTCAACTTCTGCCTTAGAGGGAGCTCTTGACCTACTTCCATTTCCAAAATAAAACGTATGCTAGCATGAAAAAAGAACAGGGATATATTTGGCCCACTTGACTAAGAATGAATTTTTAAGGAAGAAGAAATAAAATAAGTTTGTATTGTGATAAAAAATAACTCTCCTTGAGCCCACTTCCTTTGACTTCTTACGTCATTCCTTGAGTTATTTTTCTTATCTATTTATAGCTCTGAAAGAGTGATAAGAATCATGACCTATCTAGGTCTGGATTTAGACATTGCATTGGTCAATGAATGATGAACAGATTCTTGAGGCTTATACATGTTTCATGCAGTATGGAAAGAACTTGGGCTAGAAGATTAGAACTCATTTTTTCTTTTAACCAGGAAGTCACTTTTCTTGTATGAGCTCTGTTTTCTCTTATATAAAATGAAAACTTGGATTTCATCATAACTGGATAAAATGACCAATGAAATTGGTGAAGAACTGCAGTGCTTCATTTTTATCACCAGTTGAGTTCATTTACTTTTCTACCTTTGAAGAAAGGGTCAGTGTTTAGGTCACGGTGATTAAAGACATGATTGTTTCTGTTGATTCCCTGACTGATTCAGTCAATACTGAAGATCCACTAAACAATTTCAATCAACCTTTGAGGATCATGGCTAGAATAAATGGTGAAGGGTCACCCACAAAGGATATCTTGCTTAATTCAAATTTGATTTCCTACAATATATATTTAGTCTAATGATTATATCTAGGATGATCATTCACTACCACTTTACAAGTTTTTTTAGTACTGTCTTCAAGGGATTCTCTATTTGAAAGATCGTGTCAACCAAACAAATGTGTATAAGAAAAATATAAGTAACCCTCTAATTTTTCATTAATCAAAGACAAATATAACTGAGCATGCAATAAAAGCAGTAATTTTCAAATGATATTAAATTGCCTTGTTTAATTAGATGCTTGATATTTAGCTATCCTGTGCTTTTTTGTTTTTTCATTTTAATTAGCAAGCACGTTCTTTCCTTAGATAATAACTGGAAGATTCCTGTTGCTATCATAATTAACATCTAGGCATCCAGAGTTCATAGAACGGGAATCACTTCTTTGATCCATGGTTTAGACTTTAAATTCTGTATATAATTCTTTTATCTTCAGAAATATTTCTGGACACGATTAGAAAGTTTCATCCTTTCAGGAGACTTTTGTAAGTGATTTGATGCTATGTATTCATGATTATTTTTTCCCACTATTTAATGGGGACACTGAAAGCGTACATATCCAATAACGCTTATATCTTGGCAGAGGGGTGTTCAGGATTAACTCTAGACAGTAGAAAGTGGGCAAAATGGTTATATACCCCTTCCCGGCCTGGGCCCAAACTCCCCATGAGATTTTTAGGCTTAATCTCTCTTTTCACTTTCTGGCTAGCCAAATGCAGAGAATCCATTACAGGCTTCTGTGGTTCCAAGGGCCACCAATGTCATTTAGGAAAAAAGGCCTCTCTTCCTCCAAATCTATAGGCTGCTTTGGGTTGTGTCAGGTGTGTGCCATACAATTATATTGTGTTAAGTTCCTGAGCTTTCAGGATTTCCTGTATCAACACCTGGTGTTATTCATCCTGATTAATAAAGTTTCTGTCATCTTTCCACTTATTCTGCCCTTTCTCACAGGCTGGAAAGGGGATCCTTTTGTTATTTTTCAAATCAATCCTTGACTGGTTAATAGTCACATGATAACATTTCTGATGCTCAGAGTCTGAGTTTGGAAAGGAGGGATATGTGTATTTTCCCCATTTTCCAGATAAGGTCTCTGAGACATAAAGATGAAATGGCTTTGGCCAAAGTCATAAAGTTAATAATTGATCAAGCCAATCTTGCCTTCTTCTCATAAGATAATTCTATTAATTGTGGAAGCTAAAGTCTTATATCCCAGATCCTTAAGGCTGGATGTGATCAACTAACCAATGCCAGTGGAAGAGGGTCAACATCTTCCTACCATCTAATGGAAGAACAACTCTGTATTTAACCTTCTAAACATATTGCCCATTTGGTACCCCCTTTGTTGTTTAATGAGAAGAATTTTATAGGACAGCATATCCATCATAACAATTGACAAAGTGATAGTGGCAAATACAAGCTCAGCAGAAGAGGTGTCTTTTGTCATATCGTTACATACATGTTTTAATTTTATGTAAGGCCACTCTGACCCATACTAATATTTTTAATCTATTTTCAGATAGTCTCAAATGTTGTTTTGAAAAAGCAAACATTTTTCCCACATAGGATAAGGATATAAAACTGAAAAATCAGTGCCAAACATTGGCTATATGAAGAATACCTTATTTTCATGACAAGTGAACCCATTTCTTTGCATATTTATAAGGTTCATTCTTCAACAATTCCATCTGAATCTGTGTTAGTAAAGACTTCAAATAAAGGATACACTGCCTCTCTATCTGGCACCTAGTATATAATGCATGATGAAAATTGTTTTCTGAGTGAATGAATGGATGAATAAATGAATGAAATAATGTTTCCCAGCCTGGAAACCCTCATTATAAACCAGCAGAGAGAGTGAAGTGAATTTTTTGCTTTCAATGTTTTTAGAAATGACAGAAACTGAACATTTTTCTATAATATTGTTACTCTAGGTTAAGTAAATCACCATGTTTCTTTCCTTTTACCTAGAATTGGATCAGATCAATGTGCCATGTTGGATGTCTCATGTTGTGAAGAAACTTTGATTGATATTATATGCCTGATTAAAAAGTAAGAAATGGATTAGCTGTTACATAATCAGTGTTGTTGAATAGACAAGATTTTTCCAGAAGTGACTGATGAAACTGTATTATTATTGGTGGTTGAATATGTTGTATTCAACATTAAAACAATAGACAATCAAAGAAAATAAGAAATACTGCCTCATTTAACAGATATCTGATAATTGCTAAGAAAAAAAAAAAATTACCGAGTCTGTATGTCCTAATTAGTACTTCATTAAAAAAGCATGAAAGCAAGTAAATTTATGGTTAATCCAGTAGAACATATACCTAGTTTGATTCAGTACAGGACTTGATTCTAAATCATTATTAGTGTTGCCAGGCATTATTCTGTTCCAGTTTCTAGGATCTTTCCACTATTGTTAAATTTAAAAGGTAATCCTGTAGAACAATAAGAGATTTTCTCCACTAAAGGGGAAATAAGAAGTCACACTTCCAATCAGCCCCTAATTCAACCTGAATTAAGCATGTCAACTGTTGTATCTTAGAGTTGGTAGACTTTATTTTTTTTCTGGATTCTGCATCCCTTTGGAATCTGTAAAGCTTGGTATAAACTTGGAAATCTCACCAAAACAGAATCTCATGAAATTTTCAAGGCTCTATGACTTGATCAGTTTGAAAATATGCTGGCACAGCCAGCATCAGCTCCAGCCAAGTCATGGATGTGCAGCGGGGCCCAGCAGTACAGAATGCAAAGCAACTTTAGAAAGTAAGTTCAAAGTGTTTTCAAAACTTCCCAGGAGTGCTGCCATAATTTCTGGGCAGTGGTTCAGGTATGAAAGTTCTTATTTCAAATGAATCTGTCCTGTAATTCCTGCACGGCAATTCTAAATGGAAGGAAGCTAAGCTCCCTTTTTCTCAAGGTCATTCAAGCGTATTCTTCTCTCCAACATAAATATTACCCTTCAGTTCTCATTCACTAGGAAATAAGGCATCAGAAATTAGATTTTATTTGTCTCTTTATGAAGGAATGAAGGAAATCAACAATTTTTAGGGCCCTCATTTTGTCATATTCTATATGAGATACTTTATAAATGTTATCCCCTCTAATCTTCATGAAAACCTTTTAATGTAAATATTGTTATTCTGATGTCACTGAAGAGGACCAGAGAGATTGAATAATTTACCAAAGGTCTACACATCAACGAGTGTTAAAGCTGGCATTCAAACCTAACTCTGACATGAAATCCCAAACCTTCTTCTGTATACCAAGAATTTGCTTTGGAAATCGCTTTAGAATTTTGGAATGCAATATATTTTTGAAAGACCTTCCTATCTTTTAGTTTATTTCTAAAACATGCATGCAATTCCATTCCATTATGAGAGATTACAAGGGCCCAAAATCCACTTCCACACAGTTCACCAAACTCAAGGTGCTGCATGTTAATAATTAAAAGTTGAATGACGGTCTAAGCCTTGCAATTTCTAAATGATTTTATGGGTCTTATCAGAAACAGAAAATAATTCACAAAATGATTATTGATATCAAATGAATTTTTTGTGTCTTTTCTTTGGCTTCTTGGTCCCCTTTCAGAGCTTCCTGCTGGTCATTTAACACAAAATGAAACTTAAAGCTAATAAAAAAGGGAAAATAATATTGAGCTCACAGAGATATAAGAATGGATGCATGCGACAGATGGAACTTGGGAGATAATGACCAAATATGTGTGAGAATTAACACCATTCCATCTCTGTGTCCCCCACCCAGAAAAACATTACCATCTTCACATCACCGTATACTCCTGGACAGTTAGGTTAATTCAAATTACCCCTAGGCTCTTTATGGGTAACTCAGAGAGAAGGGATGTCATTCATGGAGCATGAAACTTGCTGGCATTGAAGTTAATTTCCAAGCACCTCCCGATGAAGTGAGTTGCAATCAAATTGCTGGAGGTCCCATAGAAGCCCAGTAACACAGAGAGCCCACCTAAATTAAAAACAAAACCAAAAACAGAGACTCTCAGAGTTGGATGGATCCTTAGGGACTGTTTGATCCAAATTCTATCATTAAAACTGAGACCAGGAAGGTTAAGTAACTTTTCCAAATTTACAAACCTCGTAAGTGGCTGAGCTGGTATAAAAAAATCCATGGTTATGATTTCAAAGCGTAAGCTTTTTAATGACTAGCAATATTCTTTGCCTTTGAGCAATTAACTTCTCTAGAATTCCATTTCATTATCTAGAAAATGGAGATGATGACACCCAACTCACAGTGCTTTAGAGAGGACTATATGGTCATGTATGAGAAGTGTGGAGCTGAGCGCCTGCTACAAGGGGGCAGCTCTGTGAGTCATTACTGACATTTGCAACAGCAGTAGCAGTAGTAGCAGCAACAGTTGAGTTGTACTCGAAGTTGGGAGAGAAACGATGCTTGGAATTCAGGCATTAATGCTCAGCTGAATGCCCTTTCCAATAAACCGTGTTTTAATTTCCTCAAACAAAATTCATTATTTGTGGAAGATTGTTTGGATAGTTTGGTAATATGCAATTTGGACTTACTGGTTTTATTAGAAGTGCTTATATAATATTTTCTTATGCATGATTTGTGACTGCCTTTTTGGAAAAAAAGAGAGAAAAAGCAGGCAACATACACATTTGGATTTAATTTTTATATCTTCAGATGACTAAACACATTATCTTCTGCAAGCCATTTTGCTCTTATGAACCTTAAATTCCTCATCTACAAGGTGGGGATAAAATGTTTTCCCACCCAAAGTAAAGGATCGCTGTAAGGATTAACATTTTAAAATGAATATGGACATACTGTTTAATCTTTTTTTTTTAACATCTTTATTGATACTGTTTAATCTTAATGAGCTTCACTTTCTACTCCAAATGCAAGGATGTTATCTGGCTAGCTGTCTGGCAGAGCTCTAACAGCACGTGCCTCTCATGGGACCCTGGACAATTCCCTTATTGGGGCGAAGACTCAGTGTCTGTATACACTTCATAGGGTTATTTTTGAAATAAAGTGTATAAAATGCCTGGCACATAGTCCACTTAATAAGTTGTGTGTATTATAATTATTTTTAGTAGACCTGAGAAGAAAGAGTCACAAAATCTTTAGTTATATCGGAGACTTAACCCTCTGAGCTGCATGCAGTGAAGGGTAAAATTACCTTTTTTCTCATTCCTAATTTCTCTTCAGTGCCTAAAATTGTTTTCTGGGACTCAGAAGCATCAATACATGTGATTCTGAATTTTGAGAGAATCACATTTGGAATTTTTGCAAATGTATGACAATTAGTAAGCTGGTTAGACTATTCTGTTAGAAGCAATCTTCTTTTTATAATAAGAATCAGGGGGCATTTCATGCCTGCTGGAGAAGGGCGTGAGTAGGGCTCTGGCCAGGCTAGTTCCATGGTAAAAGCAACAATTGAGTAGACGTCCTGGAGGCAGTTAGCTATCACTGTCATTTTGGCTAATAGTGGCAGGGTGACATCCATCCACTTGGACAACTTTATTCATGTCTCCAGCCAAAAACCTAATCACTTTGATGATTCTTCCTCAGTCTCACAGGTAGTGAAAGACAGTCATTTAAAACCTCAAATTTTGAAAGTCAAAGTCAATGTGCTAGAGCCCAAAGAGAGACTGTGAGGCAAGTTAAATATTCTAGTTTCCTTATGAATTAAGTTGTCAGTTCTTGAAGTTTACTTTCTGTGTGTGTGTGTGTGTTCTAGATGGATGTTTGCTGTGGCAGGCACAGAGACGTCCTTCTAGTGCCCCTACAGGGAAGGACTTGATACCCCACTGTAGAGTATGTGGTCAACAGACATCTTCCAGTTCTCAGCAATTTCAGGGTCTGCCTCAGGTTCTGAGAGTTGCCTTGCTCCAGCTCACATCCTTCCACTACAGTGACAGTCCACAATTGAGCCAAGCAGAGTTATAACATCTTATTCTAGAGCTGCCTACTAGATTGACTGAGGTTACCCTGAACTATGTCACCCTGCATTGGAGTTTAAATTTTTCCTCTGCCCGATCTTTCTTCTTCCCTGCTCTTTCCACAGATGTTGATCCGTAATTAACATCTTACACATTAGACTCCATTTCAACTGCTGTTAGAGAACTTAACATACAACATAGGATATCGAGGGTGGTCCAAGTCAGCAGGAGACAAAACGGGGTTTTGAGCTAAGCCATTTACGGCTCAGCTAGCAATGAAAAACAAATCAGGGCTGGTAGGTGGAGCACAGGTTGTCACTGGCATAAGGTGGCCTTCCATTTGGTAAATACTGACCTCTGGGAGTTGAGAGGATATATAAGTAGAAGGGAATGTGCTTCTGGACATAAAATATCAGGCAGTTGAGGTGGATGAAGAAAAGAGTAGCTATAGGGATAAGACATTAGATGGTTATTACTGTGCACCATTGCTGTTCTACATAAAGATAAATGGAGAGCTGAGGAAATAACACAGAACTTGAAAGTCATGTGCAGAACAGATTTAGAATGCATGCAGAAAAAGCCTCATTTCTTCTAGCAGAAGAAAAATCAAGGATCAAGTCTAATATTTATTAGTCAAAGTGGTTGAACTTCAGAAGAATTAAATGCCCAAATAAGACAAATATGTTACAAGAAGCTTAGGGCCCTATTTGAAAATAAAACCCGAAAACCTGGTACCCTGACACTTGAGGACATCTGCATGGACATACACCCAAAGATTTTAACTCTCCAGGCTCCTTGGGAAGAAAATACGCAAGGGTCTTCCATGTTCATAAAAATTTTAGGGGCTCAGTGGTCAGAGGCATGCTAGGACAGCCCTTCCAAAGTAAAAATAAAACAAAACAAAAACAAAAAAGCACAAACAACAACAACAAAACTACCTTTTCATTTTTCACATCCTACCATGAAGAAGTAAACAAAACACCCGGGGGGACTTCTTGGGGTTCTGGAGGCAGCATACTCCACACCTAAGGATAGAGTGGTCTAGCTCATATACTGTCTGAGTCTTTGCATAGGATCCTGAAGAGGATAGAGCTACTGCAAGTCTAGCCTATGGTACAAGCAACCCCACTGCTTACGTCATACAATCTGGCAGACCCTATGGTATTAGAAGGAGTGTTGGTAGATAAAGGTTTTATGTATAGACAAAGACTGGAAGATTGGGGGAAAGGGGTGAGATTCAGGCATGTGGGTAGACATACGGGAGTGGACAAGAGTGAAGGTCCTTGCATCACATATTGATGCTACCAGAGAGCATATAGACACTAAAACAACCAAGTGCAAATACGGCTGGTCAATTAATGTCAACAAACTTCTCATCAGCTTTCCCAGATCTGGCACAATGAGCACATTAAAAAAGTGGCCTTGATAGAAGGGACAGAGGACCAACAGCATGGAATTCTGACTTACAATGGCTTATCTAGCTGTTTCAGCCTCTGAATGGACAACTTGCTAACAGTGTCAAGCCACTGGTATGACACCATTTTGGGGAGACCAACTGATTACTTGCTGGTAAGTTGACTGCATTGTGCTTCTTCCATTCTGAAGGGACAGCGGTTCATTCTCATTGAAATAAATACATATTATAATTGTTGGTTTGTCTTTCCTGCCCTTGGGGCCTCTGCCATCATCACTCACTATTCAAGAACTTAGAATCCATTGTCATGGGATGCCACATGACATCATGTCAGACAAAAGGATACACTTTATAGTAGAGAAGGTGTAAGAGCATCCTCAGAGGTATCCTTTGCTAAGGAAAGCATTATAGTCATCCATGAGAGAAGCTTTTCCTTGATACCATATTAAAAAAAGGATTTAATCAGTGGGTTCTTATACAAGAGGCATTGAAACACAGAATTAACATTATGTTTGAAGTAACTTTATAGAGCAAGCAGAGGTGATCTTTAGATGATCGGTCCTTGGATCAAACTACTGTAAAAATAAATAACACTGCAATATAACTTAGTGAATATATTTCAGAAGAATAACCAAGCCATTGAGGTGGAGCTCTCTGGGTATCTTTCTGTTATTTTGAGTTGACAAGAGGATAAAATCAAATGTGCTTTATATAGGTATGTATATAATTATTTATTTATTTACTTGCTTTTTGTTGAGATGAATAATCCATGAGTATCCACCATTTCAGCATATCTTGTGAGCAAAGATATTGAATGAATTCATTCTAGCAATTTGCTCAAGGAAGTATATTTAATATATAGCAAAGAGTACTGGAAGATATAGTGTCTCCTTTCAGAACAAAGGGAGGGCAGGCTTATGCCCATTATACAAGATTATGGTCCTTAAGCTCTGAGTTCCTCTCTTCTATCAACCCACTTCAAGTGCCACCTGTTCCTTTTCTTGTCCCTTTGTGAGAATTGAAGCTCAGGGAACCAGTGGAAGAAAATGTGGGGACTCTGGCTACTGCCATTGCTTTGAGTAAAAAGTCGTTTGTCTCTGACCCTGGAGTTTCATATCTTCTGCCTGCATCCATGAAACTGAGACAGATTAACTTGTTAGTTTGAAAATAGGGTAAAACTTCAGACTCTTCACTGTTATTGATCTTTATTTATTTAGATATGGAGTTCTGAGTAGATAGAATGTCTTTTAGACATTTTCTTTTTCAAAAATCTTAATATTCTTCCCTTCCTCAAAGGTACTGGATAGCAATCAAGATAAGATTGACATTCTTATATGAGGTTGGAGAAACTAGATATATCTTCTTAGTGTAAGAGAGCATTTTCTTTCTCTGCTGTGATGTGAACAGTTACTTGTAGGTTGGGTCAACAAATGTGTATATATATATATATATATATATATACATATATATATATATATGGAGGGAGAGAGACAGAGGCAAAAGCAGAGCCAGAGAGACATAGAGATAGATTAATTTTAAGAAACTGGTTCATGCAATTATGGAGGCTGGCAAGTCCAAAATCTGCAGGGTAGGCTGTCAGGCTGAAGACACAGGGGACAGCCAATACTGTAGTTCATGTCTGAAGGACATTTGTTGGCAGAATTCCTTCTTGCTCAGAGGCAGTCAGTCTTGATTCTATTAGGCCTTTGACTGACTGGATGAGCCCCTTCCGCCTTGTAGAAAACAGTCTGCTTTATTAAAAGTCTACTGATTTAAATGTTAATATCACCCAAAAAACCTGCCTCACAGAAACATCCAGAATAATGTTTGATCAAATATCTGGGCACTGTGGCCCAGCCAAGTTGACATATAAAAGTGACCATCATAGGTAGAATTGTGTAGTATATATACATGTCTCATGACAGTCACTGCAAAAAAAAAAAAAAAGATTCTGTTGTCAAATGATTTTGGAACATAAGCTGTACAAATTTATCTTCCTTGATAGTTATAATACACATTAAGACAGTAAATGCTCTGAAAAACACTATAGTAAACTCACTAAACATTGTTAAACAAACTTGAAAAACAAACTTTTAAAATCATGTAATATGTTTGAATAAAACTTATTAACAATGGTTGGGACTAGTATTCTATGAAACGCTTTGTTAAATAGTCCTTTGGAATATAGCCGGAATGATATTTTTAGATGATATTTTAATGTTTCATTAACCTTAATTCTTCAAAGAACTTTGAAATGGAAGTTATAGAATATTTACTCACCCATCCAACATTTTGTGGCTCATCTATATCAGATTCCCACTGCAATATTAGAAAGTAAAAGTAATTTTGAAGAGGACTTTCATTATGTAACACAGTCTTACCCCAATTATATCTTTTCTGTATGTTTTGCATTTTTCAAGCCATTTAAGAAACAATAAGCATGCACACTAAACTATTTACATATAATGTTACCTTTAGAAGCTTATAGTTTACATGATCCACAAACATTTTCTGGAAAGAGCCAGATAATAAATATTCTAGGCTTTGCAGGCCATATGTCTCAACTACTGGACTCTGCCATTGCAGTGCAAACACAGTCATCTACAGTATGTAAATAAATGGATGTGGCTATGTCCCAGTACAGCTTTATTTACAAAAACAGGCTGTAGGTTGTATTTGCTACCCATTTGTCTAGAACAGCACTTTAGAAAAATAAAGAGAATCATGAATGGAAACCATATGTGTAATTTTTAATATTCTAGTAGACACTTTAAAAAGTAAAAGGAAACATATGACATTAATTTTAGTAATGTATTATTTAATCTAATATATTAAAATAGTATCATTTCAATATGTAATTAATAAATACATTATTAATATGATATTTTGCATTCTTTATTTTGTACTAAGTCCTTGAAATCCAGTAAATATGTATATTTATACTTTTTTCTTTTGTTTCTTTTGGTCACGCCACACAGCTTGCCGGATCTTACATCCCAGACCAGGGATTGAATCCAGGACCTCGGCAGTGAAAGCACGGAGTCCTAACCACTGGACCGCCAGGGAATTCCCGAAATGCAGTATATATTTTATTACTTTCAGTATATCTCAATTCAGACTAGCCACATTTCA
Source organism: Phocoena phocoena (assembly GCF_963924675.1). Classification (NCBI taxonomy): domain Eukaryota; kingdom Metazoa; phylum Chordata; class Mammalia; order Artiodactyla; family Phocoenidae; genus Phocoena; species Phocoena phocoena. Next base: position 16,191,334 of record NC_089220.1, read on the forward strand.
AATGTTCAACAAATACATATGTATAGTTGGTGACCATCACGTTGGACATTATATCTATCCTCTCCACTAATTGAGGGTGCTGTTTCTTTTCGAATGAAGAATAGTCTTTCTATATTTCTGCTAAGATAGCAACCAAAGATGAGCTTTTAAAATATAATGAATAATTACAACTTCAATATATCTCATCCCTACCAAGATAAAGTTTATAAGTCTAAAAATATTGTAAATGTTGCCAATAACAATTTAAAATGCTTAGTTTATAGCCAGATGATGCATTCACATGAATTAAACTTTATAGGTATAACAGGGTATGCAAAAAAAAGTTTCTTCCCCACCCCAGTCCCTGTCATTTAGTTTGACTGACCAATATAATTTTCTGGTTTATTCTTCCAAAAATATTTTTAGTTACCTATTTTAATAGCTTCAAAGTTTAGGTAAGGAACACCTTGTTATGTTTTCAGTTCTGATAGGATATAATATGGACTAGTTTATGAAGAGAAATATTTAGGACATTTCCATGTAGGTCTTAATGAGAGTGTCCTAAATATTTCTTACCTAAAGAAATTTTACTAGTTCTCTCTGGGCTTCCACATTTAAGCTCTTGCTCTCATATAATGCAGCACTGAGATTAAGATAATTTTGGAATGGTAAACTAACAGTGATATGCACCTTAAGTGCTTGTACTTATTTTTTAATAGCTTAATGCTAGGAGAAGATCAAATGTACTTTATTTATATCATACAGTAGTTGCCTACAGTCCTGTGTGTATGCGTGTTTAAGAACAGTAGCTTGAAAATTGCAATACAGACAGAGGAGATTTATGATAGGTAAGACTGATGGTAGATGCTGAGAATAATAAAACTGTCAGACACATCAGTTGTGGTTTAACACAAGCCAATCAGTTGTTAGAAGTATTTGGTAGAAAAACAATAAGAGAACCATTTACTCCAAAGACCAACATCTTGCTTATTTGATAGAATTTATATATATAATTGGATTTTCAGAAGTCCTAATTGAATCTACCTTTGCTATACTGACTATAAATCCGAATGAGCTATTAAATTAGCCAAGAGAGAGATACTCATTTAAAAATTCTGCAACATATATTTCCTTCAGAATCTGCCATCTGATTATACTTCACCCTTTTTAAAAATCACATCCATCAGCAGCAGGGTGGAGAACAGTTGTAGTATTTATTTACTGGCGAAGTAAATCTTTGTATTGCAGATCCTCTTTTTAACATCAAAATTGTATTCAAGACTCTCCTAACAAAATGCTGTCATTGGGAGCACGTCAGAAAGACCAAATTTATGCCTCTCATGATAGCCATAACTTGGCCACAATGCATGTAATTAAGGTATCAATTTAACAACCTGCACAATAACACCGTTCTATAAACATGCAGGAAGCAGTGAGTTATGGCAGTTATGGGTCCTCGCTCCAGTGCTGAATTTCCTTTTTGTCAGAGATTCATATTCAGGGCCAGACAGTGTGTCCTTACGGGGTGTGGAGTGACAGCTGTCAGCTCATCTTCCTCTCCTCTCCCTTCTTCTCCGACCATACAAGTCGAGCTCCCCTGTTGCAACAGCACGGCAAACTCGATGGCTCACTTTGAAAATGATCTCTGTGGCTCCTTGGGCTCTTTAGAGAGACACCAAGGGTTTTATTGAAAAAAATAAGTCATCGGCTGCATGCACACAGCTAAGTCTAGTCAGCCTTTCTCTAGAGGGCAATCTAATTCTGAGCTGGAGTTTTCCCTTTTGAGAAATTCAGACAATATACAGTGAAGTGAGGCTAAAAGGTGATATCGTGTAAACTGTCCATGAACTGATGAGAGTTCAGACTATGAAAAGAATATACAACTTTTTGTACAATAAGAAAGTACTCAGTGCTGCAAAGTTATTTCTTTAAAAGTATATACAAATGAAAAAAGCTAATTGGAAATGTAATCTCTTCTCACAGAGATGATTAGAACATTCTAGTTTAATTCTAGAGAAGCTAGTCTATCATTTGGTTCTTTCTATGCCTCCTTGTTTATCTGTGTATGTTGCTTGGCAAACGTGTTTATGTCTTTGTTAGGCTTTAACTTAATCTCTCCTCGCTATTGAACTTGCCTCCAGGGCACGCGGTTCATCTATGTTATCTTTCTCTCTGGTCTGAAGAATTTCTCTTAGGAAAGAACATCCAGCTTGATCCCATTTGTTTTGCTGCTTAAAGATCAGTATGAACAAGTGGAGTGGGGAGTAGGTAGGCAAGAAGGGTAGGGTAGAAAAATACTATTCTATCTTTAGCTTTTCCTCTGCAAGATTTCATCTTGGTGGCAAGCTGAGGTAACAGAATCAGCAGCTTAGTTCTTGCAAAATTCTTTGAGCTGCTTTGGGACTTCTTAGCTAAAGGGACTTGTGAGGCTTTCAGAAATGTATTTTTAGTGAGAACCCCCAAAACCTTTTTCTGAAAGCAATATAACTTCAAATAAAATGTGGGATTCAAGTCCCAGGTGAGCCACTTGGACAAGGCACTAACCCGGGACTTCAGTTTCAACATTTGTAAAAATGGTGACAATAATAAAATCTACCTCATATTATTCTTCAGAGGATTCAAGGAAATGTGTGTGTATAGGACATCAAACAATTGTTCCCTTAATTACTAGTGCCTTTAGTTAAAAATGATGGTATTCATTATTGTTATATGGTGGCAATAGGGTCAGTGAGCACTGGAGGAAAAAATAAGGTATTTATATATTGGCTCTCTGTTAGCTGGAATGGGTTAGGCTACCAAGTGGCATAGAAGACAATATTCACTTGTACTCTTGGAAGTGAAATAATGCAACTGTTCAGTGTTTTTTAAATTTCTGATATTTAAGAATGTGAGACAATAAGCTATGAGCTCTATCTATCTAGTTGATTGGGTTAACTCTCTTTCATCTGGAATCAATCATGCACATTTTCAAAGTTCTCTTCATAACAATGCAATAAACCCTGAGTGCAGAGTGGGTTGCATGTTAAACGAAGAAATAGCCTACGTTCATGCTGTAAATGTGATCCCAGAACAGAACGAGAATTTAGATCTTCTGGTCCTATGACCAGCATCAATCCACCAAACCCTTTATTATGCAACCTTAAAAAGCCAAACAAAACTATCCTCATTTGAAGCGTATATAGCTGACCTCTAAGAAGATCTCCAAAGTAGAAGTAAGCTGAACTCCAACTTTATAAATAAAGAGTAGTTGATATATAAAAATGATGCTAGCCCTGGAGCAAAGAGAGCTTCCCTCTGAGACAGGATGGATCACGTGCCAGGGCTGAGAAGCTTCCTGTCGCTGCAAGGTGTTGTGCAGTTGCTAAGATTGAATACCGAGATCCCCCTCTGCTTGGGATCATGAATAAAACCGTGTGGCACCTTTGATAAGACTGTTACCCTTGGAGCTGGACCAAATTCCATTTGGGAAGCTGTATTTCCCATCTATTTTTCAATGGCTCCCTATAATTCCATCTTGATTTAAGTTACTCTGCCATTAATCATTTACCTCATTTCCTCTCATATTTTAGAAACTATAATAATAAAAACTCATCACATAATGGCTAATACACTGTGCCAAGATAAAACAAAACAAAGCAGCCATTAACAGTGGAAAGATCTTTTAAAAAAAAATCTCACTAACATCTTGGGATCATGGAGAGAAAAAAACAAAACAAACATTGTCCTATTTTACAAGAGAAAATACCTAGAAAAATATGGGGTCAAGGACTGAAATTGACCTGGTTGGTAATCAATCAATAGCCTAATTAATTATTGACTATGTATCTATGTAAATACTAGTGTGGCCTTTATAATTGACAGTTTGGACATTTTCCCACTTACATTTGAGGATTTAACTTCTGCGAATCTATTTGTAGAATTTTTCTTTTCACCTTAGTTGTTTGGTCACTGTTACTGATAAGGCATAAGAAGTGACTTTCAGCGTCATTTGTAACTCAAAAATACCTGCTGACATTAAATCCATAGCAAGAGCTGAGTCACAATGCACATGGAAATGTTCCCTGGTTGTACTTCAGCTTGGGGTACTGAGCTCAGAGATGGATTTCAGAGGATATCAAGGGCTGGCTATTTCTTATACTCTATTTAGTCCTGTTTTATTTGTACCCGTCAATTCTAAAAAGCTTGCACTTATCTGGCCTTAATAATTATAAAATGAGATTTAAACATCTTTGAGCCAAATAGCCCAGGTAAATTATATGATTGTGTTTTGTCAGTGAATTAAGGTGACATCTTAGAAGCAAGATATCATCAAATTTTTGAAGTAGAAGAATTCAAGCTGGAACCTGGTCTGGCTCTTCCCCCCCCCACCCCCACCCCACACAAAGCTTGGGGCAGGGGTCACATCTCCATCTACGGCATTGTGGCCAAATTCCCCTCCAGCCTCTGAAGGATCATGTCCATTGAGTGTTCATAGTTCACATCTTTACGGCATAGCCTGAGGGAGGCAACGAAATACAGGAAAGGAACATCTGCTTTGGTGTTGCACTTTCTTATTTTGCCTTCAGAGATGCTGTGTGAATTCGGGGATAGAATTCTTACCCTCATTTATTCTTAATCCCAGATTTCTTAATAAACATTTTAAAAATAAACATCCCTTCAAGTATTTCAGAACATCTGTATTTTCTCAAATTATCTCTCTTTATGTCCCATTTGCTTATTTTTTTTAATGTACTTACCAAGCTCTTCTGAGGTCGGCCTTCTGCAGTCTGAGAAGCAAATGGTCCAAAAAGAGTATTCATTTCTGTTCTTGACTCCTCTGTGTTCCTGAACCAACAACAATAGCAACCAAAGAAAAATTTAAAAATAAAAAAACATCTTGAGATTCCTCTGTGATCAGTGTGGGTCCACTGGGATAACTGTGCCCTGAGTAAACCCCGCTTAAACTTATCCAAGAGCTAGTGATAGCATTTATGGATGGAAGAAGGATTGTGGACAAGTGTGCAAGTGTCATGAACTCTCTGGGAAAGGATGAAAGCATTTCATTTTCCCAATTTAGTATGATTATTTTTCACTGGTAAGCACTAGAAATATGGTAAGTTCATCCAGTGTTTTAGGCTAAAAATATGTCCTGAACATTGCATTTCAAAATAGATAACACAGATCCTGCTTATCCTCGCTCATCAAGTATTAGATTTCATGCATTTCTGGTGAAAGATAAACCCATCATGCTTATGGATTTTTTTCTTTAAGCAGACCTAAAAGGTTTTATAAGGTCTGTCATTGGAAACCAATATGAAGGAGCGAGAGAAAGAAATCGACCTGCTGCTACAGGAGAGACCTGAAATATTAGATTGTTCCCGTAACGCAGGGGCCACTGAGCATGCAAACCCACTCTCAGCTAAGCTCTGATTCAGGCAAGAGTGACAGCTATTTATTAGGACAGAAAACAGCATATGTACTTTACAGATCAGCGACATGATGTAAATATTGACTTGCCTCAATTTTTAAGCTGATGAAAGGGTGTTTGTCATGTTAAACCCTCCTTCAGCAAATTGGTCCTGTCAACACGGGATGATGGGAGGGGTGGATATTGACGTGAAATGAGGAAGGATTTGCAGAGTATTTGTATTTTTTTCTCATTTAAAATACATGGAGATACTTTCTAAGTCCCCATGGAGAAGTAGAGAGACAGGATCTCAATTTCTGGAGCAGCATGAGAGGAAATTCTCTTACTATCTCTTGGTTAAGGAAGGACCTTTACTAAATCATGTTCATCCAGAGAAAGATTACGGTGCTAATGTTTTAGCATTACGATACCCACTTAACTTCCCCAGATGAAAAAGTTTATCTTTTTTCTTTTTTTTTTCTTTGAACACCTTTGGGAAATTTTCAAATTTGATGTTTGAGGAAAGTACCAGAAACTTAGAAGATGGCATCTGTGTCTTGCTTTTGCAAATCTGTCCCTCTGAGTGGCTGCAATAAAATCCTCATTCCTCGTGGTAGAAAGAGGTTTCTGCTGGGGTTAGCAGAGGAAATCCATCTGTTTTCCTGGCTAATTTTACTGACTCATAAGTGCATCAGAAGCCCACTTACCTCAGAGCCTCTACCTTCTTACATTTAAAAGTGCAAAGCATTTCACTGACACCTGCCTTAAGTCATTGTTTTAAGGCTTGATTTAGAAGCAAACAGAGTTTAGTGGGCTTTAAAAGGGAAGCTGCTAGAAGCTTTAAGGTTTCATGCACTCAGGTTCTCCTGCCACTCTGCTCTGATGAATGCCATGGGGGCTTTAGGGCACATCCAGAGTGGTACTGTTTCAGGTCAATTTTCAAGATAAATGAATTGTATAATAGAGTCAATTAAATACATGCACTCTCTTTTGTCAAAAGGTATATAAGAATGAGACTCAGTTTATACTCTACAACACTTTGTGTTTCTACATACCTGTATGCCCCAAGTGTGGTTCATAATCAAGCAAATCCTAGATTTAGAGGTAAGAAACTCCCACCAATTTTTGGGCATCTACCAGCCCTTGGAGGCCATCCAGCTTCATGGGGAAGGAGGACAAAATACTGAGCTAAGGACACATTGCTGCAGTGTTGCTTCAGGTAGCATATCTGATTATTAACGAGTGATGACTCTCCATCTGGTCAGAGGTTACGGGCAAAGGATCACCAAAGCGATATTTCTTGATAATTCCTTCTACCTTCTGATCTGTTTAGTAAAACATTTGGGCTTCAGCCCTGACTCTGCATATACCTTTGGCAAATTAGCGTTATTCAAGTTTGGGCAGTTTGTCAACTCAAAGTTAAAGGGGCTGGGAAATAGGAAATGTATAGGGTATCTAGTTGAGAGATGAGAGAAGGTCTGCATGACATTAAGGTAATAAACACACCTGTGGTTAAATTCTGGCTCTGTCATTTCATGGTCTTGAACAAGTTTTCTAACCTTTGTGAGCCTTAGTTTAAAACTCTCCCTCTCATTCTTCTTCTCTCTCTTGCGGGCTCTCTCTCTCTCTCATCTCAGCTTCTGTGTCCTTAATAGCATTTGCCAGTTTCCATGGTGTAATAATTCCACAATGGCAGATTTCAAGCTACTCACGTGGAGTCAGTGAATGTGGATTTGGGACAAGATGTGCAGAAATGGCTCTGGGGAGCTGGTGTGAGCAGGTTCCAGCACGCCGCTGGGTGTAAACTACTGCATACAATGCCAGACCAATGAAAGTTTGGTGTGATCATGCAGAGGAAGAAGATGTAAGTGTCCATGCAAAAATCATGACAAACAGAAGATGCACAGCCCTAGACTGTGAGAGGAGAGAGCATCTCTTGTTTTCAGGACAGTGAGAAAGCGGTGTATCTATCCTGGGGTCAGGACCAGGTTCTTACTGATGCAAAGGTTGGACAATTCATAAGAAGCTGGGCAGTGTCTAGGTAATTTGTAGGTGGTAAACACTGTCTCTGGCTTTCGTAAGAACGGTTTCCATTAAATGCAATCATTTTCAGAAAAGTGCCAGGTTCTGGCTTAAATTCTGTCAATACAAAGATATCCCTTCTGTCAGAGAACACAGATATCTACAGTCAATGTGACAGAACAAACGGGTAAGCAATGCAGTCCATGTCACAGTAGGGTAGCTGAGAGCTCAGTTTACCTTGGGAAGTTCAAGGTCACCATTTGAGGGAGAGTGGATATTTTATTCAGTGTTGGGAATGGATAGGAATTTGATGAGGCATCTGAGGCAAAGAGAATCTTAGCTTGCAAAGGTGTGGAAAAGGGAAAGAGTGTTGCTTGTCTGGGAATCTTTTCTGCCATCATTTCGGTGTAGATGGGATGTAGAGTGTGAGTGAAGAGCATCCATACATGAGCATGGAAGGATAGGATGGGGCAAGTCCTCAAGGGTCCTGTATGTCCAGCACAGAAATATGTCTTTATCTTTTAAAAATGGCAACACACTGACAAGTAATGCCATCACATCACTCATGTGGGACCACAGGGCACCTTATTGGTGGAGAAGTGATGAGTTTAGCCCCTTAAATCTAATAGTTGCCTGAACAATTTTCTCCATATAACTCTTCTTGCATCTAATTCTCAGGTTAATCATCACCTCCACAGAGAAACTTCCTTTGCTGACACATTTGCTTATTTTTATTTTCCATAGAGTTTCCAATAAAAGCAATTTTTCTGTTTTATAGCTCTGCATCCAAGTTTCAGGAATAAAAAATATACCACATTTGCTTTTCTTTATAGCAATTTAATTCTGACCTTAAATATTCATTCTCTTAGGATGATGAGAAATTCAAGCACTGTCATTTTAGAAGCTTTTTGCCCCAAGAGTTCTGGAAAATTTCTGGGATGCAACATAGCACAGAGCATTAGGAAGATTCCTCACATTATGTGACAGCCCTCTTCCCAGCCTCTTCTGCACCATGCTAAGGACATGGAGAAATTTGGGGAAAATAAGGTCCAGTCTTTTTACATCTGCCATATAGGTATTCCCTGTTCAGGTACTACCACTACTTGGGGCACTTGCTGAGAATATGGTTATCAGGGGAAGACTTGGTTCCCTTCCAAGGATCTAGGGGTCACCTGCCTCTTCTGCTTGAAGTAAGATAGAAAGAAAAACAAAGGGGAAGACACACAATTATTTCTTTTAATTTAGTCATAAGTATTCATGTGTATTATTTTGGGGTGTTTGTCCCTATCCTAGTGGACCTTGGAGGAATTTCTTGGTCTCCAAGCTATGGGCAAAGTGTCTGGTGCACAACTGGGTTTTTATTAATATGTGTTAAATAATTTAATTTTTTCTAACCCACTGAATAAATTTTTTACTAACATAATTTTGCCAAATGAAGAAACTTAAATATAATTATTTGATTCTTAGCAAGTACTTTACAACTAAGGAGTTGACATAATCTTAAATATTCTGGCTAGTTTCACTTATAACAACACATGTGAGTGCTGTTATAAGCATTGTGAGACAAAAACTGAAGGGTCCAGAGCTCTATATTTACTTTTCCTTTTCTTCTAAATAAGATGTTAAGGTCCCTAAAACATATAATGAAGCCTTTAGGTTATCTAGCTCTCAGGAAGGTTGATTTTTTTTCTCTTTATCTTCTTAATCAAAACTCTACACCGATTAAAAAACAAAAAAGACACTGGGGCTTCCCTGGTGGCGCAGTGGTTGAGACTCCGTCTGCCGATGCAGGGGACACGGGCTCGTGCCCCGGTCCGGGAAGATCCCACATGCCGCGGAGCGGCTGGGCCAGTGAGCCATGGCCGCTGAGCCTGCGCGTCTGGAGCCTGTGCTCCGCAACGGGAGAGGCCACAACAGTGAGAGGCCGGCAGACAGCAAAAAAAAAAAAAAAAAAAAAGACACTGAAATAAAGTCTTTTAACCCTCCCCTTATATTGAATTTTCCATATAAGTGTGAACTATTAAAGATACTGATTTTTTCTTCCCACAAATTAATGGCCTTAAAATGCTCATTAACTGGAAGTTATATGGTCATATAGCTACTCAATAAAGGGTAGCTTCACCAGTGACAAGCAGAAAAGTTCACAATAAGCATAAAACCAATGAAATCGACCAATGCTCTTAGCGATCAGACTCTTAAGTTAGAGAAATTTTATATTTATTCATACTCTGACATCTTTCAACTCAGAAAATCACCTTTCCCCACTTGAAATAATCCAGAGAAGGCTACTTTTTTATAGGGCTGCTTGTATGACCTTGATTGTCAGCATTTTCCAGGTCCAAAACCATTCGTAGGTGCTTCTCTAAACATTATACCAAATTAATTATATTTGACTGTTCAACAATCATCTATACTAACCTCTTTTCTATAGTGATCTCTATTTAATTAGCATGTAGCTACTATTTTCTCCTGTAGCCAAAGGTAGTGTCATAAAAAAGGGCAAATATTTAGGATTTGGAAAACTCAGTATTGCTGGCCAAAGAACGTGGGCAAATACCCATGTCACTCTGGCTTTGCTCTCTCTAACATAACTTTTGATCTTGGGATAGTTTTTAAGATCAAAAAATTCAAATGCAATGGTCAGAAAATCACTCTGGGCAGAGTCCTGATTATTCTCCAAAAGAAGGGGTCCCTGAGGCCTCTTCGAGTCTTGGAGAGTACGTGTTAATATCTATATCTTTGTCTGAACTGGCTCATCTCCACCATAGTATCGCCAGCTTGTACTTGTAAATTAGAATGGTCTTCTGCATTACACTCTCTTTAGAGCAAGATTCTGCTCTTAAAACCCTTTTTGAATATCACTAAATATACATATACAAAGTATTTTGTAAAAATTAAAAAATGTTGTGAGTCTATTTTTTAAAAATTTGTGCTCTAAAGTAGGTTCCACTCCCAGCAATAAACAATAAATTTAAGAAAAAAAAAATTACAAGTATAAGAGTATTCAGTTTCTTCTGATCTGGCTACCCAAATTTTATAGTTCATACTTTTTCTTTTAAGTCTTCAGCCATGTGGCTTAGTACTAATTGTTATGTTTGATCAAATGTGATTTATGCATGTGCATGTCTCAGCACTGATTTTTATAGACTGATTAATACCATCCAGGTGCTGGCTGATCAGCCGGTAAGAGTATTGCCCTTGCTTACATAACTATGATCTGAAATACTCAGAGAAAAATAAACCTTGAAACCAATAGTGCATTACAAGAATAATTCTCAATATTCAGTATAACACTTAGCACATGTATTCAACTGTCAAGTTGGGCTTTATGTAGAGTTTACAAAATTGGATGTTGTTCATATGTTGTATCTGCATACTTTTCAGTTTTAATGCAATCTTATGATAATTCCAAATTCTGAGATCTTATTTGCTTTGGAAAAGTAACAGTCACCATTGGGATATATTGATATGGACTTTGGATTCCCTGAAGTATTTTTGCCAGGACTCTGGGCATTCAAATGCCATGGAAAAGGTAATAAGTTATTTATTGAAAAGAGTGTACAATTTTGATAAGAGAGGGACATCAAATAGACAATGTTTTGAATTGGGAGTTGGTCATTTCAGACAAACATAAGAGCTATTCTGTGAAGGACCCTGGCTTTTGAACAGGTCTTCATTTCTGTATGAGGTAGGTCTCATTGCTACTGCAAACTTCTCTGATTCAAAGAGACTTATATTACATTTATGCAATTAGTGTAGACACAGAATTTAGTACTCTTACAGTTTTTAGCTTGTTTCAGTCTCATCTCTCCTTTCCTTAAATATAATCAGGGAAGATGGTTACCTCAACTAAACCAGATTGAAAGAGATGCCAAACAGATGTCACTTAACTCCTGTAGAAGAACACAGGGTGGGAGAAATATTTCATAGTTGTTGTAAGTCAACAGCTGAACACCAGTCAAAAATTCAGTCCCCAGAATACCGAGATGTCGATCTGCAAAGAAAGAGGATCCAGAAACCAAGAAGAGGGAATGAAGATTCCAAGTTTTGAACTAAATAATTCTATGTGAGGCCAAGATATTGTCTTCATTCTTTTTAAGTGTTTAAATTGTGTTGCTATGTTTTATAGGGAAATATTGTTAAATAGAAAACAATAGGACTCAATAAAACAGAAATAGAGACCAAGCAGGAGAGTGAGGAGAATGAAGTAGAAGAAACAGAGAGAAAGGAAAGGCAGCCTTGTGAATCAGAGACCACGGCAAGAATAACCGGGGTTTGGGGAAGAGATGTGAAGCTATCATGGATGTAGTCCAGTTGCTTGGCAGTAAATCAGGAAACAACTAGGGCCACAGAAAAACATTTCTATTTTGGGATACTCTGACAACTTGAAAGAAAGAATTAAACATACATACAAGTTGTATCCACAGATTCACAGGAACTCTCAAGAATTTAAAGCACAGTGATTCTCATTTTCCTGACTGTAAAGATGAGAAAACTGAGGTCTAAGAAGTAACTGTCTCTGGAGGTTATATAACCAATATAAGCCAGAACCAAGCTCTTCAAATCCTGCATTCTTCCTGCCTCTTATAGTACCTTGCTTGCTGGTGTTCTGATGCCCAAGACTGTGTCCTTTCTCCTCTTAGATGAATCACATTTAACCACAGTGTCAATAGTATAGAAAAATATTTTGGTACTCTTCTCTAGAAATTGTAATCAGAAAAAAAAAATTTAATAACCCTGGCAGGGACAGAGTATACACTCCATCTGTAATCTGAGAAAACACTGCCTCCCTCCTACAAATGCCACATGCTTTTTGAAGCAGCACATCAACAGTCCATCATCTTTATGGTCAACTTCACGTTAAACTGGGATGACCTATCATAAATGGGGAAATGGGAGAGGTACTAGTTGGAGGGGGGTTCACTTGATAGTTTTGTTAAGAACTAGACCAGAGACTGATGGGTGGTTTGTTCCCAGAACCATATTGTTCCACTCTGGATAAATATTGATTATACAGTATACATGTGCTTCTACTGATTAGATGGACTACATCATAGGCGTTTCCTATAGACTAGAATAATGTACATTGAAAAGAGTTTTTTTGCTTCTTCCTCACCTAATGAGAAGTCTCCTCTTTTTCCTTCAACAAATCCAATAAAGTTTTGCCGGAAACAGAATTTGGAAGGGCTTTCCTTAATTCTACCTTCTTTCTGGCATAATCAGATCCTAAAATCCTGAATATCGAGGACGCTCTTCTTTTCTATTTTGATTCAGAAATGTGAAAACTAATGAATTATTGTTGGTTTTGCTGGATACATATCCTTAATATTTTCATAGCAAGTGTATATCTAAAAAATCAGAGTAAGCTTACCATTAATTGATTTAATGCAGGGTCTTTTGTTGGCACAATAATTGTTTATCTATGCTTGTTAAGACTCTCAAAAGCAAGGATTTCTATTATTAAATATTATTATCACTTCTGCAAGGAAAACTTTTCCTTAATTGATTTTTATAAGGTGTTGGCAGTGATATCTCTATTTGTAAAATCCTCTCTCATTTCAATAATGTAACAGCTGAATTCAATAATTTCAATAAAACACAAGGGTTTATTTCAATTTTAATGAAACTAACTGTAATTTATATATCACTCTTGAGCACCGTAATTCACACTATCCATGGTTGTAATCTCACATTAAAAATCAAAATATTGTGTAACACATTTAGAAAGGGTATGAGAGAACTTCATTCTTTGAACTCAAGTGCAACTCTTCATTTTGATCTGAACAAGCTTCTCTTTGCTCCGGTTTTAGAGATGAGGTATCTTGAAAAAAAAAAAAAAAAAAAAGTGCCTCACATTGTCTTTCCTACTGCCCATAATTCACCCTTCATCCTTAGCTCATAAATCAGGGCTTTCACCTTTCTCAGCTTTTGAAAACAAATCCAAACCCTCGTAAATGCATTTTCTATTGATCCAGTGCTTATGAAAACCTCTACTTTTTATTTATTTCTTTATTTTTATTTTTTAATAGATCTTTATTGGAGTGTAATTACTTCTGTTGCACAACAAAGCTAATCAAACATAGGCATACACGTGTCCTCCTATCCCCTCCCTCTTGAGCCTCCCTCCCATCCTCCCTATCCCACCCCTCTAGGTTATCGCAAAGCACAGAACGCATCTCCCTGTGCTACGCTGCTGTTTCCCACCAGCCAACTATTTTACATTCAGTAGTGTATGTATGTCGATGCCACTCTCACTTCGCCCCAGCTTCGCCCTCTCACCCCATGTCCTCAAGTCCATTTTCTATGTCTATCTCTTTTTTGTTGTTTGTTTGTTTGCGGTGTTTGGGCCTCTCACTGTTGTGGCCTCTCCCATTGCGGAGCAACAGGCTCCGGACGCGCAGGCTCAGCGGCCATGGCTCACGGGCCCAGCCGCTCCGCGGCATGTGGGATCTTCCCGGACCGGGGCACGAACCCGTGTCCCCTGCATCAGCAGGTGGACTCTCAACCACTGCGCCACCAGGGAAGCCCTTCTATGTTTATCTCTTTATTCCTGCCCTGCACCTAGGTTCATCAGTACCACTATTTTTTTTTTTTTTTTAGATTCCATATATATGTGTTAGCATACGGTATTTGTTTTTCTGTTTCTGACTTACTTCACTCTGTATGACAGACGCTACGTCCGTCCACCTCGCTACAAATAGCTCAATTTCATTTCTTTTTATGGCTGAGTAATAGTCCATTGCATATACGTGCCACACCTTCTTTATCCTTTCATCTGTTGGTGGACATTTTAGTTGGTTCCATGTCCTGGCTATTGTAAATAGTGCTGCAATGGACATTGTCATACATGTCCCTTTTTGAATTATGGAAAAATCTCTACTTTTTAAGCTCAGGTCTACCATTCATACCCAACTCCCATATAAATCTCAGTTTCAAACTGAGGAGAACTAAACTGGTTCAAACAGATTTTGAAAACAGAATCTCTCTTCATGGAAAACAGTTTGGATTTGAAGGAAAGGCCAGTCTAGAGAAAAGCCCTATGCTTTCCCAAGACCACAGAGTGAGATATTGCACTGTATGTTTTCTGAGATTCATTTGGTCCAAAAAAAAAAAAGAAACTTGCTCTGTTGGAATTGAAGTGAGCTCATAGAAAGTCAAAAGTTCATGGGATGTTGCAAGGGCGTGAGAAGAGCTTTAGCTGGCTGTAGCAAAGTGATGACATTGTTGAGTGACAAACTGCCTGGTTAGAAGAAATTGGGGGAAGAACAGGTGAAAGGGTCTTGAATTTAAGTTGAGAAACAATGGCAGAGGTGGCAACTGTAAGTTCTTTATGTGAGGAATGATGTCATGAAGTGGCATGTCATGAAGTTCTGTACCAGGAACCAGTGAAAGATGGATTGGGATAAGGCTAATGACTAACTGACTCCTGCAAGAGCTGTTGAATTCTGAGGTAAGAATAAAAAGAAAACAGTGCTAGTACAATCGAGTGAAGCAACCTTTGGCCAGTGTCCAAAATCCCTCCAATTTTTCCATGGATCATCCCTTTTTGATAGAGGAAGTCAAATAGAAACACTAGCCCTCAGCCATCAGGTGTTTCTTTACAAAGTCTTGCATTGTAGTATAGCATGCAGTGGAATTTAGGATGGAATTAACTCTTCCCCCTAAACTCTCAAAGGAGATAAAACATACTCAAAGATCTCCACAAGAACAGGTATGGTGACTGTTTCTCACCTTGTGTCACAGGATGTATCTCAAGTGCCCAACATAGTCCCTGGCAGGCATTAGATGTTCACAGTACAATTTACTGAATGAATGAATGAATAAAAATACTCTTGGTTAAGTAGAATAACTGGGAGGCTGAGCATAGTTTTATTGTCAATAGATAATTTGTGGGAAGACAATATCTAGGCAATACCCAGAATGAATTAAAGAACAGTGTAGTGGACTTGTTTGGAATCATTTGTCTTGTATAGTTCAGGATGTGACTGAGTGCAAAATATTCTGATTGATACAAGGAAGCTCCTGTGTTCATGCCTGGGGAGACAGTATATGGACTGAAATTTTCTGTAAATTGAAACCCATTATTTTTCCACATTGTTCAAGGTGGTATGCCATGGTTTATAAAGGACTCAAGGAATTACTTGTTTCCTGGTCTAACTTGAACCTTATCAACAGAGAAACTGTAAAATTCATTGGAGAAAGGCAAAGTCTCATTTTTGTCTATGACTTGCCGTCTTCCAAATGCTGAAACTGCACATTTTAACAAAATCTATCAAAATTAAAACATTTTGGAGAATCTGGCTGAAAACTTATGATGGGTATTTATAAAAAATTACAATTGGACCACAGAATAGTTTATCTAAATTGACAAAACTATAAACATACATACATACACATTCACACACAGAATTCCTAATATTTTTTAAAAAATATTTTGGGATAGCATTGCCTTGCTATATACATTTCAGCTGTTACTAACAGTAGCATTTTTTCCTTTAACTAGAAACCATCTATTGATGTAATTTGTGTAGGAAACACCAATCTTTCCAATCAACTATTTTTTTTTTGTCAATTTACAGGTCATCTTTTACTTGACATTCAAGCTTATCACTCATATAACCTGAACTTTGAGTCTTATCACAGGCAAAAGCTAAGTCTCTCTTAACTCCCTTATATTTACTTTTGGTTCACATACATTAATTGAATTTTGGCCTTTGGAAGAGACTCTACATATTTGTATGTAACTGAACCACAAGTGACAAAATAATAATGTAAATTAAAATCTACTTTAACAATCTAAGACTCATTAATCCCTTCTAAATGTAAAAACTTAAATCTTTTTTTGAACTTAAGTAACTTGTCTTTTCTCTTTCAAACCACTTCACCAAAAATAGTCTGGAGAACTAAACTATATAGAAGTAGGTTCAGAAATACATATTCTCTTTATTCTTCCATTATTTTGTTTTAAGAAAAGCAAAAACCTACTTGCAGAAATTTACACAAAAATAAACTGTTCAAGCAAGCAATTGAACAGACAAGATTTTCCTTTTTAGCCAGAGATAAAGTGTTTCACAATGTCCCATTGTGATGCTGGATTTATGTAATTCTTCAATAGGTCTAGTAATTTTTGTTTCATACATGTGAGGTTATTTTAACAAGTATATGCATTTTACCTTCCTGGTAAATTTCTCTCAGTTATTTCTACATCAAGCAGACAGATCAATAATGCACAGAGATTTAACAATACAATGAGAAAGCATGGTCTAATGGGCATATATCAATTCTGCAAAGAAAAGCTAGAACAGACACTCTTTTCAAACATTATGGCAGATTTTACCATATTTCCAATTATATGATCCCTTACCTGTTAGAGTATCATTATTCCCAACTGTGTCATGTCTTCAGATAGACTGAATGTGTACACCTGCCTCAATGTCAGGACTAGTCAATGACTTGCTCTGTCCAAGAGAGTGTGAGCAAATCAGGTACAATACAACTGAGAAGGAGCAATAATTTGCTTGTGTGGTATGGTTTAGTGTCAAATATTTCTATTATTTGCCATGAGGACAGTATGTCCCAAGCAGGTGCTCCTCCTTCACCACAGGTACTGGAAAGAGAAGACACATGGAGCTCAGAGGAGCCCAGCTGAATTGAACACAATTGGAGCTGATGCTCAGCTCTCGTGTAATGTGAGTTAAGAGAAAAAGGTTTTGCTGTTGCTGTGGAAAGCCACAGAAAAGAGGAATATTTGTTATCATAACAAAAGCTGACAGATACAGGAACATTGAACATTTACTTACATTGACTACGAACTAGGATATAAAGTAATTCTCAAGAAATTTTAAAGAATTTTCTCTGACCTCAATGCAATTAATTTAAATAAAACATTTAAAAAATATCTATCTATCTATCTATCTATCTATCTATCTATCTTTGTAACTTGGAAATGACGTTAATAAATAATGCATGGGTCCAAGAAAGAAATCAATGGAACTTTTATTTTAATATGTGGAAATTAAGTACCTATCAAAACTGAAAGGGTATAGCTAAAGGTGTACCTGAGAGCAATTTTCAGTCTTAAATGTTTACATGAGAAAATAAGAGGGGGAAAAAGGACCTACTGTATAGCACAGGGAACTTTGCTCAATATTATGTGGGAAAAGAATTTGAAAAAGAATAGATACATGTATATGTATAACTGAATCACTTTGCTGTACACCTGAAACTGTCACATCATTGTCAATCAATTATACTCCGATATAAAACAAAAAGGTAAAAAAAAAAAAAAAGAGAGAGGGGAAAAATACAAATTGATTTTTCAGTTTAAAAAGTTAGAAAAGTAACAACAGAATAATTAGTACAAAGAAGAAAATAAAAATAAAAGCAAAATCAAGTAAGAAACAAAGAATCCATAGTCAAAAAAATGGGTTTTGGAAATGTCTAGTAAAATAGGCAATGCCCTAATACAATTGAGCAAAAAAAAGACAAAAAAAAAAACCCAGAAACAAACAAACAAAAAAACCAAGTATTATGAATAAAAAGGGGCTGTCACAGCAGATAATACAGATAATATTAGAAACAGGAGAGAATAATATCAAATTTTCTGCCAGTAAAATGGAATGCTTATATCTTGCTAAGACCAACTCAAGAAGAAATGGAAATCACAAGTAACCTCAGAAATTGGAGAAGTTGTAAAAATTATCCCATGTAGAACAGATAAATTAATAAATGAGTTTGAAAAAATAAACATAAAAATTCTTTGAGAAGAGAAAAAGATGGAGTGTTTTCCAGTTCATTTTATGTGAGTAATATATTTTAATACCCATTCAATGAGGAATAGTATAAGAAGGACAAATTTAAGGTCCTATTTCTTCACATTTAAGATTGAGGCAAAAATAAATAAATAAAAACTAAAAATACAGGCAGCTCAAACTCAACAGAGAATAAAAAAACATCTTTGACTTAGCTTAGAAATACAAGGATATTTTATATATATCTTGACCATAAGTCTATAAATCTGCATGGATTTAAGCTTAACATACAAAAGTCAATCACATATCCATACTCCATCCACAAAAAAATGAAGAATGCAATTTGTAAAAAGAGATTAATTTCAACATTTACAAAAGTATAATATTTTTGGACCAAAATCTATACAAACTATGTAAGATACATGTAAAAATTATATCAAAAGTCACTTGAATGAACTAATGTATAGAGATAGAGAGCACAGCTCATGTTCATGAATAGAAAGTCTTAACATCAAAAAGTTACCTATTCACACCTCTTTGCTATAAAGATTTAACATAATCCTAATCAAAGTCAACGGAGGATATATTAATTAAACTATGAACATGAATTCATTATTCCAAAAAAAATCTCCTTTGTTTATAAATTTGTGACACAAACCAAATATAAAATTTAAAAAATATCATTTACAATAGCTTTTCAAATTAAAAATGTCTAGGAATAAATCTTTAGAATATTTATATGTAAAGTTAAATTGCTATAAAGCGATTCAAATACCACTACATAGGAGACTATCAAAAATACTGGGAATAATTAATAAAATACTATATTAATGGTGTAAAAGAATAAACAATGTAGATATTCATATTTCCCCCAGATGTTCATAGTTTTAATGCAGTTGTAATGAAAATCTATTAGTCATATATAGGTGTATGTGTGTGTATGTGTAAAATTGACAAGTCATTTAAAATATTATATGGAAATGCAAAGAGCTAGTAGCTGAGGTGCTCTAGAAGATAAAAAAAAAAAACATGGTAAGATGACTTTTAAAATCTGTCCTCTGGTAGATTATTTCAATCTACTAGTTGAAATAATTCAGCTAGTAGATTATTGCACAAGGGTAAACATATACACACAAACAAAAGACATAAGATACAAATAGAACCACACCAACTTTGACACTTATTTGAGGGAAAGATGACATTTCAGAATAACAGAGAGAAAGCAGTTTTTTCAGTCAACATTTGGGAACAAATTGGTATCCAGAGTCAGGAACAGTAAAGAATATTGACCACAACCTTACACCTTACCCCCAAAATCAATTCCATGTAGATTACACATCCTATTATAAAAAAGCACAACATATATAATATAAAAACTATGTACAACTTTAGAGTGTAATACAGAAAAACCTCTTCATGTTTTGGGATAGGGAAAGATTATATAAACCATACAAAACTGCACCAATCACAAAGGAAAAATATTAATGAATTTGACTATATATTTAGAGCTCCTGTTTGTTTAATAAAAGGAAGGACAGCAGGCAGAGGTGGGAGAAAGAGACCACCATTAAGAGAGTCAAAAAAAAAAAAAAAAAGAAAGGCAAACAGTACAGTTAAAGAAGATATTTACTATAAATTTAACCAGAAAAATGATATCTAAAACATTAAAAAATTTTAAACTCAATAAGCTAAAGAGAAATCAAATAGGATAAAAAGTGGACATTTACAATGGGAATAATATATAACCAATAATCGTATAATCATACGGAAATAACTCAATATTATTAGCAATCATAAAAATGCAAATTTAAATCATGATCTACCACTACCCATCCACTAGAATAGCAAAACATTAACAAAAACAAAACAAAAAGTTGACTATCAGATGTTGGTGAAAATATACTGTAGAAAGAACTTTCATATACTTCATACGGATGTTCAAATTGGTCTTCAATACAGCATTTATCTATTAAACTTTGAGTTACGTATCCCTTATGACCCAAAAATTTCAGTTTCGGCATTACTTTAGAGAAATATGTGTGTGTATCCAAGAAGATATTTACAATAATCCATAGAGATGAAATTCTTTATTTTTTTTTAATTGGGGTATAGTTGTTTTACAATGTTGTGTTAGTTTCTACTGTACAGTGAAGTGGAGTTCCCTGTGTTATACAGCATGTTCTCATTAGTTATCTATTTTATACATGTTAGTGTATATATGTTAATCGCAATCTCCCAATTCGTCCCACCTGCCCTTTCTCCCCTTGGTATCCATAAGTTTGTTCTCTATGTCTGTGTCTATATTTCTGCCTTGCAAACAGGTTCATCTGTGCCATTTTTCCAGATTCCACATATTTGGGTTAATATATGACATTTGTTTTTATTTTTCTGACTTACTTCACTCTGTATGACAGTCTCTAGGTCCATCCACGTCTCTACGAATGACCCAACTTCTTTTGTTTTTATTGTTGGGTAATATTCCATTGTATATATGTACCACATCTTTATCCATTCATCTGTTGATGGGCGTTTAGGTTGCTTGCATGACCTGGATATTGTAAACAGTGCTGCAATGAACATTGTGGTACATGACTCTTTTTGAATTATGGTTTTCTCATGGTATATGCCCAGTAGTGGGAATGCTGGGTCATATGATAATTCTATTTTTAGTTTTTTAAGGAACCTCCATACTGTTCTCCATGGTGGCTGTATCAATTTACATTCCCACCAACAGTGCAAGAGGGTTCCCTTTTCTCCACACCCTCTCCAGCATTGATTGTTTGTAGATTTTTTGATGATGGCCATTCTGACTGGTGTGAGGTGATACCTTATTGTGGTTTTGATTTGCATTTCTCTAATAATTAGTGATATCCAGCATCTTTTCATGTGTCTCTTGGCCATCCATACGCCTTCTTTGGAGAAATGTCTGTTTAGGTCTCCCACCCATTTTTTGATTGGGTTGTTTGTTTTTTTGATATTGAGCTGCACGAGCTGTTTATATATTTTGGAGATTAATCTTTTGCCCGTTGATTCATTTGCAAATATTTTCTCCCATCCTGAGGCTTGTCTTTTCATCTTGTTTATGGTTTCCTTTGCTGTGCAAATGATTTTAAGTTTCATTGGGTTCCATTTGTTTATTTTTGTTTTTATTCTTAATAGTTTCGAACTGGAAACAACTCACATTTCCATAAGATAAATTAATTGTGTGGTATATATTCATGCCGTGGAATACTATTTAGAAATAAAAATGAATGAACAATACAGGTATGTCACAACATGGATGAATTTTCAAAACATAAAGTTGTTCAAAAGAAGCAAGATGGAAAATAATACTTACTGTATTTTTCCACTGATACAGTACTTAAAAACAATCAAAATTAATCTGTATTGGTAAGGTGTGCATCCTCAGATAATACAAATATAAAGCACAGCAGGTAAGTGATTATCAATGAAAATAGCAGACTGTTTACATTCAAGGAAAAGAAGGAGATTGTAATTGATATGAGATATATGAGGGACTTCTGGGGAGAAGATCATGTTCCATTTCTTAGTGTTAGCATTATAGTGTTTTATGCAGCTTTTCATTTATATTTTATGCACTCTTCTGTGTGTCGTATTTCACAGTAAAATAATGTTTTAGAAAATGTGTACAGACTTGCAAATTGGGAAGAAGATCAAAGATATTTTTGAAAAAGCCCATTTAGGAGGGGAAGATGTAAAGACATATGACAAAGTATCAGTAATTATGATGATATGGTGTTTACACAGGGAAGGAAACATTGACCAATTGAATAGAATGGAGAACTCAGAAGCAGACTCATAGTAAGAATTATATATATAAAGAGATAACATAGCAAATTATTGAGGAAAGAATGTGTTGTTCAACAAATGTAGATGAAAAATGTATTATGCCTATGTTAAAAATCAAATCTCTAGCTAACGTTATGCACAAAACCAAGATCCAGATGTATTAAACTTTTAAATACCTAAATAAAAATTTGAAATTATAAAAATAATAGATGAATATCTTTCTCACCTCAAGATATGGAAAGATCTCTTAAGCAAACACAAAGCCTGGGCCATACCTACAATGACTAAATTAAAATTAAATAGTTCAGTTCATCAAAAGGCATCTTTAAAAATGTGAAAGGGTAACCTAAAAACCTAGAAAAATAATTGCAGCACATTTAATCAACAAAAGATTACAACATATCAATAAAGGAAATGTCAACAGTAGTAGACTTGAACATGTATTTAATAACCATATAACTAGATATCAATCTCACTATTAACCAGGAAAATGTACATTAAGGACATAATGAGAAACCTTTCTACAATCATTTGATTGGAAAGAGCTAAGAAGCCTGATAATATCCAGTGTCAAAGTGCTGTGCTACACATTGTTGGTCAAAGTGTAAATAAGTACAGCAGCTTCAGAAAATAAATTAGCATTGTCTTATAAAGTTGAATATTCACATGACTTGTGACTTGCCAAGTCCAGAGCTAAGTATACACTCAAGATGAATTTTAGCTTATGTGCATAGATTTATTCCCAGAAATGTTCAAAGCATTTCTATTCATAATAGACAATGAATAACTAAAATACTTTCAATGGGAAAACTAAAAATTTTGACATATCCCCACAATGGAATATTATACAGCAGTGAAAATAAATGAACTGTGACTAAACAAAAAGTGAAAAATTGTAGTAGCAAAATTTGGAATAATATAGAATTTTAAAACAAACTAAAGAAAAGCAAATGAATTTTATTTTTATAAAATTGTACTCAGTTTTGATTTATGTGTGTATATGCACGTGTGTATGGTAAATACATATTGAAATATGCATATATATAAATGTATGATATATACGTTTATATATCACACAAAATTCAATGTAGTTGTAACTTTTAGGAAAGATGAGAACATGAGGGTGTGAGATACAGAAAGAGCACAATAAGTGACTGGGAATATTCCAGTTTTAGGCTTGGATGGTAGTTCCACTATAATTTACTGTACTATTGAAAGTAAATAAATGACGACTGAATGAATGAAGATAGAACCCTGAAATTGCTTGTTTTATCTGTATACTAAAATCAGCTCTCTAAGGACTTCCTTCATCCTTTTATGAGGACCAGGTGTCCTGTAGATTTCCAGCAGTAAACCCACTACTTAGAGACTGATAACCAGTGTGCAGTTGTCTACATTCTCTTCCATTACAAAGCTACTCATTAGCCCTTTACTAGCTATGTAAATTGGGGTAGTTATTTAAGACCTCAAATCTCAATATTTTTCCCTTCTGTGTAACGGAATGAAAAATATCTACCTTGCCTATTTTACAAGGCAGTAGTGTGTTCAAATGAAGCAATACAGGAGAATATAGCACTTTTACACAGCTAATCAAATATTTTATTAGAATGATCCTCATGAAGCATCTTAATGTATGTATTATTAGAAATTCCACACACATATGAATGCTAAATATTGTCTTTTGATACATTTAAAGCTAAGTCCATTCATCAATAAATACACACTAGCAAGCATGTTCTTGATACAAAAGATTACATGGAAGCTTGGGGGCTCACTGTCATATAAGGTAGGCTCTCCTCAGTAAAGGTAACTGTCCAGTTAGGCAGGTGTTGTGGACAGATGCATGCAAGTTATAATCTCCAAGGATTAACCAAAAAGTTATCCTTAATGCTGCTGCTACAGCTTCCAAAAGTTATTCTTCCCTTAATCTCCCTATTTGCTCTATAAATCCTATCTTAACAGCTCTCATCTCAACATCTCCCCTTCCCATTCACAGGGTTTTGGAGTGGAGAATTTACTATTTATTTTTGTTTAAACTGACTAAAGTCCTCATTTCAAGGTTGTGTTCTCTTTTGTGTGGATCTATAACTTTATGTGCAAGATGTTGCTTGAATAAATGTTCATCAACTCAGGTGCAACGTTTTAATCTGAGGTTAGATCATTATGGATTCATCACTTATCCAGTGAGAATAAGCTAACTTCTGCCACTTTTTTTTTCCATTAGTATGACTTTGAAGCCTGACTTAGTTTTGGTTGAAATAGGCTAAACTTCTTTGACAGCAATTATGTAGTTCCTGAAGTACTGTGACTGAGACTGTCTCCAGGCAAGATTTTAACAGGAGACTTTATACTGCTAACAAAGCCTAAAAAAAAAAAAAAAAAAAAAATTACATTTCTCTTGTTGCTTTCCCATCTCAGTATCTGCACCATTTTTCAGAAAAAGAGTCAATAATATTTCAAACTGGCAATGAGAACCAGATTAAACTCAAATGTTTGCAAGAGATAGATAGATGATAGATAGATAGATATATCTATAGATAGATAGATGATAGATAGATATAGATAGATAGATGATAGATAGATAGATATAGATAGATAGATGATAGATAGATAGAAGATAAATAGAGAGATAGAGTCATCATATCATCCTGAGATTTTAAAGACAGTTTGCAAGTTAATTCAGCAGAAAATTACAATAAATATTAAAAATTTCCTAAATACTATCTTCAGTCTTTTCTCAACCAAGGACAAACTCACACTCTATTTGGTTCAATATCTTAATCATACTTCAATCTAGCAGACTTAAAAACAAAACTGGGAAATAATAAAAATAAAATAAAATAAAAATGCACTCAAAAATAACATCTTACAAGAAAAGTAAGAAAAAACTATTTTCAAGTAGATTTTATGTTCTTTAAGTAATATTCTAAATTGGTTCCAAGAAGAAAGTGATGTTTTGACCTCTTAAGCAAACACTGTTTTCATATTTTTAATGTGCTATTAAATTTGGATGTTTACTTTTTCCGTAGGCATAAGGTTACTGAGTGTTAATAACTTTTTGACTAGGCTATTGTGCTTGTCAAAATCGACAATTTATTTGAGTGCAAGGAGTCCTTTAAAGATGAGTAGTGAAAGGTCATACTAAGTTTCTCTGAAAAATGATACATTTGCAAAATTAAGATGTTGTAGTGCTTCTAAATATCTCAGCTTGGAATTCTAGAACTTTAAGAATGCTCTTGGAGATTTCAGGTTCTAGACACATAATTAGTTAAGAATGTGCCTATTTATCCTCCACAGGCTGTAGCTGGCATAGCATGCACTATGGCCTTCCCGGCAGTTGGACAGACATATTTTTCACCAATGGCTCCCAGACTTCCAAAAACACTGCTCAGTTTTTAGTCAGTGCTTAATATACATTGGTTGGGATGAATTGACTAAATCTCTTGAGATAAAATAATTTTAGAAATCAGGGTCATCATCTGTTGCCTACACTCATGGTACAACCTCATGATGGTATTATTTTCTACACTGTAGTCTTAGGTTATGTGAACTTATAAGACAACTTATGTATAAACTTCTTTTAGGAATTGTTATTGAAACTAGCCTAATACATGCTCTACAATATCTTGTACTAATTATTATGTCCACCGTTTACATATCAGCCAAAGAATGTATTAGAGTATAAAGGAGAATTTGTAAAGAAAACTTGGAATAGAGCAAAAACATTTAAAAGGAGATAATTTAAAACACAACAGAAACGTAAGTAAATTTAGAACAGAACAATATCACTGTCTTCCATTTCGGGGAGTATACACTAAGGGAAACACCACCCAATCCTCTTCTGTGTCAAATAGCCTAGAGCTAGAAAAATTGAGTCTTCTAAAGGGACAGAATCTTGTCCCTTTTATTCTCTGCTTTCCTAAGGTAAATAACCGGTGAATCATTCATAGCCGAAGGCAGGGAGGACTCATTCCATCACATTCACTATTTCTACTTCAGAGGGTTCCATATGCTTACAAATACATATCAGAGTAAAGTCTTTATCCCTGGGTAGAAGAGTGGTAGAAAGGTTTGAAGAAAAGCCTATACTCTATCTTTTATTTTAGCCCCTGCCTTCCTGTAAATGAGCTTCTTTTTTAAAAAGCTTCCAAGCCAGTATGTCTAATTCAATGAGCCTCAATCAGGTTGGTAAGGAAAGTAGAAGCAGGAATGCTGAGCAGTATAAACTTTCCCTATGTGATAATAAAGTAATAAGGAGATTTCCATCAGTTTGTGAAGCCCTAGGCAGACCCAGTTCACCTCCCTACAGATAAGTCTTGTTATTCATAAAATTTTGGAAAGCCTAGGTCATATTTAAAGGAAATGGAGGATTTTCCCAATTTCTAGGTATCCAATATGGTTTATTATGTCTGCATAGCTTTGGTACAGAGTAAGAAAAATAATCTGCATCTTCGATAGGTAAGTGACATCAGTCTTTCCAGAGGAGTAGTATATTGTGGCTGAGAGCATGTACATATGTTGCAGATGTCACTTGTATTAAAATGTACCAAATGCTTAAAATCCCTGAACCTCAATTTTTCTAAAATAAGGATAATAACACTACTTTTCTAGATGTTTGTGAGGGCAAAATAAGATATTACATATGGCACATAGGAAAAAAGCAGCTTCTATAATGAATATTTCTCACTTTCTCTTCTCTGTGTTCTTTCCTCCCATTTAAGATTAGAATAGGGAATAGGTGTGTACCTCCCCAGACTCCACCTGTTGGTGGCATTGACTGGTCCGAAGTTTGGACATATATTCCAAGCAAGTCACTCATACTCCTTACCTGAAATTGACCCACAGCTACAGGGCAGAAGGATGAAATTCATTCTGCTACACCCGCTAAGTTGGGCCTTGAAGGTGTTGGGAGTCATTCTCCCATCAAAAGAGTGAGACCTACACAAAGGGAAGCCAAACTGAAAGATGGGTGGGTGTGCTTGGGAAGAAAGTAAAAGACTTTGTGATCATTTCAGCTCTGGCTTCTAGCTCTGAATGAAGCTATATCTACTCTTGGAATTACCATTTATATCATCCAATTAGTCTGCCCAAACTTTTTCATTGTTTTAGCTTATTGCCCAGGGGTTCTGTCACCGACAATTGGAAGTTCTGACTGATATAATCAGTATCCACTAACCACTTTTGGGCTTCCTTGGAATCTTATTGCAATTTTCAGCCACATTTTGGTGTAATTAGGATTTGTGGGAAAAAAAAATCCTCTTTTGCCTGATTATGATTGTCACTTTTCACTCTTCATCATAGTAAGGATTGATTAATGGGAAAGAAGAGAGAGAGAAAAGAAAAAAATTTGTCTATCAACTGCTCTAAATTTAAAAATAAGGTTGTAGATTATGTTGCTCATCTCAAGTATGATCAAAATTGTTGTTTTTCGGTACACATGACTTATGTGTATGGAATATGGTGCTTCTTGTTATATATTGTTCTTTCTAGCAACTCGCCAAGCTTGGTATGAATACCTGTTTTATCACTAACTAATCTGTAATTCCGGTAAAGCAAGTTAATCTCTTAAAAATTCAGTTTCCTTTTGGGTAAAATATGGAATTTAATAATACACAAATCTTAAAGTTGTTTATGTAATAATTGAGAAAGTATGTGTGTATAGCTCAGCTAGTTTCTGGTGCAGACAATACCATCAATAAATGGAAACTATTATCATTGTTCTTCCAAAGGATATTAACCCATCTGGCTTTATCAACTTTCTCTGTCTCTCTCTAACAAGGAATTACTTCCTTGCTTTGGAAAATGATCTGTGTTTATGTACACAAATTACCAAAAAAACACATTCTGATTCTTTCTACTTGGTCTCTTCATAACTAGATTCCCCGCCTCTTCTGTAGCTTGTCTACTGCTTTTAAAGCTGAGTTTACTTGATCAAATGCTTCTAACTTAATATGGGTTTCAAAATGAAACTCAAGCCAGCTGTGCTGAATTGGAGTCTATAAGCATAATTATTTTTAGGAGACCCTGTAGAGGTTAACATCATAATTTTGATTATGAATCACATACAGAACACTTTATTTTTGCAAAGAACTTTGGCATGGTTTCATAATTTAAAGTCCAGAGTGACTCAGTGGGGGATGTGTCACCTATTACAGATGGGGAAAGAAAAGCCAAAGGGAGTTAAACAATTGCAGAACAAGTTCATCATTAACCAAAGTATCTGGACATGGGTTTCCTAAATACATGTCTGCATGAGACTGATTAAACCAAGGAAGTGAAAATTCACACAACTGGATATCATTAGTTTGGCTGTTTCTCTTTTTTTACCCCTAAATAAACACTTGGGAGGGGAGATATAATTAACAGAAACAATCCATTTTGATGGTGGTACAACAGTGACTTACTTGACAAGTTCATAGGTTTAAGAAATTAAAGAAACTAGGTCATATTGATATTTCAACTTATTTATACTATTTTTCTTTCAGTGTAATGCTCTCCATCCATTAGTCAACCATTGCTATCCTGAATTCATTTTAGAACTGTAGCTTTCACTATTTATGGCTCATATGCCTATAACTACTGTCAATTGACCATAGTAAGATCAGTCCTATATAACAAATTATGAAATCTCAGATTATAACCTGTTTTATGATGCCCTATTTGCTTAAGTCATACTTTCAAAAGAGAGACAGCTTCATACAATTTAAAGGCTGAATTTTTCAAAAACCTATTCAGTGTTTGTACATATGCAAATTTGAGATACATTAGAAAACTCTGCAAATAGATCGAGTATCTTTAAGAGAAAAATATTGCTCACAAAGAAACCTTTCTTAAAAATGAGGATTAACTATTCCCTACTAATATATCCTGAGTGAAGGTGTACATTTCATTCATGAAATGGTATCACTTGATTGAAAGTCAGGTGGGAGAAAATAAGGTTCTTAACAAATATTTACCTCACTGTTCACAGGCAAGAGAAAACCAGATCCAAACTGTATTATGCAGAAGAGTAACAATATTAAAAAGCTTAGGTGTAGGCTCCAGAATCAATTTGATTCAGGAGTCCAAATGACATCAAGTGTTGGCTTCTCTCCATTTTTTTTCTCTCTTCCCATGGTGACCCTAGCAGACTCAGGCTCACATTCTCTTGGTTCAAATCCACTAAATAAAAGAGAGAGAGAGAGAGAGAGAGAGAGAGAGAGAGAGAGAGAGAGAGAGAGAGAGAGAAATACTTATGTTTCTCTAAGGCCTTAGGCCTGATTTTTGTTTATTTGTTAAGTTTTGGACAGAATTGAATCACATAGCCACCCCTGATCTATTTTGTTCACTGACTTATTTCGTTCAATAAACACTGAATTCTAGAAAAAGTCTGAAGTATAGACCCTTCTTATGATAAAATTTATGTTAAAACTTTCAGCTTTTTTTTTCTGGAACAAACAGCTCTTAAAATACATCAACTGAAAGAATCTATTCCAGAAGACAGCTGACTCCTCTATCTAATTGATTCTTTAAATATTTTGCTTTCTCTTAGGAGTTCTACCGTTCCTGTAATGTTTCTCAGGATTGCACATTATACAATATCTGAGAGACAGTTCTAGTACACCAAAACTTAATTCAAGGAAGCCAAATTAAATCACCCCAATGATTCAGTAATTTCCCAAGAAAACCTTCAGACCCCAAATTAAAAGGAGTCAACTTCAGTGCTTAATTGGTTTTACAGAATTTTTTTCTTCATCGATTTTAATTAAGGTCTTCCTTGTCTTGTGAGCTTGGAGGACTTTCATTATCTATTGAAATAACTTTATTTGAAGTCAGGATGGCTAGAAAGTCACACAGACCTAATAATTTTGCAGGAGCAAGTTACTCTGATATATTGGGAAACAAGACTCCAACTTTCCCTGTCAGTGACAGTTACAAGTACATATTGATTTCTGTTAAATGTCTCTTGAGTACCTAAGAGGTGGTAGCAATTCTAGGGAATATGGAATGTAAGAGCCTAAAAATGTGGGCATAACTTTGGAGAAGGAAATTCGTTTTGGGAAGCTGACCCCTAAGATTCTCTGTAAGAACTGATTTCACAATTCTTCAAATCAGCTCATTTTCCTTAGGCTGGAGAAGGGTCCACAAATTTCACAGCTTTCCCAACTGCAACAGAAACAGCAATTTTCTATCATCTCCTTCCTTCAGGGGCTACCAGAGGCTAAAAATGTGTTCAATATAGCATTCTGTTTAAAAGTGGAGGATTTGCTGTTAGAGAGACTAGGTTTCACATCCCTGGTCGAACACTCACTAGTGTATAGCATTGGATCATTACTCCAAACATCGGTGTTCACATTTGTGAAATGGGGAAAACACTATAATCTACCTTAAATTTGTAATATCCTTTTCATATTTTTGAAGATTAAATGGGTATAAGCAATGCTTAACAATGTGTAAACATCATTGTGTAATAATATATTTTTGTACGAAAGAAAAGGGAGAGGTTGACTACTTTTATCTTGCATGGTGAGTGATCAGGGAAGCAGGGCCAGTATTAGGGTGAGGAGAGTAAGGCACTCATCTAGAACACACCATTTAAATGGGGATCCAAAACCTCAGTAACCAAGATAATAGTTTAATGCAATATTTTATAAACTAAGAATTAATATAAAATCCTTGATAAACAAAATATAAAAATGTTTAATAAATGCATAGTCCAGAGTGATAACCACATCATGCTGGCATAAGATGTACCTCATATTTTCCTTCCTTTAACCTCTGAAATTCAGCATCTATCCACAAACAAAAGTGTCTTTGAAGGAACTGTGGAAGCCAGCACCATGCACTAAGAGACCTGGTAAGTGTCTAACCCACCTGTGTATTAGTTAAGGCAGACTAATCCCCATATGAGCTCTGGAACTGTCAGGATCCTGCGAACTGTCTCCAGATGCTCTCAGCCACCATCTGGAAGTACCTGGAAAATACTGACCTGAGCAGGTACCCACGGACAAGAAAGCCTTTGCATAACTCCAGGTTTCTGGAAAAGTTTCAGCATTCCACTGTAGCCAAAAAAAAAAAAAAAGAAAGAATTGGGACACAATGCAGTGGGTAAGAAGATCTTTGCCACATCATCCCTCCACCTAGGCAGCACAGCTTAGAGAAGAAGGACTGGGCGTCTCTCCCTTGGGGGAAAAGTGAGGGTAGTGCATGAGTTCTCAGCTTCCACAGCTGTACCAGAAGCTGCTATAGAAACCTATCTCTCTCTTGCAGCACTCAGAGTATTAAAACCAGAGCTCCATGACTGTGGAGAGGGAGGAAATGGGGGAAAAGGTGGATAAGAATATCAGAGGGAATGAAAGGAGCATGGTTCCTGCTGAATGCCTTCTAGACTCTAGCAGGAAGCCTGCCCATGAGCTGCTGGGAAAACCTCATGTACAGGCACCCCCAGTAACATGAGTGCCAAACGCACAGCTCTGTAGCCGGTTCCTTGTGCACACTTCTGAGCCTGGCAGTGAGAACACTCTCAGGTAAATAGAGAATGTAGGCAGAAAACAAGCCAGGGTCTACTGGCAAGGGAGAAACTATAATGTTGAGCAGTAGGGATAATCAGGAAAACAAAAGAGAGGTTACCAATACCTGTCCTGGTGCATTGTAAGATCAAGAGAAGATGTACAAGGTTAAAGAACTTGAAAATAACCCCATTAGAGGAGAACAAAGACAAAAGAATGAGAAAGAACTAAGAAAGCCAATATGATCTATGAAACATCATCAAAAGAACCCATACCAGAATCATTGGAATTCCAGAAGGAGAAAAGAGGAAAAAGGGAGCAGAAATCTTATTTAAAGAAATAATGGCTGAGAACTTCCCAAACCCGGGGAGATACTTGGACATCTAAATTCCTGAAATGAATATGTCATCTAATTATTTCAATTCAAAACAATCTTCTCCAAGACACATCATAATGAAGCTGTTAAAAATCACAGATAAAGAGAGAATCTTAAAATCATCAAATAAAAAAGATGGCAACCTACAAAGGAACCTTCACTGGACTATCAGTGTATTTCTCAGAAGAAAAGTTTCAGGAAGGAGAGAGTGGAATGATGTATTCAAAGTACTGAAAGAGAAAAATGGTCACCAAGAATACTCCATTGGCAAATTTATCTTTCAGAAATGAAGGATAAATAAAGACTTTCCCAGGCAAACAAAAACAGAAGGACTTTACCACTAGATTTGCTTTACTAGAAATGCTGGAAGGAGTTCTTTATGCTGAAATAAAAAGATGCTGATTAATAACATGAAAACATACAAAAATATATAACACACAGGTAAAGGCAAATATATACTGTCAGATTCAGAAAACTCTAAGTTTGTGATATGATGATGTGCTAACTAAGTATATTATAGTTTAAAAGAGTAATAAAAATAACTGTATCATAAGTTCTTAATGAATAGAGAATACAAAAAGAGGTAAATTTTGACATTAAAAACATAAAAGGGGAGGAGTAAAAGAATAAAATTTCTATGTGATCAAAGTTAAGTTGCTGTCATCATAAAATAGACTTATAAGTTATTTGATGAAAGCCTCATAGTCACCACAAAGGAAAAACCTATAGCACATTCACAAAAGATAAAGAGAAGGGAATCAGAGCATATCACCACAGATAAACACCAATTCACAAAGGTAGGCAGCAAGAGAGGATGAGATGAATAGTGGAAAAAAATCAGCCATAAAACAACAAGAAGGCATTACTAAGTCCTCACACATCAATAAATCTTCTAAATGGAAATAGACTGAATTCTCTAATTAAAAGTCACAGAGTGGCTGAGCAGATTAAACAAAAAAAGACCCAACTCTATGTTACCTAAGAGAAATTCGCTTCAACTTTAAGCATACATAGGCTCAAAGTGATGAGATGGGAAAAGATATTTTACCCAAGTAAAAACCTAAAGAAAGAGGGGGTAGCCATACTTAGATGAGACAAAATAGACTTTAAGCCAAAGATAGTACCAAGAGACAAAGAATATCATTATATTATTATAAAGGGGTCACCTCATCAAGAAGGTATAAAGATTGTAAATATATACCCACCCAACTGGTGAACACCTAAATATATTAATTAAATACCTACAGATTTAAAGGGACAAGTAGACAACAATGCAATAATACTAGAGAATTTTAATACACAACTTACAGCAATGGATAGATCACCTAAACAGCAAATCAACAAGGGAATATTGATTTGAGCCATGCATTAGATCAAATGGACCTAATAGACATATATAGGATATTCCACCTAAGAGTAATAGAGTATCCATTCCTCTCAAATATACATGAAAATTTCTCCAGGATAGTCATATAATAGGCCACAAAACAAGTCTTAGCAAATTTAAGAAAATTGAAATCATACCAAGTATCTTTTCCAATCACAATGGAATGAAACTAGAGATAAATAACAACAGGAAAGCTGGAAATTTTACTAACATGTAGAAATTAAGCAGCACACACATGAACAACCAATAGATCAAAGAAGAAATCAAAAGGGAAATAAAAATATCTCAAAATAAATGAAATTGAAACAACATATCAAAACCTATGAGATGTTGCAAAATAGATCCTTAGAGGGAACCTTAAAGAGATAAATGCATATTTTAAGAAAAAAAATCTCAAATAAACCACCTGACTATACACATCAAGGAATTAGAAAAGAAGAACAAACTAAGCCCTAGTTTGTAGAAGGAAGGAAATAACAAAGATCAGAGTGAAAATAAGTGAAATAGGGATTTGTAAAGCAAGAGAAGAGATCAATAAAGTGCTGGGGCCTCTGAGGTGTCTGTGAGCATCTGGAGCAGATCTGGGCCACTGCTGGGGCTTCATGATCCAATTCCTGGGTGCCAAGGAGCTGCTGGACTGGGGCCAAGGCAGGCAGCAGCCCTCAGAGACGATGGCACAGAGGGGCTTCTGCCAATCTTCTAGGGTTGCCAAAAAATATATCAGAAGACTGGGTGGCTTGAACAACAGAAATTTATTTTTTCACTGTTCTGGAGGATGGAAGTCTAAGATCAAGGTGACAGAAGATTCGGTTTCTCCTGAAACCTCTTCCTTGGCTTCCGTGTGGCTGACAGGGTCTTGGTGCTCTGGCCATGTGTCAGGCCTGACCCTTTGAGGTGGGAGAGCTGAGTTCAGGACATTGGACCACCAGAGACCTCCTGGACCCACATAATATCAACCAGCGAAAGCTCTCCCAGAGATCTCTGTCTCAATGCTAAGACCCAACTCCACCCAACAGCCAGAAAACTACAGTGCTGGAGGCCCCATGAAAAACAACTAGCAAGACAGGAACAAAACCCTACTTATTAGCAGAGAGGTTGCTTAAAATCATACTAAGTTCACAGACACCCCAAAACCGATCACCAGATGCAAACCTTCCCACTAGAAAGACAAGATCTAGCCTCACGCACCAGCACACAGACACCAGTCCCTTCCACCAGGAAGCCTAAACAAACCACTGAAGCAACCATACCCACTGGGAGCAGACACTAAAAACAATGGGAACTACGAACCTGCAGCCTCTGAAAAGGAGACCCCAAACACAGTAAGCTAAGAAAAATGAGAAGGCAAAAAATATGCAGCAGATGAAGGAGCAAGATAAAAACTCACTAGACCAAACAAATGAAGAGGAAATAGGCAGTCTACCTGAAAAAGAATTCAGAGTAATGATAATAAAGATTATCCAAAATCTTGGAAATAGAATGGATAAAACACAAAAAAAAAATTTAACAAGGACCTAGAAGAACTGAAGAGCAAACAAACAATGATGAACAACACAATAAATGAAATTTAAAAATCTCTAAAAAGAATCAATAGCAGAATAACTGAGGCAGAAGAATGGGTAAGTGACCTGGAAGATAAAATAGTGGAAATAGCTACTGCAGATCAGAATAAAGAAAAAAGAATGAAAATAATTGAGAACAGTCTCAGAAACCTCTGGGACAACATTAAAAGCACCAAAATTCCAATTATAGGGGTCCCAGAAGAAGAAGAGAAAAAGAAAGGAAAAATATTTGAAGAGACTATAGATGAAAATTTGCCTAACATGGGAATGGAAATAGCCACTGAAGTCCAGGAAATGCAGAGAGTCCCATGCAGGATAAATCCAAGGAGCCAAGACACATATTAACCAAACAATCAAAAATTAAATACAAATACAAAATATTAAAAACAGCAAGTGAAAAACAACAAATAATATACAAAGGAATACCCATAAGGTTAACAGCTGATCTTTCAGCAGAAACTCTGCAAGCCAGAAGGGAGTGGCAGGACATATTTAAAGTGATGAATGGGAAAATAAACACAACCAAGATTACTCTACCCAGCAACACTCTCATTCAGATTCGACAGAGAAATTAAAAACTTTACAGACAAGCAAAAGTTAAGAGAATTCAGCACCACCAAACCAGCTCTACAACAAATGCTAAAGGAACTTCTCTAGGCAGGAAACACAGGAGAAGGAAAAGACCTATGAAAACAAACCCACAATAATTAAGAAAATGAGAATAAGAACATACATATTGATAATTACCTTAAATGTAAATGGATTAAATGCTCAAACCAAAAGACATAAACTGGCTGAATGGATACAAAAACAAGACACACATATATATATATGCTGTCTACAAGAGACCCACTTCAGACCTAGGGACACATACAGACTGAAAATGAGGGGATGGAAAAAGATATTCCATGCAAATGGAAATCAAAAGAAAGCTGGAGTAGCAATTCTCATATCAGGAAAAGTAGACTTTAAAATAAAGACTATTACAAGAGCCAAAGAAGAACACTATATAATGTTCAAGGTGTCAATCCAAGAAGAAGATATAACAACTGTAAATATTTCTGCATCCAACATAGGAGCACCACAATACATAAGGCAAATGCTAACAGCCATAAAAGGGAAAATTGATAGTAACACAATCATAGTAGGGGACTTTAACACCCTACTTTTGGCAATGGACAGATTATCCAAAATGAAAATAAGTAAGGAAACACAAGCTTTAAATGATACATTAAGCAAGATGGAATTAATTGATATTTACAGGACATTACACCCCAAAACAACAGAATACTTTCTTCTCAAGTGCTCATGGAATATTTTCCACGATCTGTCATATCTTGGGTCACAAATCAAGCTTTGGTAAATTTAAGAAAGTTGAAATCATATCAAGTATATTTTCCGACCACAATGCTCTGAGACTAGATATCAATTACAGGAAAAATAAAAAAAAACCTGTAAAAAATACAAACACATGGAAGCTAAACAACATGCAAATAAATAACCAAGATCACTGAAGAAATCAAAGAGGAAATCAAAATGACCCAAAATGTATGGGATTCAGCGAAAGCAGTTCTAAGAGGGAAGTTTATAGCAATATAATCCTACCTCAAGAAAAAAGAAACATCTCAAATAAACAACCTAACCTTACACCTGAAGCAACCAGAGAAAGAAGAACAAAAACCCCCAAAGTTAACAGAAGGAAAGAAATCATAAAGATCAGATCAGAAATGAATAAAAAAAAAAACGAAAGAAACAATAAAAAAGATCAATAGAACTATAAGTTTGTTCTTTGAGAAGATAAACAAAATTGATAAACCATTAGCCAGACTCATCAAGAAAAAAAAGGAGAAGACTCAAATCAACAAAATTAGAAATGAAAAAGGGGAAGTAACAACTGACACTGCAGAAATACAAACGATCATGAGAGATAACTACAAGCACCTATATGCCAGTAAAATGGACAACCTGGAAGAAATGGACAAATTCTTAGAAAAGCACAACGTTCCAAGACTGAACGAGGGAGAAATAGCAAATATAAACAGACCAAGCATAAGTACTGAAATTAAAACTGTGATTAAAAATTTTCCAACAAACAAAGGCCCAGTACCAGATGGTTTCATAGGCGAACTCTATCAAACATTTAGAGAAGATCTAACACCTATCCTTCTCAAACTCTTCCAAAATATAGCAGAGGAAGGTACACTCCCACACTCATTCTATGAGGCCACCATCACACTGATACCAAAACCAGACAAAGATATTACAAAAAGAAATGAAAACTACAGGCCAATATCACTGACGAACATAGATGCAAAAATCCTCAACAAAATACTAGCAAATGGAATCCAGCAGCACATTAAAAGGATCATACACCATGATCAAGTGGGGTTTATCTAAGGAATGCAAGGATTATTCAATATATGCAAATCAATCTGTGTGATACACTATATTAATAAATTGAAGGATAAAAACCATACAATAATCTCAATAGATGCAGAAAAAGCTTTTGACAATATTCAACATGAATTTATGATAAAAACTGCAGAAAGAAGGCATAGAGGGAACTTACATCATCCTAATAAAGGCATATATGACAAACTCACAGCCAACATCCTTCTCACTGGTGAAAAACAGAAACAATTTCCAACAATATCAGGAAAAGGACAAAGGTGCCCACTCTCACCACTATTATTCAACATAGTTTTGGAAGTTTTAGCCACAGCAAGCAGAGACAAAAAACAAATAAAAGGAATCCAAATCAGAAAAGAAGTAAAACAGTCACTGTTTTCACATGACATGATACTATACATACAGAATCCTAAAATTGCTACCAGAAAACTACTAGAACTATCAATGTGTCTGGTAAAGTAGCAGGATACAAAATTAATGCACAGAAATCCCTGGCATTCCTGTACACTAATGATGAAAAATCTGAAAGAGAAATTAAGGAAGCACTCCCATTTACCATTGCAACAGAAAGAATAAAATACCAAAGAATAAGCCTACATAAGGAGACAAAAGAACTATATGGAGAAAACTATAAGACACTGATGAAAGAAATTAAAGATGATACAAACAGATGGAGAGATATACCATGTTCTTTGACTGGAAGAATCAACATTGTGAAAAGGAAGAATCAACATTGTGAAAATGACTATACTATCCAAAGCAATCTACAGATTCAATGTAATCCCTATCAAATTACCAATGGCATTTTTTACAGAATTAAAACAAAAAATTCCACAATTTGTATGGAAACCCAAAAGACCCTGAATAGCTGAAGCAATCTTGAGAAAGAGAAACAGAGCTGGAGGAATCAGGCTCCCTGACTTCAGACTATACTGCAAAGCTCCTGTAATCAAGACAGTATGAAACTGGTCCTAAAACAAAAATATCGATCCACAGAGCAGGATAGAAAACCCAGAGATAAAGCCATACACATATGGTCAACTTTTCTTTGATAAAGGAGGCAAGAATATACAATGGAGAAAAGATAATCTCTTCAATAAACAGTGCTGGGAAAACTGGACAGCTACATGTAAAATAATGAATTTAGAACACTTCTTAACACCATACACAAAAATAAACTCGAAATGGTTTAAAGACCTAAATGTAAGGCCAGACACTATAAAACTCTTAGCAGAAAACATAGGCAGAACACTCTATGACATAAATCACAGTAAGATCCTTTTAGACCCACCTCTAAGAGAAATGGAAATAGAAACAAAAATAAACAAATCAGGGCTTCCCTGGTGGCGCAGTGGTTGAGAGTCTGTCTGCCGATACAGGGGACACGGGTTCGTGCCCCGGTCCAGGAAGATCCCACATGCTGTGGATCAGCTAGGCCCGTGAGCCATGGCCACTGAGCCTGCGCGTCCGGAGCCTGTGCTCCGCAACGGGAGAGGCCACAACAGTGAGAGACCCGCATAATGCAAAAAACAAAACAAAACAAAAATAAACAAATCAGACCTAATGAAACTTAAAAGTTTTTGCACAGCAAAGGAAGCCATAAACAAGATGAAAAGACAACCTTCAGAATGGGAGAAAATATTTGCAAATGAAGCAACTGACAAAGGATTAATCTCCAAAATATACAAGCAGCTCGTGAAGGTCAATATCAAAAAACAAACAACCCAATCCAACAGTGGGCAGATGACCTAAATAGACACATCTCCAATGAGGATATACAGATTGCCAACAAATACATGAAAGGATGCTCAACATCAGTAATGATTAGAGAAATGCAAATCAAAACTACAATATGGTATCACCTCACACTGGTCAGAATGGCCATAGTCAAAAAATATGCAAACAATAAATGCCAGAGAGGGTGTGGAGAAAAGGGAACCCTCTTGCACTGTTGGTGGGAATGTAAACTGATACAGCCACTATGGAGAACAGTATGGAGGTTCCTTAAAAAGCTAAAAATAGGACTACCATATGACCCAGCAATCCCGCTACTGGACATATACCCTGAGGAAACCATAATTCAAAAATAGTCATATACCACAGTATTCATTGCAGCAGTATTTACAATAGCCAGGACATGGAAGCAACCTAAGTGTCCATTGACAGATGAATGGATAAAGAAGGTGTGGCACATATATACAATGGAATATTACTCAGCCAAAAAAGAAATGAAATTGAGTTATTTTTAGTGAGGTGAAAGAACATAGAGTCTGTCATACAGAGTGAAGTAAGTCAGAAAGAGACACGCAAATACCATATGCTAAAACATATATATGGAATCTAAAAAAAAAAAAAAAGGTTCTGAAGAACCTAGGTGCAGGACAGGAATAAAGACGCATACATAGTGAATGGACTTGAGGACATGGGGAGGGGGAAGGATAAGCTGGGACGAAGTGAGAGAGTAGCATTGTCATATATATACTACCAAATGTAAAATAGAGAGCTAGTGGGAAGAAGCTGCATAGCAGAGGTTGATGGGCTCAGTGCTTTGTGACCACTTAGATGGGGTATAGGGAGGAGGCAGATTCATGAGGGAGGGGATAT
Source organism: Phocoena phocoena (assembly GCF_963924675.1). Classification (NCBI taxonomy): domain Eukaryota; kingdom Metazoa; phylum Chordata; class Mammalia; order Artiodactyla; family Phocoenidae; genus Phocoena; species Phocoena phocoena. The sequence continues at coordinate 16,231,108 of NC_089220.1, forward strand.
GGAGATATATGTGTGCATATAGCTGATTCACTGTGTTATACAACAGAAACCAACACAACGTTGTAAAGCAATTATACTTCAATAAAGATGTTAAAAAAATGATCAATGAAACTAAGACCTGGTTTTTTGAAAAAATTTTAGAAAGACAAAGCTTTAGCTAGACTAAGTAAAAAAAAAAAGACAACTAATAAAATCTGCAATGAAAGAGGAGACATTACAATTGATACCACAGAAATACACAGGATTAGAAACAACTGTGGACAACTGTATGTGAACAAATTGAATAACTTAGAAGAAATGGTTATATTTCTAGAAATATGCAAGTTGATATGACTGAATCATGAAGAAATTCAATATTTTAATAGGTCAATGATGAGTAAGGAGATTGAATCATTAATCATACATCTTCCCAATATAGAAAAGCCCAGAACCAGGTGGTTTCAGTGGTGAATACTACTAAACATTAAAAAGAATTAACACCAATCCTTCTCAAATTTTCCCAAGAATTGAAAGAAAGGAAGTACTCTCAAGCTTACTTTACACAGCCAGCTTTATTCTGATACCAAAGCCAGATAAAAACGTGCAAGAAAACTGTATACCAACACTTCCAATGAATATAGATGCAAAAGTTTTCAACAAGATATTAGCAAATCAAATTCAACAACACATTAAAAAGTTCATTCACCATGAACAAGTGAGATTTAGCTCTTGGATGCAAGGATGGTTCAACATACTCAAGTCAAGAAATATGATACATTGTATTAATGAAAGAAGTCATATGATCATCTCAATAGATGCAAAAATATCATATGACAAAATACATGTTTTCATGATAAAATATGTCAACAAATTGGGTATAGAAGGAACATGCCTCAACATAATAATGACCGTGTATTACAAACCTTACAAACCCACACTGACATCATGTTAAATAGTGAAAGATGTATAGCTTTTACATTAAGATCAGGAACAAGACAAAGATGCTCACTATCACTACTCTTATTTCACAAAGTACAGGAAATCTTAGCTAGAGGAATCAGACAAAATAAATAAGTAAATAAAAGACATTCTAATCATGAAGGAAATAAAATTGTGTTTATTTGCAGATAATTTGTTCTTATACTTAGAAAATCCTTAAGCCTCAATCAAAAAATTGGTAGAACTCATTAGTGAATTCTGTTCATTGGCAGGATATTAAGTTAACAGACAAAAATCATTGTATTTCTATACACTAACAATAGAATATCAATATCTTTAAAAAAAAGAAAACAATCTCATTTATAATAGCCTCAAAAACAATAAAATACTCAAGAATAAATTTAACCATGAAAGATCTGAACAATGAAAACCACAAGACTGATGAAAGAAATTGAAGAGGACACAAACAAATTGAAAGATATCCACCTTGATGGATCAGAAGAATTAATATTGTTAAAATGTTCATCCCACCAACACCGTCTGTTAAATCACTAGTCACTATCAACATTCCAATGATATTTTTCACAGAAATAGAAAAAAAATCTTAAAATTTGTATGGAACAAAGACCCCAAATAGGACCCCAAAAGCAATCCTGATAAAGAAGAACAAACTTGGAGGTATCACTTGTCCTGATTTCAAGCTATACTACAAAGCTATAGTAAACAAAACATTATGGTACTGGAATAAAAATAGACACATCAACCTATGGAACAGAATTGAAAGCCCATTAATAAGTTCCTACATATACAGTCAACTAATATTTGAAAAGGGAGCCAAGAATATTCAATGGGAAAATGGTATTCTCTTCAATAAATGGTGTTGAGAAAACTGGATAACCACATGAAGCAAAATAAAACCAGACCCTTATAACACTTATAAAAATTAACTCAAAATATATTAAAGTCTTAAATATATTACCCCAAACCATAAAACCTCTAGAAGAAAACATAGGGAAAATGCTGCTCCAAGTTGGTCTTGGCAAGAATTTTTTGGATATGGCATCAAAAGGACAAGCAACAAAGGCAAAAGTCAAGGAGTCAGACTATATCAAACTAAAAATCTTCTCACAGCAAAAGAAAAAAATCAACAAAATGAAAAAACAATCTATAAAATGGGGAAAATATTTGTAAATTCTATGTGACAACAGATTAATATCAAAATATATAAAGAACTCATAAACTTCAATAAATAAATTTAAAAATATGATTTAAAAATGGTCAGAGGAACCTCAATAGACATTTTTCCAGAGTACATATGAATGTCAAGAGGTTCATTAAAAGATGAACTAATTATCAGGGAAATGAAACTAATGATCAGGGAAATGAAAATTCAAACCACAATGAGATATCACCTCACACCTGTTAGAATAATTATCATCAAAAAGACAAGAGATAACAAATGCTGGCAAAGCTGTGGAGGAAAGGGAACACTTCTGCAGTGTTGAAGGAAATTTAAGTTGATCCAACCACTACGAGAAATAGTACAGTGTTTCCTCGAATTATTACCTATAAAATAGATCACCACATGATCCAGCAATCCCATTTTCGGATATATATATCCAAGGGAAATGAAAACAGGATATTGAAAATATGTCTGTACTCTCATTTTTTACAGCATTATACACAATGATATGGAAACAAGATATGGAAACAACCTAAGTGTTTTTCAATGGATAAAGAAAATGCAGAGTGTTTGTGTGTGTGTGTGTGTGTATGTATGTATAATTAATGAAATATTTTCTAGCTATGGGAAAAAAAGGAAATCCTGCTATTTGTGACAACATGGATGAAACTTGAAGGCATTATGCTAAGTGAGATAAGTCAGACAGAGAAAGACACATATTATATGATCACATATGTGGAATCTACAAAAGCTGAACTCATAGTAGCAAAGTGGAATTGTTACCAGGAGCTGCAGGGTTGGGGAAATGGGAAGAATGTTTGTCAAAGGGCACAAACTTGCAGTTACAAGATGAATAAGTTCTGGAGCTCTAATGTTCAGCATTATGAATATATTTAAAAATATTGTATTATATACTTCAAAGTTGTTGAAACTAGATCTTAATTGTTCTTACCACAAAAAATGATAATTATGTGACATGATGGAGACGTTAGCTAACGCTACAGTGGTGATCATATTGCAGTATATAAATGTATCAAATCAACACGTTGTGCACCTCAGACTTACACAATGGTATATGTCAGTTATATCTCAATATAAATAAAAGGAAAATAAATAATAAAAAGATGTCAGAAGGGGAAAAAAAATATATGGTTCAATCTTGAGTTTGTGTAGTGTCAAGGCTCACTGGCTTCCCCACCCTCCCAGTTCTGCAGAAAATGTTTCACAGAGGAAGTAAATACCTGTCGCAGTATTTGAAGAAAAGAAAAAGTGGAGCTTGGCAAGTAAACAAGAGGGGAATGGAAAGTCCACTGAACACTGGGAACAGGCTATGCTAAGGCACACTGAGCCCAGTATGAATCCAAGAACTGTCATCAAAACCAAGAAATATAAACTGGATTACAGCAATTAGAAAAGTTGAGAAGATACTGGAAAGAGAGACCAAAGCCAAATAATGTCAAGGGTCTTACATGCCAAGCTGCATATCAAGACTTCATTTGGTGAGATGTAATACACAGAACTCATCGATTCTCTTCATTTTTGATATTTTGACCTAATGTTATTAAAGCTCCTTTGCCTTATTTCTGAGGTCCTTAGTGTGGTTGTTATTATTTTAAAGATCATGTTTGTTTATTTGTTTTTTTTAATATCATAAAGCAATGGAATAAAAGAACACTGCTTACATATAATTATCAATCAATAAATGTTAGCTATTGGTATTATCATCAATATCACAATTATTATTATTTCCTCAGATGATCTTTCCACTATGCTTTTCATATTAAAGATAAGACCACTATTAAGTTTGCCTAAGCAACCCAGAGGGAGCTAGCAGGCTCTGGGAATCACTCCGGATGTTCCCCACTCTTAACTCCTTGTCCTGCATTTTATAATTTCAGCAGAAACTCCTTCATTCACATCAGACACATCCAAAAGCCATCAATTATTAAAATACCACCCTTCCAGAATCCCTGCTTTTATTTTTCTTATATCCTGCCAATTGTCCTGTGCCGACTACTGAACATCCACTTCTATAAATTGCCGTATCTCTAAAAGTGCTTACTCTTTAATTCTGAGAGATTTGCTTCATGTTTGAAAAAAAAGTTTTTATATTTTAGACTGAAAGATGCATGTGCAATTAACATTTCATGACAATGGCAAATCTTTTTAAAGCAATGCTTGGGTTAAATGGGAAAAAGACACTCGTCTCCTCATGCTACCTTGGGAGGAAGGAAATTTTTAGGATACTCTGTTTATGAAAATGTAAGACTCTATCAGTTGTCCAGCTGGCCCAACAGCTTCAGTCTCCGGAGGAATTGAGATACATAGACGTATTATATAAAGTAGAGGTAAGTGGTACTTTATTTTTATTTCTTTTTTCTGGGAGGTGTTACAAACTAAATCCTTAACTGCAGGGACTTGTCAAGTGAATCAGCTGAGCTGTACTTATCAACTCACATGGAATATTGACCAAATCCAATAACATTTAACAGCTCATACTGAGATCTTTTCAGAAGCATATGGACAGATAAATCCTCACAGCATGATACAGCAGCTATGGAACACACAGAAACCAAGTACTGTCTGAGATGTATAGAATTCAGCTCTTACAGTTAAGATATCAATTTATTCAATCAACTACAATGAAGAAGTCAGAGATTAAAACTACCCAAGTGGTAGAGGTAAAAGTCTGGGTCATTATACATATACTTAATCCTTTTTTCAAAGGTTTTGCTTTTCATCAATTTATCTCAAAGTGGAATCTCATTCAATAACTGTAATTACCTAATTCTGCACAGATATTTTTCCCTATAGGAATACTGAAGTTTGGGACAGATTTCTTTTTCTGTTTTAAGTGGAATAAGAATAAGGGACATTAAATGACTTTTCCATGATCTCAAGGAAGTCTCTGATACTGCAATCAAAACTTCCAAACTTCTCATAGTAATTTTGTATATATGAATTCCATGTGTAAGAGACATTTTATAGTACAGTTGAGAAATAGGAGCAAAAGAGAGGCACACGAGAGACATGTGCTCAATAACTTATTTCTCTGTAGGAGGCAATGTTCCAATTAGTAAGTGTATCCACTAGTGGTGGATTTAACAGTACTGAGGAATAGCTTGACAAGGATATTAGGGAGGGATGGGCAACACTAAGTAAACCAGCTTGGCTTCTCCAACTGCTAAAGGTAACTATCATTAAATTTGCAATAGGATGACAACAGTAATCACAGTAAAAATTAGTGTTACCTAGCCGGTGGTTTGTATTTATTTTCTGGACACTGTGCTAAATACATTTCATGGATTCTGCCATAAGTTCTTAGCAAGACTACACAATTTCAGCATGATTGCAAGCAAGTAAGTGGAAGATGTACTTTGAACTCCAGTGGTTTGATGTGAAAAATGCAAGCACTTAGCCACAGCTTTCCAAAGATTTCCAGGACCATTAAATGTGTCTTGAATTATGGGTTCATAATCAACATATCCCTGATAAAAAGTGGACCTTAGTGACTTGATGGTTCTCCCTCAAATTCTAAACTGATTTTTATTCAATTAGGTTTATTAGAGCATTATAAAGTTATAAGTATTAAAAGTATTGTGTACACTGAGGTGGGACCAGCAGATTTATATTATGCCAGGATGTCCTGGATACTAACCACAGTATCCAGAATTCTGATTGCAAAAGTTATTCCACCCAGAATGGTCTTTGAGGTAGAAACATACAAAACAAGGCAAAGGAAGGCAAACAAAATTAAATCGGATTTGAGCCTTAACACTTAATAAAGAATTTTGGTTAGCTAGGTTGGAGAGTAGAGCTATAAATCCTTCGAACTAATTTATGTGTATCTCAGGACTTAGTTACTTTGCTAGGTGTTTTTGGACTAACCAGTGGTTTCAAATGAAAGATTCTTAAAGACACAACTTATAGGACTAAATCCTAGGGAAGTATAATGTAGAATTCTAATATAGAGCCTAGGTAAGACCCTCCCCCCTTTTTTAAGGTCCCTAGTAATTTTGACGTCTAACTAGTTTTGGCCACCATTGCATAGACCCTTTAATCAAGTACAATGATTCCATTTCTAGCATAAATGGCCTAATCAACATAGCAGGACTCCTAGTGGATGAGGTGCCCTGTTCCTGCTCCTGTTCCTGTCATATCCATATCCCTGATATGGGCTGAGAGATGTGAGTGTATGTTTGTGGTCTGCACTGGGCTAAAGGTCATCTGTCAATCCACCGACCACTCTCAGAGGATGAGTCCGATTTTGAACAACACTTTTTGCTAGGATCGATTAACAATGACAACAATAATTAAAATACAAGGGAAATATAATGAATGCTGTAACTGAGGAATCCGTTAAAACCTCTGGGGCTTCAGAGGGAAGAAGTGATTTTCATTTGAGAGATGACACAAATGTTCATGTTCAAAAGAGATATTTTAAAATGTAATTGAGAGAGGAATGGAAGCAAATAAAACATTCATAATCATGAGTTTAGTTCATTGTGGGAAACGATGATCCTTTAAATAAGCAGGATGTGCTTTCAGAACTTGTAGTGAATTTCACCTTCAGACTTTAACAGAACTGGGAATTCACTTACTTCAGGAAGGAGATATCCTGTGAGTTCAGCTTTTAAAGATGGTATGTGTGAGAGAGAATGGAGTTTAAATTCTGTACAACAAATATAGAGACTGCAGATGGTTAAATGTTTTATCCAGAAAATAGAATTCAAGAATATAATCATCCTAAGCATTTTCCTTTAATGCTATTAATGTTAATATAAGTTATGCTTAATTAGTTTTTCTAAATTAGAAATACTGAAGGGGAAAATATGCTCTTTAATTGGTACTGAAATTTGGAAGGCTTTGTAAAATACCCAATATTGCACAGTATTAATTTACTTTCATTGTCTAAAAATTAACAATAGCTATATTACTCACTCTCATCATGCAATCCTTAAAAAGAAAATGATGATATAAAGCTTTTTATTATTATATTCCAAAGAAACATGATAAGTTTTCCTGAATGAAGACATGCAAAGAAAACCCGTTCATACCTTTGTTTACTCTTTGAAGTAAAGATGGGCTTTAGAATTCCCTTTGCAAAGAAGCCTCCCAGGAATCTTAGATCTTTTGTCTAGATGGGTTGTAAATTTCTGATGTACAAAAATGAACATTTGAATGAAGGGAGCAGTTTGCTCACAGGAGTCTATTTCATTACTTAGCATTTGCAGAAGACCAGCCCATGCCTGTAATGACTACCCTCACCTTAGAGTTCTAACGCTTATACAAAACCTCTAGAAATCCCAAAGATTTTAGTCATCATTATTCTTATTTTCTACTCTCCAAGCTAATTTAAGTCTTTCAGCATTTTCACTCATATTTTATGAGGCCGCCTTTTTTCACCTAATGCTCTCTGGAACACTCCCTCCATCATCTTCCTCTTCTTCATTTTATTCAATACTTGATTTTTTTTCCTATTTTATATTTTTTTAATTTTTATTATTTTTTAATTTTAATTTTTTTTTACATCTTTATTAGAGTATAATTGCTTTACAACGGTGTGTTAGTTTCTGCTTTATAACAAAGTGAATCAGTTATTCTCTTCCTTGTTGATTTTTTTAAAACCTATGTTCAACTAGCCAGAGATTAAATTTCAACTTACTCCAACCTCTTTCCCAACCTTCCAGCAGTTCAATATAAACTAAATTGCTCCTATCCATGGGGAAATCAAGGATTAACATATTTTTCCCCCTCAGATTGATGTGTCCTATGTTTACATACTTTAGCACTTTATAAATGCCCATCTAACTCACTTTCACTTTTGGAAATATTTTCCATTATCCAGGTGCTCTTTATAACATCCCCCATAAGTACTCTGACCTTAATTGCTCCTCCTTCAGGTTTAGATTCCAACAGTTCATGCATTTCATTGGACTCCATGATATCAGCATTTTATACTCTGCATGTATAAAACTTTAAAAAATTTAGAGCATTATGTTACAATAAATTGGTGAGGTAGATATTATCTTCCACAATTATCAGATAGAAAAACTGAGGCTGATCTTGGATGCAGTGTCCTTCGTCCCATTTCTGCACACATCTGCCTAAGCTGAGGTGCTGGCTGCAGCCATTCCACACAAGCAAATCTCTTCAGAAGAACCAGGTATGAGGTATCTACATGTAGCCCCTTGTGAGCAAGTGAAACCCGACTAAGCAAAAATGAAAAAAAAAAAAAAAGCCATCTCAGAGCTGTGACTATTTGCAAGGCTACTGTTTTTCTCTGTGGAACACTGCCTTTGGAGCAAAACAAGGAAGAAGCAGGTGATTCTAAAATGCAGCACAGAAGGACAGCCGCTACAGGCCAGGTTCTCCAACTCTGAAGGCACTACAGCCATGTAGCAGACAGGGTCTTTGTGCTCGGGCTGGGTGTCAGGCCTAAGCCTCTGAGGTGGGAGAGCAGAGTTCAGGACATTGGACAACCAGAGACCTCCTGGCCAGATGTAATATCAATTGGTGAGATCTCTTCCAGAGATCTCCATCTCAACACTAACACCCAGCTCCACTCAATGACCAGCAAGCTATGATGCTGAACACCTGCCAAACAACTAACAAGACAGGAACACAACCCAAGCCATTAGCAAAGAGGCTGCCTAAAATCACAATAAGTACACAGATACCCCAAAACACACTGCCAGGCACGGTCCTGTCCATCAGAAAGACAAGATCCAACATCATCCACCAAAAAACAGGCACCAGACATCTCCACCAGGAAGTCTACATAACCATCTGAACCAACCTTACCCACTGGGGGCAGACACCAAAAACAATGGGAGCTATGAACCTGCAGCCTGTGGAAAGGAGACCCCAAACATAGTAAGTTAAGCAAAATGAGAAGACACAGAAACACACAGCAGATGAAGGAGCAAGGTAAAAACCCACCAGAACAAACAAATGAAGAGGAAATAAGCAGTCTACCTGAAAAAGAATTCAGAGTAATGATAGTAAAGATGATCCAAAATCTTGGAAATAGAATGTAGAAATTACAAGAAACGTTTAACAAGGACCTAGAAAACTAAAAAGCAAACAAACAGTAATGAACAACACAATAAATGAAAGTAAAAAAAAATATCTAGAAGGAATAAATAGTAGAATACCTGAGGCAGAAGCAAGGATAAGTGACCTGGAAGGTAAAATAGTAGAAATAACTACCACAGAGCAGAGTAAAGAAAAAAGAATGAAAATAATTCAGGATGGTCTCAGAGACCTCTGGGACAATATTAAACATACCAACATTTGAATTATAGGGGTCCCAGAAGAAGAAGAGGAAAAGAAAGGGACTGAGAAAATATTTGAAGAGATTATAGTTGAAAACTTCACTAATATGGGAAAGGAAATAGTCAATCAAGTCCAAGAAGTGCAGAGTCCCATACAGGATAAATCCAAGGAGAAATGGTCCAAGACACATATTAATCAAACTATCAAAAATTAAATGCAAAGAAAAAATAGAAACAAGTAGAAAAATGCTGAGACACATAGTAATCAAATTGACAAAAAATAAAGACAGAGAAAAAATTATTGAAAGCAAAAAAGGAAAAACAACAAATAACATACAAAGAAATCCCCATAAGGTTAACAGCTGATCTTTCAGCAGAAACTCTACAAGCCAGAAGGGAGTGGCAGGACATATTTAAAAGGATGAAAGGGAAAACCTACAACCAAGATTACTCTACTTAGCAAGGATCTCATTCACATTTGATGGAGAAATTAAAAACTTTACAGACAAGCAAAAGCTAAGAGAATTCAGTACCACCAAACCAGCTCTACAACAAATGCTAAAGGAACTGCTCTAGGCAGGAAAAACAAGAGAAGGAAAACACCTGCAATAACAACCCAAAACAATTAAGAAAATGATAATAGGAACTTACATATTGATCACAACCTTAAATGTAAATGGAATAAGTTCTCCAACCAAAGACATAGACTGGCTGGATGGATACAAAAACAAGAGCCATATATATGCTGTCTACAAGAGACCCGCTTCAGACCTAAGGACACATGCAGACTGAAAGTGAGGGGATGGAAAAAGATATTCCATGCAAATGGAAGTCAAAAGAAAGCTGGAGTAGCAATTCTCATATCAGACAAAATAGACTTTATAATAAAGACTATTACAAAAGCCAAAGAAGGACACTACATAATGATCAAGGGATCAATCCAAGAAAAGGTATAACAATTGTAAATATTTATGCACCCAACACAGGAGCACCTCAATACATAAGGCAACTGCTAACAGCTCTAAAAGAGGAAATCGACAGTAACCTAATAATAGTGTGGGAGTTAAACACCTCACTTACACCAATGGACAGATCACTCAAAGTGAAAATTAATAAGGAACAACAAGCTTTAAATGACACAATAGACCAGATAGATTTAACTGATATTTATAGGACATTCCATCCAAAAACAGATTACTTTTTCTTCTCAAGTGCACTTGGAACATTCTCCAAGATAGATCACATCTTGTGTCACAAATCAAACCTCAGTAAATTTAAGAAAGTTGAAACATCTTTTCTAACTACAACACAGTGGGATTAGAAATCACTTACAGGGAAAGAAACATAAAAAACACAAATACATGAAAGCAAAACAATACGTTACTAAATAACCAAGAGATCACTGAAGAAATCAAAGAAGAAATCAAAAAGTACTTAGAGACAAATGCCAATGAAAACATGACAATCCAAAACTTATGGGATTCAGCAAAAGCAGTTCTAAGAAGGCAGTTTATAGCTATACAAGCCTACCTCAAAAAAGAAGAAAACTCTCAAATAAACAATCTAAGGTTACGTCTATAAGAACTAGAGAAAGAAGAACAAACAAAACACAAAGTTAGCAGAAGGAAAGAAATCATAAAAATAAGAGCAGAAATAAATGAAATAGAAACAAAGAAAACAATAGCAAAGATCAATAAAACTAAAAGCTGATTCTTTGAGAAGATAAACAAAATTGATAAACCATTAGCCAGACTCATCAAGAAAAAGAGGGAGAGGACTCAAATCAGTAAAATTAGAAATGAAAAAGAAGTTACAACAGACACTGCAGAAATACAAAGCATCCTACGATTCTACTACAAGAAACTCTATGTCAATAAAATGAACAACCTGGAAGAAATGGACAAATTCTTAGAGGTATAACCTTTGAAGACGGAACCAGGAAGAAATAGAAAATATGAACAGACCAATCACAAATAATAAAATTGAAACTGTGATTAAAAATCTTCCAACAAACAAAAGTCCACGACCAGATGGCTTCACAGGTGAATTCTATCAAACATTTAGAGAAGAGCTAAAACCCATTCTTCTCAGACTCTTCCAAAAAATTGCAGAGGAAGGAAAACTCCCAAACTCGTTCTATGAGGCCACCATCACCCTGATAACAAAACCAGAAAAAGATGCTACAAAAAAAGAAAATTATAGACCTATATCACTGACGAATATAGATGCAAAATCCTCAACAAAATAATAGCAAACAGAATCCAACAACACATTAAAAGGATCATACACCATGATCTAGTGGGATTTATCCCAGTGACGCAAGGATTCTTCAATATACGCAAATCAATTAATGTGATACACCATATTAAAAAATTGAAAAATAAAAACCATATGATCATCTCAATAGATGCAGAAAAAGCTTTTGACGAAATTCAACACTCAGTTATGATAAAAACTCTCCAGAAAGTGGGCATAAAGGGAACATATTTCAACATAAAAAAGGCCATATATGACAAACCCACAGCAAATCTCATTCTCAATGGTGAAAAATTGAAAGCATTTCCTCTAAGATCAGGAACAAGACAAGGATGTCCACTCTCACCACTATTATTCAACATAGTTTTGGAAGTTCTAGCCATGGCAATCAGAGAAGGAAAAGAAATAAAAGGAATACAAATTGGAAAAGAAGAAGTAAAACGGTCACTGTTTGCAGATGACATGATACTATACATAGAGAATCCTAAAGATGCTACCGGAAAACTACTAGAGCTAATCAATGTACTTGGTAAAGTAGCAAGATACAAAATTAATGCACAGAAATCTCTTGCATTCCTATACACTAATGATGAACCATCTGAAAGAGAAATTAAGGAAACACTCCCATTTACCATTGCAAGAAAAAGAATAAAATACTTAGGAATATACTTACCGATGGAGACAAAAGACCTGTATGCAGAAAACTATAAGACACTGATGAAAGAAATTAAAGATGATACCAACAGATGGAGAGATATACCATGTTCTTGGATTGGAAGAATCAATATTGTGAAAATGACTATACTACCCAAAGCAATCTACAGATTCAATGTAATCTTTATCAAATAACCAATGGCATTTTTTACAGAACTAGAACAAAAAAATCTTAAAATTTGTATGGAGACACAAAGGATCCCGAATAGCCAAAGCAGTCTTGAGGGAAAAAAAACAGATCTGGAGGAATCAGATTCCCTGACTTCAGACTATACTACAAAGCTACAGTGATCAAGACAATATGGTACTGGCACAAAAACAGAAATACAGATCAATGGAACAGGATAGAATGCCCAGAGATAACCCCACACACCTATGGTCAACTAATTTATGACAAAGGAGGCTAGAATATACAAAGGAGAAAAGACAGTCTCTTCACTAAGTGGTGCTGGGAAAACTGGACAGCTACATGTAAAAGAATGAAATTAGAAAACTCCCTAACACCATACACAAAAATAAACTCAAAGTGGATTAGAGACCTAAATGTAAGACCGGACACTATAAAACTCTTAGAGGAAAACATAGGAAGAACACTCTTTGACATAAATCACAGAAAGACCTTTTTTAATCCACCTCCCAAAGTAATGGAAATAAAAACAAAAATAAACAAATGACACCTAATGAAACTTAAAAGCTGTTGCACAGCAAAGGAAACCATAAACAAAACAAAAAGACAACCCTCAGAATGGGAGAAAATATTTGCAAATGAATCATCAGACAAAGGATTAATCTCCAAAATATATAAAGAGCACATGCAGCTCAATAACAAAAAAAACCAAACAACCCAGACCAAAAATGGGCAGAAGACCTAATTAGACATTTCTCCAAAGAAGACATACAGATGGCCAAGAAGCACATGAAAAACTGCTCTATGTCACTAATTATTAGAGAAATGCAAATCAAAACTACAATGAGGTATCACCTCACACCAGTTAGAAAGGGCATCATCAGAAAATCTACAAACAACAAATGCTGGTGAGGGTGTGGAGAAAGGGAACCCTCTTGCACTGTTGGTGAGAATGTAAATTGATACAGCCACTATGGAGAACAGTATGGAGGTTTCTTAAAGAGCTAAAAATAGAATTAACATATGACCCAGCAATCCCACTCCTGGGCATATGCTCAGAGGAAACTATAATTCAAAAAGACACATGCACCCCAATGTTCATTGCAGCACTATTTACAATAGCCATGTCATGGAAGGAACCTAAATGTGCATCGACAGATGAATAGCTAAAGAAGTTGTGATACATATATACAATGGAATATTACTTAGCCATAAAAAGGAATAAAATCGGGTCATTTGTAGAGACGTGGATGCATCTAATGACTGTCATACAGAGTGAAGTAAGTCAGAAAGAGAAAAACAAATATCATATATTAACACATATATATGAAACCTAAAAAATGATACAGATGAACAGGTTTGCAGAGCAGAAATTGAGACACAGAAGTAGATAAAAAACATATGGACACCAAGGGGGGAAAGCAGCAGGGGGTGGTGGTGGTGGTGGTGGTGTGATGAATTGGGAGACTGGGATTGACATGTATACAATGATGTGTATAAAATGGATGACTAATAAGAAAATAAATAAATAAATGAAAAAAAAAAAAAAAAGAGTCATATACCACACTGTTCATTGCAACTCTATTTACAATAGCCAGGACATGGAAGCAACCTAAGTGTCCATCAACAGATGAATGGATAAAGAAGATGTGGCACATATATACAATGGAATATTACTCAGCCATAAAAAGAAACGAAATTGAGTTATTTGTAGTGAGGTTGATGGACCTAGAATCTGTCATACAGAGTGAAGTAAGTCAGAAAGAGAAAAACACCTACCCTATGCTAACACATATATATGGAATCTAAAAAAAGAAAAAAATGGTTCTGAAGAACCTAGGGGCAGGACAGGAATAAAGATGCAGACATAGAGAATGGACTTGAGGACACGGGGAGGGGGAAGGGTAAGCTGGGACGAAGTGAGAGAGTGGCATGGACATATATACACTACTAAATGTAAAATAGATAGCTAGTGGGAAGAAGCTGCATAGCACAGGGGGATCAGCTAGGTGCTCTGTGACCACCTAGAGGGGTGGGATAGGGAGGGGTGGGAGGGAGACACAAGAGGGAGGGAATATGGGGATATATGTATACATATAGCTGATTCACTTTGTTATACAGGAGAAACTAACACAACAATGTAAAGCAATTATACTCCAATAAAGATGTCAAAAAAAAAATTGCCAAAAAAAAAAAAAAGAAAAAGTGAGGCTAAGTGAGCTAGTCCACATTATCAGGCTAATAAATATTGAGTATGCAACATTTAGACTCAGGCGTTCTAACTTCAAGTCCTGTACATTTGCTTTGATGCCAAAATATTGTATCATCCATTCAGTGTCCTATTTTTAATTTTCTTTTATTTCAAATTAGAATAAAAGGTTTCTGAAAGAAGTTATCATGTCTCATACTTATTCTAGAAAAGCAAACTAAATATGTAGCACATTTTCCACTACTTGTTGATTAACTGTTTAATTACTATAAGTTACCATTGTATTTTACTTGTATGATGTAGTCTCTATTTTATCTAATTTGCCCAATAGAAGTTCTATTTTATCCTTCAGTCTCAGAGAAGAAAATAATACAATTATTTTCTCCAACTATAATGAGAAAGGTAAATATTTTTTGTTTGGCTTAAAATTGTGGTCTATGTTTCACTTTTTCATGATATTCTCCTGTCTGTCTGGAAAATCACTTGGGAAGATGAGACCAGTAGATGGCTCTCTAATTCCTGAATTACAAGGGAGAATGAAGCTCATACATTTGACTTCTGGTGAACAGATTTGATTTGATTGCACCAATTGCAGGAACTTCATGCAGACTTGCTGAAATTGGACACTTTATGCTGTTTTGTCACATTGCTTAAAATGAGAAAGCTATTCTTTTTTTCCTTTTTCTTTTTTTTGTGGTACGCGGGCCTCTCACCGTTGTGGACTCTCTCGTTGCGGAGAACAAGCTCCGGACGCGCAGGCTCAGCGGCCATGGCTCACGGGCACAGCCGCTCCGAGGCATGTGGGATCTTCGCGGACCGGGGCAAAAGCCCGTGTCCCCTGCATCGGCAGGCGGACTCTCAACCACTGCGCCACCAGGGAAGCCCGAGAAAGCTATTCTTGACCCTCCTCCTCCTTGACAAGTTCCAGAGATAGTTGAAGGCACCAGCGCCAGCAAGAAAGACACTTGGTTCAACTCTGGATAGAACACGGGCTTCATCAGTGCAGGGCAAGTTCTTCCCCAGGATTTAAGTTACCAGGAGAACTGGAACTAATAGCAAAAAAATGGATACAGTTCTCTTTGTCAAGTGGCAGCAAGTTTCCTGTCATATTGTGACATCTAATGTCACTGCAAAAAAGTAGGACTTATTTATTTTACTAAGATGGAGATGGAATGTGAGAAATTTAGAAACATGAGATACAGGGAAAAACAGTATTTCAGTTTATCCTTATAAAAGTAGATGTTCTTTTAAAAGGATAATGTCTACTCAGTTTTCAGAGATTCTCTCATGTCTGCTGGGTTTCTTTTAATAACCATCTTAAGATAATCAATATGCCAAAGAGGAATATTTCGGATGGTATATTTTACTCCCTTTCAATAACATTATGCTTTTTGTGTTTTGAAATGAAAAGTTTGAACGCAAAGAAAATAACTTTTGTAAAGTATTGGCCAAATTATATTCCAGCACTAAAAAGGAAGAAAAATCACCTCTCAATGCATGCATGGGTGTGTCTGTATAAACACATTTGTGTATATGAACATAGTTCCATGCCTTTAAAAGCAATTCGTTCCCTTGTTCAGAAAACATTACAGCTCTATCACATGTTGTACATTCAGCTTCACTTTTTCAGAAGCCAAGTTTTAAAAATCCTCTAAATAATCCTGGCAGAAGAGAAATACGTGCCCTGTCAGAAGTTACTTCTCTATGTTTTGAGATGTGGTTCATTTCAATATCACTTCTCTCAAACAAGACAGGGGAAGCCTAAGATCTTAGGAAGAATCTGCATTAACAGGTGAGGAATTCCTGAGCATGGGTTGTAATGGGCGGAGTGTGGAACTTGTGCATAGCTTCCACTTCCACAGTTATTTTGAAATGCTATGTTGAAAGGCTCTGAACACATATGACTTGAATGAAAGTAGCATTATACATATTTGAGGTTTGGAGTGACACAGACAATAACCATTCATACAGATAATTTCAGTGGCTAGGACACAGCAGTGCTATTTCACATAACTCACCAACCTCATAAGGTTTGCATATGATATGAATGATCACAATAAGCCATCCTCAATTATTTCCATGCAATTTGAGGTTCTTCAATGTGCCAGAGAGCTAGAATAAAGGAATCTGATCTTAAGCAGGAACGGACACTGCAGGATATCAAGATACCACACGTTAAGCAGTGCTCATGTAGCCTACCCTCCCTTGCCTGAAATTCCAAAAACCCACATCTTAGATTTGGCTTCCTTAACTGCTGAGTTTATGAGCATTGGAATCAGCCACTGTGTGCATCAATTTGTCAAATTTCAAAACCATGAAATATGAAAATGAGTAGTATTTATCTTAAAAAATTCCATAATAAGCATCATAACTTTTACAAAGATTTTAACTCTTTGGAGGAAAGGACATCTCTATTTTCATTCTTATTATAGTGTTACTTTTCACTATTATTATCTTAATTGTATTCAAGTAAATGAATGGATAAGCCCAGATTCTCCAGTCTTCTGATTATTTATACAGCAGGGTATTTTATAAACACCTATTGTGTTTCCAGAATACCTGGTGTCACGTGGATAAACTGGACTTTCCTCATGTTTGAACTAACTGTTCTAGGGACTCAAGGTAGACGGGAAATACTTCAAATAGATAATAAAATGAATTATTCTTTTGGAATATACCTGGGAAAGAAAGGAACTAAGGAGGGTGATAGGAATGATAGAGTGAGAAAGAATCTTATACTTGTTCACCTTTTCTTTATAAAACAACTTAAAATGAAAATGCTGTTTGAAATTTTCTTACAATGCTTACCAATACTTTTAGTTGGTTCCTTTATTGAAAATTACACCTCTTGTAGGAGCAGTGATAGCAGGTGATGCTGAGCTAACATAACATCATTTGCAGAAATACCTTTCTACATATCCTGGAATTGATGACTAAAGATGAAAGTTCAAGATAATTGGACATAAACTGGTCTATATCCTAAAGAGAGAGATGCCCAAAGTGAGAGTCAGATACCTCCCTTGGTGTTGGTAAGAAAAGGCTCTGTGCCTTAACCTTCACCCCATCCTTTGCTCTTTGAAAAGGTTAAGAATAGAGGGAATCTTCAGATTTGAGAGGCATTGAGCTGAGGAATACTAGGACTTTCCCTCTGACCTCTACAGGGAAGAGGATGCTATAACCAACATATCTAGTTATGTTGGCACCAAGAAAATTACTTATAAACATGGAGTATTTTTGCAAGAAGAGAAGTGTTATCTCCTTCCCATAGTGGATATCAGTTTTGGTAGTAAACTTGTTTATTTTTTCTGCAGCTACCTGATCTGAGGAAAAGAGATCTAGAAGGAGATACCTGAGCACAGACAGAAGACAACAGTGAAGATACCAATACTTTCACATTTTGTTTTGGCAAAAATGGCTGAGTATACTATGTGGCCCAATGGACATTGTAGTACATGGCCCAGCAGCCACTCTCTGGCTGCTAACTCACCCATAGGTCTCGTTACCTGGTGAGTAGACTGACCAAATCACCAAAAGGCTACAAAAGGCTACAAGTGGTGATCACACTGAGAAACAGGAACCTAGGGCTAAGTGGGGTTAGGGTAACTCTGCCATATAGAGTCTCACCCAAGAGCTTGCTTAAAAACACTCATTCTTATGTTCCAAGATAGAGCTGGCATTAGACATGAACATCCAGGCTAAAGATGCAAGTACTGAATTCAAATAGCCTACACTCTTAGTAGCTCCATAATGTAGGAAAACTATAAGAATGAGCCAAGAAATCAATAGCAATTAAAAAAAAAATCAGGAAGGGCAGACCCTTTGTAACTCATTGAAGATAGCGGTAAAAAAGTAAAGTGTTCCAAGCTTCCTGCCCCACCTCCTAGCCCCACTGTGTTCAAGGCACATAATAAACTGCTATTTGAGGAGCTAGCCATGGCCATGACCCTTAAAAGCACATGAGTAATGGGGATATTAACTCTTTGCTTATTTTGATATCCCAGTGTGCTGTTCCCCGCTCTAAATGTCAATGTCTCATTAATGTACATGAGTGTTTTTAGATATTTGAAATGATAAAATGACTGACTTACGAGATACCGGCTAACCTACTGATTTTATAACCTATTTTGCTTAAATATTATTTTTGCTTCTAGGCAACTCAAAAATTGAGAACAGATTTTTGCCAAGGCAGTGCCTGAGCCATAACGATGTCACTTGCTCATCTGATTCCTATTACAACTTTCAGAGATTTCACAGCTGAGCACTTCTCACCATCTTCCTCAGTTGTCATTTGAGTCCAAAATTTTTATATCTCTCTCTCTCTGTGGCAAACCAGTTTGAAAAAAATCAGGACTCCAGGGGTGAGGTGGAGGGGTGAAGGAAGGAGAATTGCTATTAAATAAATTAGAAATTGTTGAGAAAGGAGATTTTTACCACAATGTGATTGCACTTACCACTGAAATGTCTTTAAAGGGTATATTTAAGAACACATTTTTGCTTCACATTTATGTCAAAAATGTGGCCTTCCTCTATCACTCTCAAAAGGGAGAGAAAAGCAGGAGAGGAGGATAGCAAGGGACATTCTGAAAACAGGAGGTGGTGTACTTTAAAGATGTCTGATTGTCTTCCCCAGTCAGCAAACAGTGGACAAGAAAATGACTACACAGTATATGTTCATCCCGAGTCTTTCTGATGATGGCACATTGTTACACAGCTTGATACTTTTACCTAGATAATTCGCCAGGCCTCACCCATGAATAATCTGATTAAATATTATCAGCCAAATGTTATGGAGATTCTTACAGGGAACATGCTTATTTGTGTAAATAAAACAAGATGCCATTCTCAGAAACCGACTCTTCTTTAGGTCTGAGGAAATTAACCACACATTTGGGAATTCCGAAGAGAAGAGTGGGCTAATGATAACCAATCACATTTGTGTGCAAATTATGTGATCTGTGTAGACAGATGCAAATGGACAGAAACTGTAAAAATCAAGAATTTTAGCTCATTTCATAATGCAAATAAATATGTATTTTCAAATGCAAGAGTCTCAAGATAAACATACGATTTTAGTCAAGCATGACCAAGCTTTTCACAAGGTCCATCTAACTTGTAACATTGCTGTTATGGCCTTCTGATATAATATGGAAACAATGTTTTGCTCCCCTGTGCTATGCCTTTTTCCCCTGGTTTGTAAAGCAATTTCCACTAACAGCACCTCTGCCTTCAATAAGAGGGCAGGCGGGAAATGGCACACAGTGTTGGGTTGAATGCCTTCTGTAAGACTTCATTACAGTTTCCAGTCCACATTGCTACCAGAAAAATGGCGAACAGACACCATTCTGCAGATAGCTTAACCAACCAAGGCTTCAATCTTCTGAAATCTGTAGTGATAAATATTACATAGAGGTGGGAGACATGGAGGTATTGAGCTTTGCAAAATGCACACATTTTAAGTTCAAAATAAAAAATAAAATACAATTTAGACTTCGAATTATTTTTCCCCCAACATGACTAGATATTAGCATTTCTGTGGCTAAAGGCAGTGTAGATTTTCTTACATTCCTTCATCTGACCAACTAGGTTGTTACATTTCTAAGGACACACAAATTTTATATATAATCCAAGACATTATTTTTCGTGTGTTTTTAAAAATTGTTTCTAGAAAATATTTTCTTTTTCTTTTACTGTACCATAACAAAAAATTGGCTCTCCACCACACTGCTTCTTCAGAGCTAAACAATGCAGACAATATACTTAGGAAGTGAGAGGCACATAATATAATGGTTAGAAGCATGTATTTTAGGGACGGATTTCTGCTATTTGCCAATTGACCATGACTAAGTTTTTTAGCTTTGTTGTGTTTTAGTTTCTTCAATTGTAAAATGGGATGAAAATTGTACCTATTGTTATGAGGTGAAAGAAGTTAAGAGGAATAAATAGGACCTATTAAGAGGAGTAATTAACATTTGTAAAGAATTTATAACAATACTTGGCACATAGTAAGAGCTACTGAAGTGCTTGCCAAACCACTAAATAGCGTGCTTAGTAAATATTTATTGAATAGCTAAACTGTTTAGTTTTTAAAATAAGTAGTCTTAAAAAGAGGAAACAAATTGTAGAATTCAGTCAATATGCTTTGATAAAGCATAACTTTCTCTGATGTGACCTAACTAACTGAGCCACATATATAGGCACAAGCCCCTTTATGTTGTGTTTGGCCCAGAGGGTTTCCTCCAAAGAGCTCACAGTGAGCACTGCCATAGAATGCTTACTGAGCATTTTTATTTCCATAACACATTTCTACTGAGTCTTCCCCTTCATATAGTCAGTGATTTGATTAAAACTACAAGGCCAAAGTATAATATTGCTACTTCATAAATACATTATTTTTAATTCTCTGAGACCAAAACCACATCCAAATACATTTCTTCATTGGGAACACTGCTTCTGTTACTGCTGTTGTTATTGTTATGGGCATTTATTCATTCTAGAGTGTATTTCTATTTGTAAACATTTAAGGTTCTCAACATAGTCTCCAAACAAAAATTTCTCTTGCCTACATATTGAGCAATTTTAACTAGCTGATAATTATCTTCATTTTTTTTCCTGGTTTCCTCTAAAGGTATTATGGCCTAAAAATATACTAAGATCACTGTCGTTGATATAAAGAAATTTAAATGCCAATAAAGCTTTTTTATGTCATAAAAAAGGAAAGGTGAAGAGGAAGCCTCTTTTTGGAAATTGAAGGGAAGCCAACAAAGGAAATTATGTGAAATTAATCACACTGGCTTTTAGAGCATGGCATTTTGGGCTTAGATTCCAGCTTTATGAATTAAGAGAACTTGGGCTCTGTGCTTTTATTTCCCCACCTGTAAAACGGCAATAAAAACTTCCACCATGTAGGAATATTAAGGGGATTAAGAGCTGCTTAGTGTAGGGACTGGCTCATAGTCAAGGAGAGTTCTTGTTTGAGATAGCTGTTAAATTAATCAAGACAACCAATCACATGTTATAAGCCCCTTGAGGACAAATACCACATATCCCACCAAACATACTGAGCACTCAATAAAATAATCATTGATTGGAAGGCAAGGCAAACATCTGCTTCCAAAAAGATTACAGAATAAATCAACTGGATGTATAGGTAGTTCATGAAACATTGAGCTGGCTTGAGCAAAATTACCGTTGAAGTCTAGAGCTGCTGGGCTTCAGTCTTAGTCACAGGATGGAGTCATTTGCCTTCATCTTGATCAATATTTCAGTATTAATTCTATGTGATATGGAAAGAAAGACAAAAAAATGATAGTTGTCAATTTGTAACAAGACACAAATTGTGATTGCTGACAGGATCTTGAAAGCTCTTCCTTGAATGTGTTAATATTCTCAGTGTTAACTAATAAAATCTGTTTTAATATTTGCCTTATTTCCTAAACTTCAGTTAGTATAAACAATTTTTTAAACTATACAATTTGATTTTTTCCTTCTCTTAGAAATAAATTTCATATCGTGGAAGCCAGGGTTCAGTTTTAGAAATCTCTACACTTGTCTTATTTGGATTTGCATGGAACTCCAATTGGTTAAGCAGAGTCCTGCTTTAATAGATGCCTCCTATAGAGGAAAATCTGTTTGTTTTATATAAATGGAATACATTTGCTATTTTCTGTCCTATCCATTTGCAGATCTGGACATAACTTGAACATTATGTATACATTTCTAACTGGAATTCCATTTTCGTTCTCTAACAAGCTGTTGCACCAGAAAGTGAGTCATGGCAAGAAGGCCTGGCTTACCCTGAAGAAACATTATTTAGAAATCTAAAAGGCTTAGACCAAAGGCTAGGAAGTGGCCAATTGTGAAGAAAGTTCTTTCATTTATATATATATTTTTTATTTTATTAAAATTACCCAAAATATCATTTATAAATCTTAAGAGGGTGACTAAATACAGGTATCAAATATGGCCACAGTTTCCTCTTCTGAGATATTTTTTTGGAGATTATAATGCTGGGAATAAAGCCGGGAAATGTGGACTTCTGTGGTACTCAACCGTATCAACTTTTTTGGATGTCACTCTTAGAAGTAAACCCATACTACTATTTATTTGATTTTAGAAAGACAAATTAAACAATGCTTTATAGTACATTTTATTGGTTTATTTATTCATTTTTCTCCAGCAAAAGGTCCAGCAAAAGAAGGTCTCGCTTTCTCCAACATATCGGAGTGTAGGATGCCCATCACTAGAATCTCTATTCAGTTTGACTGTTATTTAAACAATGTTTGGCAATAAAACGTGAGTTTAGAAAAGATAATCAGTATAGATTATAAACATTTAAACTGAAAATTAGACTTAAGGGCCACTGATCAGTATCTCTGAGAACTGTGTTTGAGCAGTTTAATGATTAAAATTTTGATAGAAATTTTGAAGAAAAAAATTTCAGATAAATCTTACAAATTAAAAAAATTAATTTAACAATAAGAAAATGAGCAACTTGATGAAAAAATGGGCAAAAGACATGAATAGAGACTTCACCAAAGAAGATGTACAGATTGTCAAATAAGCATATGAAAGTATGCACAACATCATATGGGAATTTTCATCAGGGAAATGTAAATTTTAAAAAACAATGAGGTACCACTACACACCAATTAGAACAGCTAAAATCTCGAACACTGCCAACACCAAGTGCTTGTGAAGAAGTAGAGCAAGAGGAACTCTCAGTCATTGCTGGTGGCAATGCAAAATGGTACAACCACTTTGGAAGACACTTTAGTTTTGTGGTTTCTTACAAAACTAAACATACTCTTACCATATGATCCAGTGATAATGTTCCATGGTATTTAACCAGATGAGCTGAAAACATATGTCCACACAAAAACTTGCTATAAATAAATGTTTATGTCAGCTTTATTCATAACTGCTCAAACTTGGAAGCAGGCAGGATGCTCTTCAGTAGGTGAATGGATAAATAAATGATGATATATCCAGACAATGGCATATTGTTCAGCACTAAAAAGAAATGAGCTATCAAGCCATGGAAAGACATGGAGGAAATTTAAATGCATGTTATGAAGGGAAAGAATCCAATCTAAAAAGCCTACATATTGTATAAATTCAAGTATATGTCATTCTGGAAAAGGTAAAGCTATGTAGACAGTAAAGAGATCAGTGGTGGCCAGGCACTGGGGGGGGAGGGTAGGATGAATAGGTGAAGCATGTAGAATTTGGGGGCCAGTGAAACTATTCTGTATGATACTATAATGATGGATACATGTCATTACACAGTTTTCAAAACCCATAAAATACACAACACCAAGAAAGAAACCTAATGTGAACTATGGGGTTTAGGTGATTATGATGTGTCACTGTAGGGTCACCTATTGTTGTCAGTGTAACACTGTGATAGGAGATGTTGATAATGGGAGAGGATGTGATTGTGTGGCATTAGGAAGCATATGGAAAATCTCTGTACCTTCCACTCAATTTCTTTGTGAACCTAGGACTGTTCTAAAAATAGTCTATCTTAAAAAATCATTAAGGCTAAATCTAAAATAATTTATAGAAGAAAGAATGAAAATTCTGAACATTCCACTAGATATTTGAGGATCTCAAAGCTTTTGCAAATAGATATAATAAATTTAACGTCTGCCATTTAAACATTCATTCACATCCTGATTTATTCACCAAATATTTACTGATACCTGGTTGTGGTGAATCAAGAGATTGTGTCTACCCTAACCTACAGTGCTGGGGGAGAAACAGATCATTAAGTAATCATAAAGGAGTGTCACAAGATTTATTTTAAAGGCACATATCATTATGAAAACATAATGGAGAAATAAGCACGTCAGGATCTATCGTAATTAGGACGTTAAGGAATTTTACCTGGAGGCTGTGACACAAGTGAATTGTGAACGGTAAGAAAGAGCAGCCACTGAAGAAAAATGTCAGTGACAATCTCACTTCCGATGGAGTGATTCTCAGCTAGCAGAAGCCCTTGATTTGGCTTTGTATTTTTAGTGCAGTTTTTGTGTGTGTGTGTGTGTGTGTGTGTGTGTGTGTGTGTGTGTGTAATTTCCAGAATAATACTTCACAGAAGCAGTGACAAAGGAAGAAATGAGAAATGAAGTGAGGAACTTTTGTAAATTCTCCACTGCACAACCAGGCAGGAATTAGAGATTGAGTGACTTTGGTCTCTTTTAGTAGTTTTAATTGGACTTACACCTTTACAAAGGCATATGGAGGCAACAATTCATAGATACAGAGCTTGCAAAGAATCTAGAATAGCAGTATTAAAGTCACCTACACATAATGTCATGCTTGACTCAAGAATTCTCTTTTATATAATGCCTAGCCCCAAGTTATCTTTTAAAACATTCATATCTAACTTTGACTTTCCACTTCTCTCAAATCTCCTCTTTTCTCTGAGGCACACTTCACCTGTTGATGCCAGAGTAACTAAGCTTTCTCATGGCAAGTCTGATCCTTTATGAGCAATATAGAAAAGGAGAACTTTCTGGCTTATTTGATTTTTAGTTTTTTTTAAATATGGAAACTTTCTCTTCTCCACTCCATTATTTCCATGTTTTATGTGTGTAGCAATAAGTGTTTGGATTATAATAGAAAATGGCAGATAAATATGCTATTATAAAAAGTTTTGCATAATTAGTCTAACTATAATACATTCACTTTTGAAAATGTCATACTTAGTATAAGTGCATCATGCTGCTAAGATATTTTTTCCCCTCCCCTCTGGGATTGAAGTTCTGTTTTGCATCTCATCTCAGACACATAATTAGTTGTAGCAAGTATATTATAGTGGTCTCGCAGCCTACATCACCAAAATCTTCTTTAAACATCATTTTAACAAAGTAAGCCCAGGAAATTCTGTTCACCTTACTTAAATGCTTGTAACTTTAGTATTTTTACAGTTCTTTCAGGCTCAGCACAGATGGGATTTTTCAAATGAAAACCAGATGAATGTAAACAGCAATCCCACCATCAAAACCTAAAGGTAGAAAGACGCAGGCCCTGCTCTGTGCTGTAATAAGATCCACATTTGCAATGAAAGTATGTTTCCAATAACGGTGCAGTTACCTTTCATTAGAGACTCAAATCAGCATTTTATTTTTCCTTTTATAATTTGACATGGTAAAAGGAGAAGTGGGCTTTCAAATCTCTAATCCGCGTCAACCTGAGATGAAAGTTTTTAGCACTCTGCCTCTGTGGTGGTATTTGGATTTGTAGTTCATTTTACAAATCCCGTTTAACATACAATTAAATAATAATGTAAATATGTGACATAATCTCCCCTGGCTACAAACTTTCACTGACCCTGGTGATTTCCTCCCCTTGGGGTTTTAAATTTGATTTCTATTGCCCTCTTTTACTGAAACATACAGTTATGGCTTCTTCACTTGCCATTTGCTAAATAGTCGTTTAATGTGTATCCTCTTTAAAATTTATTTTCAATAATTCCCATTGGAGCAAAAAGAGTCCTTGATTAGAAAGGAGGCATCTTAACTCTGTTGCCAATTTATTTTATATTTATTTTTATTTTTTAACTAGATATACACCTAGATCATCTCCAGAGCAGCCTCCAAAATTGGTGGACTTTAAAATCATTTGAGAAGCTTTAAAGCTTTGGAATTCCTTCCCCAGATGATCCTATTTAGTTGATCCAGGATTGGGACCTGGGCTTTTGCAGTTTTTAAAAATTTCTTTATTTATCTAATTTGCAGCCTATGTTGAGAATCACTGTCCTGGGACTTCGATTCTCCCTTCTTGAAGGAATTTGTTCTTGTGCTGCAAATTTTTGGGTCCTTCTTACATCTCCAGGTAAGTAAAGGAATTAGTCAAGACTGGAAGGAGAGTGAATTCTCTTGCAGACACACACCCAGATATCCGGAGAAATCCTCAGAAGTAACAGATAACCTTAGCATCATATCCTGTTTCTAATAAGGGACATGTGAAATGAAGATATACTTGCTCTAAAACTAGAGTGCACTTATTTCCTCTCTCATCAGCATTTGGTACAAACTTTCTCAAAATCAGAGACCTATTTGCCTTGCTTCTATTAGCCCTATATATTGTGGTACAGTTCAATCTGACCTCTGACATGGCAAATATTTAAAAACAATAATGCGGTAGGATAACCTAGAGGATGACTACAGAATGGATAATCTCCCTGGGTGTATCTATATTTCTCCTCTTTCAGGTGTTCTTCCTTCTGTCTATAAATGGAGAAATCAAAAACTCAGCTGTGAATCTTCTAGCCAGGCAGGATTAGAATGGATGGGGCAGATATTGTTTCATATCATTTCAGAAATTTAAACAAAAAGAAAACATGGTTCCTAAATCTAGAAATGTTGTTATACATCCCTGGGTTTTCTTGAATGACTATTATTTCACTCAATGGCCTTTCATCCTAATAGTAGGAAAAGACCATACTATTCATGATAGAGAGTCATGTTTTATCATTAATAGGATGGCTAAATATTTTTTTTACTACAAATAATAGGAAAGTCTTTTTTAACTAATACAAATGCTATGAAGTTTTAAGAATGCCACATGGAAAAATTAGTTGTAGTGTATCTTTTATATTTTTCCAAGATCCCAATCAAATAATATGTAACTAAATATTGCATTTTGTAATTCCAGTAAGTCATCCTTCAAAATGGGTTCCCTCTCTCTTTTCCCCATATGACTTCTTTACCTCAAAATTTAAGAAAACAAACAAATTTAGCTTGCAGCCTTTTAATATCTATTATTTTTTAAAAGACCTTAAAAAGAACAATGAAATGTCTTGCTATATAAATTCAAATGTAGGAAACTTGGGACTGTGAGTACTTATGTTTCTTTTTTTTTTTTACATTGTTCATGATTTTGACTTTTTTTTTAACATCTTTATTGGAGTATAATTGCTTTACAATGGTATGTTAGTTTCTGCTGTATAACAAAGTGAATCAGCTATATGTATACATATATCCCCTTATCCCCTCCCCCTTGCATCTCCCTTCCACCCTCCCTATCCCGCCCCTCTAGGTGGTCACAGAGCACCGAGCTGATCTCCCTGTGCTATGGCAGCTGCTTCCCACTAGCTATCTATTTTACATTTGGTAGTGTATATACGTCAGTGCTACTCTCTCACTTCATCCCAGTTCACCCTTCTTCCTCCCCGTGTCCTTAAGTCCATTCTCTATGTCTGCATCTTTATTCCTGTCCTGCCCCTAGGTTCATCAGAACCTTTTTTTTTTTTTAGATTCCATATATATGTGTTAGCATACGGTATTTGTTTTTCTCTTTCTGACTTACTTCACTTGTATGACAAACACTAGGTCCATCCACCTCACTACAAATAACTCAGTTTCATTTCTTTTTATGGTAGAGAAATATTCCATTGTACATATGTGCCACATCTTCTTTATCCATTCATTTGTCAATGGACATGTAGGTTGCATCCATGTCCTGGCTATTGTAAATAATGCTGCAGTGAGCATTGTGTTACATGACTCTTTGAATTATGGCTTTCTCAGGGTATATGCCCAGTAGTGGGATTGCTGGGTCATATGGTAGTTCTACTTTTAGTTTTTTAAGGAAACTCCATATTGTTCTCCATAGTGGATGTATTTATTTACCTTCCCACCAACAGTGCAAGAGATTTCCCTTTCTCCACACCCTCTAACTCTGATACAAAGATGAGGCTAAGAAGTTCAGATAGGTTCTAGGGAAACAGTAAATATGATTAAAAGACAAATTAATAGTTAGAAATAAAATATGGGAATATAATATGTTTAAGGTATCATGGCTAAAGAACTGACTAAGAGATTTGAAACCAGTGGAGAAATATGTAAATAACCTAGAGAAGAAAATACAAATTTACCTTAAAAGGGTCCATGGTGGAGACTGATTGTAAAAGTTACAACAGGGTCATATTCAAAAACAGAAAGCATGTCAAGAAAAATCTCAGACAGAGAATGAAAAAGAAATAAAATAAGAGGACATTTAGGAAAGTCAGGATTATAGTCTCCTCTTAGACTTCAGAAGGAAACACTCATAGAACATGTGTTTCTACCCAGGAGGAAATGTTCAGGGGTCAAGGACATAAGATTTAAGGCTACAGGTTCCTAGTTTGAATTCTTGAGCTATCATTTACTGTACAATGTAAGACACATTACATTCCCATTTATAAAACTGAATTTACAATGTATTGTTTCCATAAGTGTCATGGTAACAAAATGCTATTAGCCTATGTAAATTGCTGTGAAAATTTGAGAGGTGCTTTCAAATATAGGTAGAGAACCTCACGACGTAAAGTGAGATTCTGGATTTTGACAAGACCCCCAAGTTGACCTGTATTTCGTATGCACGTTCAATTTGGAGATGCACTGGTCTAAAAGGGGTGGGGATTGTGTAGTGGGAGGCATCCTTAATCCTGCAAATAGTCAACATTAAATTGGACTGATAATGCTTAAGCAAAATGCCTAAAATCTCTGAATCTTTTTTCTCCTCATTTATAAATCTATGAGAGGAAACCATTTTGGAGGTTCTCTGAAGTGCTTTCGTAATGTTTGTGTGTGATCTGTGTGTGTGTAACAATCAATTATGAGGGATATTTCAAATTAATTTTTACTGATAGGATTTAACTTTTGTTAATGATAAATATGTCACTATATGTTTATTTACAACATTCCTACAGTATTAGTCTAATTCTCCTGCCACTTGACATGCTTCCTTGAAAGGAAAAGAGGTGTGAATCACCTATATCCAGCAGCTTATATGCACATGTTCCATAAAATATGAGTTGTGTTAAGTGCCATCGATCACAAGTGTGATAGTGGAAAAAAAACATGGCTGAGAACTTTTGAAGGGGACTGTGTTTGAATCATCCTTAAGCTCTGAAAAAAAAAAAATACTGAATGGAAGCAGAACTACAAAACGGTAGGAAAACTGAACATTCTAATTTCAACTTTCTCTTGAATATCATTTTTTTAAATTTTTATTCTTTTTTTTAATCTTAGTTTCCTTTCAGTATGCAATGAATATGTGATTTATAAATTATCAACAGGGAGAGCTTCTAGTCATGCGTACTTAGTGACATAAAGGAAAGAAGGTTTTATCAATAAACTTCATATTTCCATTGGATAGCCAAATACACACCCAGCAGCCTGGTG
Organism: Phocoena phocoena; assembly: GCF_963924675.1. NCBI lineage: Eukaryota > Metazoa > Chordata > Mammalia > Artiodactyla > Phocoenidae > Phocoena > Phocoena phocoena. Next base: position 16,260,965 of record NC_089220.1, read on the forward strand.
TGTGGCCTGTGTAGCCACACTCAGAGAATGTGCTGGCTGCTGGCAACTTACTAAGCCTGAGATAAGGAAATAAGAACATTATGAAGGGTGTTCTTCAGAATCCTGGGTACTCTTTGGCCTAAAGATTCTCTTAGACTCTACACCAGACAGGTAAATAGTACAGGTGTACTATATCTCATTGAGAAATCTTCACTAGACCATGGCGCCCAGTCTATCAGGGTGACAAGTTGAAATGAACTTGCTCCTGCTTTGTCCAATGTCCATCTCCTTACAACCCAGGCTCAATTCTCATTTGTAATCCAGCCCCTGGTTTCCATTAGTTGTCTGGTACTGACCTAAGGGATCTGAACACAGATTTTGATTTGTATGCATTTTACTAATCTTTATGTTTTCCACTCTGTTCTGGAATCCCTAATCCAAGCCTGCTAACTTTCACTCAGGCTAGCTAGAGATTTCTAGTCACTCAAAATATGGAAATTCAGAAATTGTTTTTTAAAACAACATATTGAGGAATAATTTTCACACTAGAAAGTTTACCTGTTTAAAGTGCAGAATTCAGTGATTGTTAGCATATTTACAGAGTTGTGCAACCATCATATCATCTAATTTTAGAACATTTTCATCATCCCCCAAAGCAGCCTTGTACCCATTAGCAATCACTTCCCACACCATCATCTCTTGGCCTTAGGCAACTGCTAATGTATTTTTTGTCTCTATAGATTTGCTTACAGTTTTTGATAAATGATTTAACCAGTCCAGAAAAGACTCCTTTTTTCTCCCCAAATTGCTCACTACATGATTTCTAACTTCTCAGTGTGAAGTTATTTACTTTGTATTAGTGTTGGAAATGTCAGCAATTAGAGATTTATTTTGTTGTATGTGTGTATTTTTCAAAGTCCAATTAGCCATTCTCACATTATACAGACACTTACATTTTGTTCTCTGATGAGTTTCTGTCCATCTTTTAGCAGGAAGGGGAGAGATATATTAGCAAAATCAGAGCACATGAAGCCTCAGTGACTTTGCTTCTTTCCAACCTCTGAATTGTTTTAAATTCTATGCACCTCTGAGACTGAAAGGAAATGAAGAGCCAACCTTGAGTCTTTGATTGTCCAGGCTCATCTCGTAGATCCCAGGGCTAAGGCTGGTCATTAGGAGACATCCTTCTCCAGTCATACACACATCCAACCTTGCCAGATTATAATTACATATATACCCTTTTTGCTTGCCATGGGTGGGACTGGAGGTGACATAGGACTAAATCATTTCATCAGTTTAAATGAGCACAACTAATGACTTGAGTACAGAAGAACAATTTAGAATGATTACTCTGATTCTAATAATGAATAAAATTGTATTGTGTGCCTATTGTACACATTTGGGGAGTATTTGTGAGGAATGGATAAATAAGATGTGGTACATATATACAATGGAATATTAGCCATAAAATCAATGAAATAATGCCTTTTGCAGCAACATGGATGGACCTAGAGACTGTCATGCTGAGTGAAGTAAGTCAGACAAAGACAAATATCATATGATATCGCTTATATGTGGAATCTAAAACAATGGTACAAATGAACTCATTTACTAAACAGAAATAGAGTCAAAGATATAGAAAACAATCTTGTGGTTACCAGAGAGGGAGAGGGGATAGGGATAAATTGGGAGATTGGGATTGACATACACACATTGCTATATATAAAATAGATAACTAATAAGGACCTACCACATAACACAGGGAACTCTACTCAATACTCTATAATGGCCTATATGGGAAAAGAATCTAAAAAGAGTGGATATGTGCATATGTATAACTGATTCACTTTGCTGTACACCTGAAACTAACACAACATTGTAAATCAACTACACGCCAATAAAAATTTTTAAAAATAAATAAATATAAAATATGAGATTATAAATAAAAACAGGAAAAGAAATGGATTTAAGAAAACAAAGGAAATAGGGGCTGATTTATCAAAAGGATAGGAGTTGGCTCATAGAATTGATGGATAAGCTATCAAAATATGTCCTAATGTGGGCAGAGACTAGGGCAACCTTGGAAATCTTAAAGTGAGAAATTAATGGAGGGTAACTTTAGGGTGCAATAGTCAGGATGAATACATTTCAATACAGTCTGTGTAGTATCTGCTAATGAGTCAAATTCCAGGGAGAGTGTATCTGATTAGCCTAGATTGGGTCACATTCCCACCCCTCAGCCACAACTGGTTGAAGCACTTGAATTGACTGCTTAGTTAAGACTATTTAAAGACAGGTGGTAATATTACTGAAAGCAAAGATGGGATGCTGTATGTGGAAGTAGAGGAAATGAATGTCAGACTGTTAATAGCATAACACACTAACAAAACACACTATTTGTTTTTCAATTTTTACATATTATTTACTCTGATCTGGGCACTGTTCTAATCACTTTACAACTAGTTATTCATTAAATCCTCATAATAATTCTGTGTAGTAGGCACTATGATTATCATCCTCATTTTATAGGTCCAGGGTGCTGAAGTAACTTTCCTGAACTCACACAGCTAATAAGAGTGAAGTGAGATTTGAACACAGTCCATCTCCCAAGTCCCTGCTCTCCATATAACTGTGATACCTCTCCCAGTGCATGATGATTTGGGGATATTTCACTGCTTTTCACAGAAGCTCTGTGAGATCAATATCTATTTCACAAATAAGAAAACTCAGATTCAGGGAGCTTAAAATTTGGCTAAGACTGCATGATACCAGAAAGCATATGTTTTCCACTGTATTATACTGCTTTTCTTTACTTTTTGTATAGTGGCGGGCATTTACATTATATGAATGTAAAAACATTTAGAGACAGCCTTTTCCTTTTACAATCGTGTGCATTTCTTTCAATAAGAAGGCAAATATCAAATCTCTAAGGAATGCTGTGTGAATAAGACAGACTGAAAAAGCTGAATCGAGATACCATTTGTGTCTTGTTTCTCCTTTTCCCTTATCCTGATCTGCCTGCATTTCTACAAAGCAGCATTTCTCTCATTCTGAGCATGCTAGGGCTTAATTCCCAAGCTGATCAGCCAGATCACTGGTGGATCTAAGACCTTTCTAGTGGCCAACTGTCCAAGATCTAAGAGAGTGTCTTATTTTCCTGTGTGAATGCAAATATAATAGGCTAATTCTGCATTTTGTTTATATCATGTAAGTTTAAAGTCCTAATGCAGACATTAAGTCATTTTCTGAATATTTTCAGCTTGCAGGCATCTTTATATGACTTTTTCTTCAAAACAAATTAGATCTTAAAGTAATACGAAGGTGCAGGATTTGGGGAGAGGGTTTTGTAATCTGCTTTTTGTCAGATTTAATCCATGGAGCAGAAACCTGACTGATGTCAACTGTGCTCTCAGAGTCCTTTTCTAGCAGATTCAATCTCCTTTCCAGCAAGAATATAAAATAGCTACATTGACCATTCATTCTTCAGGAGCTGAAATGACACATGACAAGTGGCATGGAGTCCCAGGGAGACAGCCTTGGCTATGGACCATTCCATGGACACTGGCTATATGACTCCACTTTTCCCTTCATTTCAAGGCAATATTGCACAGTGATTAAGTGTGGCCTCAGAAAAGAGACTGCTTGAGTTCAAATTCTGGCTCTACCACTGTCCAGCTGGGTGACCTTGGAAAGGTCAACTGTCTCTCTATGCTTCAGTACCCCCATAGGGTTTTTGTGAGGATTAGATGAGACCACACATACTGTAACTAGAAAGCAATTATTATATCAGACATCACAAGTGTCTCAGTAGGAAAAGTGAAAGAATCAACTATATACATGTACAACAACTCTTGGAAATATAGAGTTTAACGTTCATATGCTGAGCTAAGTTCTTCACAAATAATGCATTATTATTTTAAAAATTTCTGAAAAGCATCTTCAGAACAATTAATGCCACTTCTCTTTATGTTGTCAGTAAATAACCTTTGATCTAGAGGTCTGGTGAAAACAGCAGGTAATAGGATGAAAATAAAAGGCAAGATAGGGCCAGATATATAGAAAGAGCGCTAGTATTAAATATATTCCTAACTTTCTTTTAAAATATTATTAGTTAGCCCTTCTGGAATCTGACTGCAGTACACTTTTGAAGTGGCCACTGGACAGGTGGGGAAATGTAGAATCTCTATATGGTTGAGGTAAGGGATTTTATCTATATATGAATATCTATATATCTTATAACTATCTATATCTATACGTTTTGTTTATACTGGGATTTTTGAGGGCATATCTGAACACCAGTAAACAGGTAAAGGGGATTTGAGTAGGCATTCAGATGTCTGATTCTGGCAGTTATGGGCCTGGACACCCCAGCCAAAGATCCAAGCCCAGCAGGAGGGCAGAGGCAGGGATTTGAGCAAAATACAAGTCCAGGGATAGTGTGGCCTTCTAACCAGATGGTTTGATGTAGGGGAAACCATAGATTTATTGTACAACTATTATATTGTTAAAATGTACTATCTCGGGCTTCCCTGGTGGCACAGTGGTTGAGAGTCTGCCTGCCGATGCAGGGAACACGGGTTTGTGCCCCGGTCTGGGAAGATCCCACATGCCGCAGAGTGGCTGGGCCTGTGAGCCGTGGCTGCTGAGCCTGCACGTCCGGAGCCTGTGCTCCGCAACGGGAGAGGCCACAACAGTGAGAGGGCTGCGTACCGCAAAAAAAAAAAAAAAAAAAAAAAAAAGTACTATCTCATTTGTTCCGGGTAACAACAATTTGAAGAAGATATCATTATCCTGATGTTCAACATGAAGACATTGAGGCTTATAAGTTAATTTTCTGATTTCCTCTGTGCTATGAACTGAATTATGCATCTCCCAGAAAAAAAAATTTATATGTCGAAGCCCTAACCTCAAATGTAAGTATATTTAGAGATGTTCTGATTATGAATTATTAATTGACTAGTATTTGTGGTCTAAATTAGATATGAAGAGTGTAAAAAGCAAATAGACTTAGGACCAGGAAACGACAGAATAGACTTTTGTGTTGGTAGTTTGGCTTACACAAAAGTGAAAAAAAGGAACTTGGCCATTGGTTACAAAATAAGGTCTCTGTGCTGCCTTGAAATAGCTTTCTCTCTATAGGGATATGAAGTTCAGCAGTCTAGCAGTCAATATTCCCCAAAATTGAACAAGGTACTGGAAGTCCCAAAGATGAGGACAGAGAACTCCAATGCAGAGGACCTCTTGGGAGACAGCTTACCCTAATATGGGTGCTTCTTTTATTTTACTAAGTACCAAAACATTCTTATTTTATGTATGTATATTGTCCTTTTAGCTGTAGTACTTTCACTGATTGCTAAAGTTCTCTCAATGGAATCAAACTAGATATGTGTACAGTAGAGGGGTAATATGATGTCTATACCTGTGTGCAATGTGTAAGTTAAAGGTTTTTGTTTAGTATTTACTTCTTCATCTCTATTGAAGCAGTTCAGTATTTTGAAAGCATTTGAGATTTGGGGGATAGTCACCAGTTTTGCTTTTGAGTTCTTCAATTCTAACCCTATTTTCTGAAATGTAGTTAGTGGAGTAATATTCTTTTGGCTCATTGTGATTTGGGGGTTTCTAATGAAAGACACCAACTCCATTTATTATTCGGAGTAAGCATAGGTTTGCTCAGGAATGAACTAAAGTGTCTTCCCAGTCTTACTAGTTTGAATAATTTCCTTCTCAGTCAGTCACTTAGAGGATATAACTAAGACCTCATAATTCTTTGGTGATAAAGTAATATTACCATTTTAATAATATCCCTTAAGTCATAACTTAACTGTTTGTCAATCTGGTGCCTTGCTGTGCATAGAAATGTGATGCTATCTGCACAATATCTCCTCTTTCAAGTACGAAGCTCTAAGGGACTCTTCTACAACATAATGAATGAAATATTATTTTTATGGTTTCCAGCCAAGATTGAAAGCAGCAGTGCTAAATGCCACAGAACAGAGTTTGCAAGATTTCCAGAACAGTTTTGGCAACCAAACCACCTGGGGAGCTTGAATATGAACTTGAATACCAGCTTGAATGTGTTTCCCTTAAACAAAGGAAAACTTGGAGTTCTGTCTATCAACCACAGTGATAAATAAATCTAGGGCTTCAAATTCTGTGATATTTTTAAGTGGGACAAAGACAATGGCCCAGTGGCCATAAGAATAATCAGACTGGTCTTCAGGCAAGACTGGTAATAAAGTAAAAATTGCTGCATTATAAAAGATACTTTCCATCTCTGTCTCTGTTCCCACCTAATTCACTATTATACAACTTCTAGATTGATTTTCCTATGCCATAGTTGTGGTCATTTCCCTCACCTCTGTAAAATGCTTCAATTGCTTCCCGATGTCTACCAAATAAAGCTGGCATTCCAGACCCTTTACCATCTGGCACCAAGTCACTTTCTGACTACCATATCTCACCAAACTGTCCTTCACACTTTAATCTTCATCAGGCCTAAGACTGCTCATGAGTTTAAGAAATATTTCTAGTAACAATTTTTCCTAAGTTATCTATCACTTTCCATATCAAATGTAAACCCTTCTCAAATACTCAATCCGAACTCTCCTTCAAAATATGGGGTCCCAAATGCAAAACTCTTCAGAACCCAGGCTTAATGAATGAAAGAAAAAAGAAAAGCAGTATGCTTATCTTAGTCAACTCGGGCTGCTCTAACAAATAAATACCATAAACTGGGTGGCTTAAACAGCCAAGGTTTATTTCTCACAGTTCTGGAGGCTAGAAGGCCAAGATCAAGAGCCAGCATGGTTGTTTCTAGTAAAAGCCTTCCTGGCTTGTGGATAGCCTCCTTGCTGTATCTTCAAACAGCAGATAGCTCTGGTCTCTTAATCTTCTTATAAGGGCATCCGTCCCATTATGGTGTCTCCTAGTCACCTCTCAAAAGCCCCACCACCAAATACTATCACATTGGGGATTAGGGTTTCAAAATATGGATTCTGAGGGAACACAAACATTCAGTCTACAGTGACAGTAAATGATAACTGATAAGGTTTTGGTGTTGGAAGTTGATAGGAAATGATGGGGATGATGGCAAACAAGAGAGCTCAAACCAATGCAAGGGGGCTGCTTCTCCCCACCTCAAGTCACCTGCTGTCATGTATGAATGTCAGCTCAACTGATGTTTTTTTTTTCTTTTCTTTTCTTTTAATTATAACTTTATTTTTTAGAGTAGCTTTAAGTCCACAGCAAGAGAAGGCACAGAGATTTCCCATATAAACTTTGCCTCCACACATGCATATCATTCTCCATTATTAACACCGCCCATGAGAGGGTACATTTGAACGTACACTGACATCATAGTCACCTGAAGTCCTCAGTTTACATTATCGCTGACTTTTGGGGTTGGACATCCTGTGGGTTGGACAAATGTATAATGACGTTTATCCATCAGTATACTTTCACTGGCCTAAAAATCCTCTGTACTCTACCTATTCACCCCACCCCAGCCTGCAACTCCTAGCTACCACTGATTTTTTTTTTTTTTTTTTTTTACTATCTCCATAGTTTTGGCTTTTCCAGAAAGTCATATAACTAGAGTCATATATCATGTAGACTTTGCAGATTGGGTTCTTCCACTTAGTAATATGTATTTAAGGATCCTCCATGTCTTTTCATGGCTTGATAGCTCATTTCACTTTAAGTGCTGAATAACATCCCATTGTCTGGATGTACCATAGTTCATTTATTCATTGCTGTACTGAATGATATCTTGGTTGTTTGCAAGTTTTGGCAATTATGAATAGTTTCTATAAATGTCCATGTACAGGTTTTTGTGTGGACATAACTTCAAACTCATTTGGGTAAATACCAAGGAGTATGATTGAGGGATTGCATGGTAAGAGTATGTTTAGTTTTGTAAGAAATCATTAAACTGTCTGCCAAAGTGTTTGTACCAGTTTTTATTACCACCAGCAGTGAATGAGAGTTCCTGTTGCTCTACATCATCACCAGCATTGGTGTTGTTGGTGTTGTAGATTTTGGCTATTCTAATTGGTGTGTTGTGATATCACATTGCCCTTAATTTGCATTTCCTTAATGACATATGATGTAGAACATCTTTTCATATGCTTATTTGCCAACTGTGTATCTTCTGGTGAGGTATCTGTTAAGGTATTTGGCCTATTTTTTTAATTTGGTTGTTTGTTTTCATATTATTGAGTTTTAAGAGTTCTTTCTGTATTTTAGATAACAGTCTTTCATAAGATGTATCTTGTGAAAATATTTTCTTCCAGTGTGTGGCTTGTTCTCATTCCCTCGACATTGCCTTTCACAGAGAAGACATTTTAATTTTAATTAAGTCTAATTTGTCAGTTATTTATTTCATGGATCATGCCCTTGTATGGTATCTAAAAAGTTATCACCATAGTTAAGGTCACCCAGGTTTTGTCTATTTGTCTTCTAGTAGTTTTATGTTTTACATTTAGGTCTGGGGTCCATTTTGAGTTAGTTTTTGCAAAATGTGCATCTAGATTCATTTCTTTGCATGTGGATGTCCAGTTGTTCCAGCAACATTAATTGAAAAGAGCACCTTTGTTCTATTGTGTTGTCTTGGTCCTTTGTTAAAGATGGGTTGACTATATTTATGTGGGTCTATTTCTGGGCTCTCTATTCAGCTCCATTGGTCTTTTTGCCTATTATTTCACCAACAACATATTGTGTTGATTACTGTAGCTTTATAGTAAGTCTTGAAGTCAGGTAGTGTCAGTCCTCCCACTTCGCTCTCTTTCAGTATTGTGTTGGCTATTCTTGGTCTTGTGCCTCTCCACATAAACTTTACAATCACTTCGTCAATATCTTCACAAACTTCTTTCTTTAAGGGAAGCCCAAATATTTGGTCATTCTGTGAAATCTCCTAAAGTTTAAATGATATAAAATAATTATAATTAAAAAGTTATTGGCTGTGCTGGCTTTGTCACTTAGCAAAGCTACAGTTATATTTCTCAGAATACCCTTCCCTGTGTGGCTCTGGGTTAGGGTTGGCCACAAGACAGGTCAAACTTTGCATGAAAGGTGGAGACTAGAAGTGATGCAGTGGTTATTTGTATTCTCTGAAAGTCAGCCTCCTCTCTGGTCAGGCATGATGCATCTGATCTTTGAGCTCATGTTCTAGGCATGGGGCAGTGTCCAGACCTCTAGCTCCTGCAACTTACACTGGATCTCCTAAAGTTCCTCTGAGTCTAGGCCCAGAGAAATGTATGTATTGGTCTGTGGTCAAAGGTGCCAGCAACCCTGGAAAGTTACCTGTTTCAGCAAGGTTTGGGGAAAAAGAGTCCAACATGGGTTTCAGTTTGTCCTTGTGTGTTCAGGTTCATCAGCAAAGATGCCAGTTTTTTCTTATTCTAGCCCATTTCAGGTCTAACTTTTCTCTCCAAATGCTCTACTGGTTGAACTACAGAAACATCACATCCAACATCAGATGCAGAGACAACAGCCTTTCATAGGTCTCCCCACCAGCTCCCATGATTGTGGAAGGTTTAATCTCTGTAAACAAATTCCCTATTCTATGTAATTCCTTGTGTCCTGCTCCTCTGATTGAACCCTGATTTATACATGGGCAAACACATTTGTGAGCTGAAACTTACCTGGGAGAAATCAGAGAGCAACCTCTCTCTCAAATAATGTCATCAAATATATTCCCTGCTGGAAATAGTCTCTCCCTCTTCTGAAAACTCACAGTTTTGTGTAGCATTTAAAACATTATAATGTTTATTACATATTGTACTTGTACATACATGCTTTATCTTCCTTAATAATATATTTCAGTTCATTTACATTGTCTTCATTTTTCTCTTCTTTCTATCAAAAACCTTAAGGAAACATCTACTATTTATCTAGTGCCTGTCAACTACATTCAAAAATATCTTACTAAGGACTTTTCATAAATTTCCACTAATTCTCACATGAATCCTATAGATTAGCTATAGTAGTAGTTATGATGATTTTGGCTACAAGAAACAAAATCCTTAACCACAATTAGCTGAAGTAATACTATTATTCTCTTATATGACCAGAAGACCAGAGGTTAGGCAGGCATCAGAAGCAGTGTGTCACCTTCCTAGCTAAACTCCTTGGTCATTCTCTTGGCTCTATACGTCTATAGATCCTTTATTTGTTGGCTTTATCCACAGACTGGGAGGAAGATGGCTGTACCTGTTTTATTAGCTTTTCTTTACCTACAGAGTGCCCTTCTTGAACAGAATCTAAGACATGTCCAGACTGATTCTTGTACACATGACCCACATCTGGTCCACAGGATACACTCATGCAGCCTTTGACATGACAAACTCCAGATGTGTACGTTAGCAAGCAAGTCTCTGAGCCTTATTTTCCTTAGGTGTCTATCAAACACCAGTCATCCTGCCCACAACTGTAGAGGACATACATCAAGTTCTTTGCATGGTTGCTCTGAATCCCTTTTCATGAGATATGAGGTGGAAACATGATTGCCCACCACTCTGCCACAGAAGAATGGCAGCACCCACAGCACATCTTTCTGCAAATAATTATCTTTTTAATCTCCCACTATTTTCTTAAACTTTTTAATCACCTATAGGCTAGAAGTGATGGTCAACAAAGTGTTACATGACTGTTTTTTCCCTACTCCTTTGCAAGTCCAGCATCAGTGGTCTGGCAACACCATGAGGGTACTTCCTATTCCCTTGGTCTTTCACAAGAAACTGACACCAAGTAAGTCACATTTTTAATATACAGTTAAACATGAAACATATCAATAAATTAGACTCAAAATGGCATGTTACAAATTTGCCATAGCCAGATGGCTTTCTCCAATACAGTTAAGCCAAGTATTACTATATTATATATAATATTATATATATATATATATATATGTGATATTAGGAGGGAAAGAATTATGTTTACTTTCTTGCTTGTTAAAAGGTTCCCTTTCCCTCAATCAGCAGATGATTCTACATATGAAAGCAGTACGCAAATAGGGAATTCACGTATTAATTTGGTACTCAGATTTTTTCTGATTTATAAAATAATAATAACAGGTATACTTTGTTTAGTGTCTACTATATGTCAAATTATTTTTCATGCATTATTTTAATTCCTCTAATAATTCTGTAATACTCACTATCCCCATTTTACAGAAGAGGAAAATTAGCCTCATTGAGTTTAAGGATCCTTTCCGTGCTTACCTAGCTATTAATTGATAGATTCAGGACTTGACTATTTGTGTTTAATTTTGGAGACAATATTTTTTTTATTATAAATACTGCTTAATCCTTTAAACTTTATGCATCAAAAATAATCATTTGTGAAAGTTTTTATTGTTTACATTTACCTAACACACCAATTTCAAAGCTCATTTGTATAATGTTTCACAGCTCTTTTGTGCATTAGGTAAGTGAATTAGCTTTTCCATTTATCAGATGTGAGTGACTGGGCACACACCAAATAATTAACTTGCCCATGTGCCCAGTCAAGCCAAGTGGTAAATGGGTCTGTTTTTTCACTGGGGAGAAAGGAGGTAGAACAGTATGGGTGCTGGCTGTGGGATCTGGTATGCACAGTTAGATCTGGGCTTTGTGACTCACCTCTTAATCACCCTTTGCATCTCAAGTTCTTATATGAATAAAGGGATGCTATTCATGCCTTCCTGTTGGGGATTATGAAGGATCTGATCTTCATAACACACTAAACACAGAGACTGACACACAGCAGGTATTCAGGAAAGTTTAGCTGTCATATTGCTAAATTTGGTGCCTATGATGACACACTGCTTTAGGAGAATTCATTGCTCTTCTTCTATCTAGTCACAAAAGCTTGTCAAGAAAAAGGATATATAGTGTATATAGTAGGTATGTGTATATATTTACTGAGGTCCATATTTTCAACTATTTGTAAAATTGATTGTAAGCATAGATGTGATTTTTTCTAATGCTTTATTGCCTATGTTTCAAGTAGTTGCAGGTTTGAATGCTTAATTTTAGATTTTCTGACATTACTTTTGATCTAATCGATATAACTGGGAAATATATCAGAAGGGAAAAATATGTTTTACCCTCTACAACAGGTTTTGAAGAAAAGGTAGGGCTCCAGACAGTAATCAACAACCACCTAGAAATTGTTAACTGTAAGGATTTTCAACCCAGTGTGTTTTTCTTCCATAATGGACTTGTCTAATAGAGTACACTCTTTTTTTCTTTTCATCTGTAAACCCATTATGCTGCAAAATTTATAGGACTTTTGTGGAATTTTTGTCATTACACATGGAGAACATTTTTTTTTCTTTTTTTGGCAGTAATTATACAATTTGCATTTTTAAAGAGTTAAATTGCAATCAAGAAAAAATAATTATCATACAAATTGTTGTGTGTGTAATATGATATCTGCAGACTATAGTGTTTACTTCTCTGATGTGCTCTCTGGATCTACCTTAGAAAAACAATGAAGGAAGGAGAAAAAGAAAACTGTTGCCAAAGAGATTAAGCAGACACAGTCTCCCTCTTAGAAATTTTTTTGTTTAAAATTTAAAGAGTTAAAGTGTATTTTCACATTATGATTGGCGGGAAATTCTTGCTTGCTTTCAGTTTTATATAGCCTCTCTTTTCTTCTTTTTCCTCTGTTTTTATGTTTCTGTTTAAAAGTATTTGTGTGATTCACTGTTTCTGAGAAATATTAATAACATGTGTTTAATCCTGGATATCTTTAAGGGCAATTGGAGAAAAAAAGTGATGTTAAATTCCAGACTAAAATGTGGGTAGTCAGAGGTTAAAAATTCCCTACTGACATTTAAATAAAAACAAAACCACCAGAACAAAAGCAAGATAAACTAGCAACACCAAAACTCCAATAAAATATACAAACTTTAAGAACAACAGATCAGTCTTGAAGAAGTCTTCCCTGCTTGCTTATATGTGCAAATTTTGCATGTTTTTCATGGAAAAATTGTTTTGTATTCTATTTAGTGTGCACAGAGATTATTTATCCCCATTAGTGCATTTTGTGGCTAAGTTTTGACCATCTGAGAGACAATTGTTTTTGCATAGCCAGCTGAATTAGTCATGCACTTTTAGCTGGTTACTTAAACGTGTCAAAGCATTGAAGTGACTTTTTGAGCTATTGGTTTTTGCTTGAAGAAATCAAGTAATTTTTTATTTGAAACGGATTTATTTTGAATTATTTGCATGCTGAACTCAATAGTTTTATACATGGTTTTAGAAAATATTGTTTCTTTGTGCTGAAATTCATGATATAAGAAACCATGAGTGTCATTTATTGTATTATTTTGAACTCCAAGTTGTCTTTAAAAGGTATATAGCATACATAAGAAGAATTTTCCAAATGATCATTTACCTTTTCAAGAGTCAATTTAGGAAGTACCAGATTATGAAAAAGGTTTCCTATAAGCATGCAATGGTATTATTTGTACTTTATGTTGGAAGATAATGTATTGAGTAAAGCTTTTACTTTTACTCATTAAAGTGAAAATTGTGTGTTGCTTCTTGGACTAGAAATGGAGGAATGAATCTACAAGTGATTGAATTTGATTAAAACAAAGTCCCATGGTGAGGGGTGGGATGAATCGGGAGACTGGGATTGACATATATACACTAATATGTATAACTAATAAGAACCTGCTGTCTAATAAGATAAAATAAAATAATATTCAAAAGAAAAAGCAAAGTCCCATGAAGTATAAAAACTATGCTTTCTTTATGTTTGTGTTTGAGAATATGGTCAGAATTTTTCTTTTATGATTCTTTACAGTCTCCATTTCCCATTCTCAGTAGGAATTAAAAGTGAAAAGGCACGAAGGAAAAGGAAGAAATATTGGAAACGTTTCAGGTGGATTCTAATATGCAGCTTGATGCATATTTAATTCTGAAAAAAGAAAACTGCCTGTAGGGGTGTAAGTGTAAAACACCATTTCACAGTGACAATGATTTTTTTCATGTCATGCATGTGTATGAGTTTCCCTGAATCAACTGGAATGTAATACCTACAAGTTAATTAGATGTGCTGAAAATGTAAATGTTCAGCATTCTCAAAATGTCTAGTTAATTCAGGTCTCACCCAGGCATCTATGCTACCTTTTTAACTACATTGTTTTTCAAGGTGTGGCATTCATTTGTGAATACCATCCTGTGAACCTTTTAAATATAATAAAAGGATATTTGAGATGCATGGTCAGTCAATATCTAACATAAAATCTTAAACTTCTGGTTTTGAAAAAGAACAATGTGGATTAATGAGCGTTGTTTTTTATAGAACAAATACAATTACTTGTCAAAAGAGACAAAGAAGAGAATTACTGTTGGTATTCTGGTCAAAACTTGGTTGATTCATCATGAAAATTGAAACTACTCTAGAGAATGGATGGATTTTAACTTATTTGTCTTAGTGAGGAGAATGAAGTCACGGAGAAGATGTATGGATCATAAAGCAAAATCAATATAGATACTCAGTTAAAGAAAATCATTTTATATTTGTGTCAATTGAAATGGAAAAGGACCTGTTCCTACAAAGAAAGATGAAACATTGCTGTTTATGAATTTTTATTTTCCTTGTTCTTTACTTTATTAATATGTTTTTAGTTTGTTCATTTTGAAAATTACAGGATATTACAGTGCAAATATATGTTCCTTTTCATTTTGCTATTTCATTAATATTTACCTAGTTATCCTTACCTGATCTCAGAGCTTAATACAATGTCTGCTCTAGAATTTGGAGGTAAGGATAGGGTTTCTTTTGTTTCCTGAATTTTCATACACAAAAAAGAGGATCAGCTAGAGCTTCTTGCATTCACAAATATGAACAAAAATGGGTACATAGCAACTATTAAATGTTGTTTTTGGAGAAATATCACGGTTGGTCCATGAAGTGACTAATATAAATCCAGAGAAAGTTCCCCAAAGGTATTAGTTGCTAGGTCATTTTTAAAAAATAACTTCTAAAACAAGATGACATAAATTATTTTCAATTAGAGAAAATCAAAGATTTGTAATTTCATTACGGAAGAGTGAAGTTAAAGCAATACCTTTCTTACGCCCAGAGTATAATCTCTCTTATGGCCTCCATCATCACCCAATCCAGAAAGAGACAAGAGGCATAAATCAAGTTACCAACAATTTTATTTAGTCATTGCTGTTCCATAAATTATGAATATTCTCATGCTTAATTTCAAAGACATCTTTAGAAAACTTTTGTGCAACAAAGCTATCAAAGTTGCATGATTTTATTTATAAGTGTCATATACAGTGTTTTCCAGTATGTCTATAATTCCATCAGTGATATGGGTTCTGAAGCACACATTCCAGTGCAAACATCTTCATTTATAAACTTTGTGATCATGACTGTAATTTGTCTGGCTTTGTTTCATCAACAATATTACAAATAAGGTCATATGCATGTTTGCCTACTTCTTGGGAGAACCAACAGATTAATCCATATATCAGAACCTTATAAGTTATTAACACACATGTGTAAGAGGCTTCCACTGCTACAATTATCTAAGAACAGTTATTCCAATTGTTTAGAGCCTAATACTCCTGCAGCCAACAACTTGGGTTCATTTTCCTAGAGAAATGATTTGTTCCTGAGCAACCTAGCAAACTTCTCTGAATCTCTACTCAACTCTTATGTTCATGCTGTTGGCTATGATGAAGTCAAGTATGAAAATGCTGAAGATTCAGTGCAAGTGTTCTGACCTACTTGGAACAACAACTCAGGGTGCATGTCCCATTGACAGCTATTCAATAGCATCAGCTTTTCTGTAAAACTCAGCATCTTTTGGAATGCAGTGGTGTTATAAATCCTATAATCAGATGGGGATCTAGATTGATTGATTAGGTTATCTAGTTCACAACTATGATTTTGATTTCAAGCAGATTTAAATCAAACTGTCCAACACACACATATGCACATACACACAAACATAGAGGAAGATATGGGTTATATGTAGCCCTCATTTCCAGAGCTCTTCATAAGCCTTTATTTAGAATTTATAACTTTCCTCCTCAACTAACCAGGCAGTATTAATTTTCATTTACTTTCAATCAGGATCTCAGCCTGTTGTTGCTCTTTATTGAGTGAGGTGATCCAAGCCTTTGTTTTGGATCTCTTTTTGGCCCCATCTGTATAGAATTGCTATAGAATTCCATTAACACTGAACAAGGTAATTCTGGAACATTATAAACCCTGGATTGCACCTATGTTCCTTCCTGTCCCCACTATATGGCAGCAATCCTATCTCACTCTGTTGGTCATGATCAATCATACCAGACAGCTCTGTAAACCCTTTTTGTTCTGTTCATCTGTTGGCACGAAGAGTCCAAAATTGCCAGTGGCAATTTACCTTCTGATTTAATAGAACTAGGCCCTGCTATGCCCACTGGGATGGTTTTCTCCCTTGTGTAATGAAACCTCTGAACTGAAAGCCCAGAGTCATGGGGGAAAGGAAGCAGATATTCTGTGAGTAGTATTACATTGTGTAATAGGAAGAGATGAAACCCAACTTCCTGCCCTTAGTTTCTGTGTCTATGAATACTGGATGTAGGAAAAACAACACCATAAATCAGTTGTGGTTCAAAGGATATCGCTTTCATCTGGAGGTGATATTGGACAATTGTGCCATAACAAAGACATTAAGCATTTTGTCATTCTGTATGGTCAGCTGCTTCTGAGTTACTGATAAAAGAAAAGACCCACAACAACAATGTACATCAATATATTGCCTTTATTTATTCATTCCTTTGTTCATGTGTTTGTGTGTTTCTTGTTAATTGGTAAAGGGAATTCCTACATCAACAGCAATGTTGAGTGGTGCTGTAACTAAATGGTGTCCCCTCAAAATTATGTTGAAGCCTTAACCATCGAAGGGACTGTATTTAGAGGCAGGGTCTTTAGGAGTAATTAAGGTTAAATGCATTAATAAGGGTGTGGCCTTAATCTTATAGGATTGGTGTCCTTATAAAAAGAGGGACACCAGAACTCTCTCTCTCTCATCCCTGTAAAGACCTAGCAAGAAGGTGATTATCTACAAGCTAGGATGATAGCTCTCAACAGAAAATGAACCTTGATGGTCCTTGATCTTGGAATTTTCAGCCTCCAAAACAGTGTGAAAATAAATTTCTGTTGTTTAAGCTACCCAGTCAATGGTATTTTGTTATGGCAGCCCCAGCAGACTAATACAAGTGTTTAGTTTTATTATTGTTTTAAAATATGTAGTTTACCTGTGAGGTGGAAAAAGCAAAACCAAACTGAGAATATGACTCTTATAAAGGGTAAAATGTCACCTTCATCATGGTGGAAGAAGACCAAATGCCAAAAGGTGATTGTTTGGTCTTCTGGCATACATTGCCATATTGATTCTCAGTTTTGGCGTTGGTCCTGGAAAGTACATCAGTTAGCATTGGATAAGTGAGATCAAAGTAGCTGAACATGAATATAATTTATACATCCTTAAAGCTACCATGATTAATGTGTTTTTTTGTTCATGATCTCATTAAGTCCTTTCCAGGGTGGTTGGAAAGAATACTAGCTGATATTGCTATAAAAGTCATTTTGTGACCCTAATTACTAAGAAGCTCCTTTGAAGTGGGGGCATTTTTGTGAAGATTCTTGTAGAATATAAATTTTCCTACACTCGGGGTAAATTCTAAGAGCTCCATCCACATAATTCTTTTCCAAATCTCATGTCATCAACCATCCAATCAGGTTGCTTCTAAGTTCCTGACCATTCTATCAAAACCAAGAATCACTAAATATCCGTATCTCAAACCTTTCAACATTTTCAAGCAAGGCAGAGAACAGCTTCAGTAAACTGGGAAGAGTGTCACTTCTGCTGCCAAAAGAGTCTAAGAGTGGATTGAGTTTTGGTATTTGTAATCCTCTGATTCCTCATATAAGCCAATTTTCTAAAAATTATAGGTTCATTCTTTCCATATCCCTAAATGTCCTTTGAGAGGCTGGGAATTCAATTAACGTCATAATTTAGCAACCCACAGAAGCAAACTCTGTCTGGGATTTGGCTTTTAGTCCAGTGGCTCTAAGAGATAAGGAAATCTTTCAGAGAAGGCATAGGAAGTTTTTGGTTTTTCTGTCTGCATTTGAACAATAACAACAACAGCAAGGGGATTTGAACTTATCAAATTATTTATTTAATATTTCCAATCCCACTGGAGTAGGTCACTCTACTCTGCAGTCTTGAATTTTATTTCTCATGTTGTTGGCTCTCTAAACATTATTTTCAGTGGGTGCTTCTTCCAGGTGACCACTGATAATAACATAAGTGGTTTGTCATTTCCTATTGCATATCATGGACTGCCAGACATCCTTCCGTTAATGCACATTAGAATTTATTTTATTATTGCCCTTAGTCTCAACTGACTCAAAATAACATACTCCAGATTCTCCTTATTTCTCTGAATGTCTTTGGCTTACAACAATTCCTTGTGCCAATTCCTGTGTTACCTTCTTGTATACATGAAACAGATGAAGGGTTTAACTAAAGAGCACTGGGCATTCAAAGAATATCCAGGAAGGCTACAGAATTAAGCAAGGGAAATGGGCAGGGATAAGGTAGGTTAAGTGGTAGCCAGGACCACAGCAAAACCATGCTACAAACTGATCTAGTGCTGATGATGTTGATTACTGGCTGCCAAGCTTGCATTGCTTTCGTCACCCCACTGCCTCTAGAAATTGCTTTGCATTTTTGATACTGCTCCTAGAATTTCAGTGCTGCTGCCACACCTCTGCTTCTTAACAAATAGCTAGTGAGAAGCCTGCAATGGGGACACCAGCTTAGCAAGAGTGACTGGGTAGACATTGTCAACTGTAGGAGACAGTATGTGTTTCCCTATTATTACCCATATGGTTTATGGACATATACAAATAATTGGCTGACTGAACATTCATTCCTGTCTCTTTTCCCTTGACCATTTCCTCTAAGTATTTTCAGTCCAAGCTTCTAGTTGAATTAGAAGTGGCCATCTGAAATCTTTTTAGTCAATGAGACATATGTTGAATTATGCTGATGGATTTCTGGGAATGTTTTTGCTTTTCCTGATAATAAAGGTAGTTTCAACTGATGTCCCTGCATTGCTTTGAATGTGGGCATAAGGCCTGGAGTTGTAGCAATAACTTGTGACTGTAACAAGAATAGAAAACTTACAGAAATGCAAACACTGACAATATTGAACCAGTGAATCAATGCTAGAAAAAACAAGGTACAGACTTCTTTTAAATAAATGAATAAGGTTTTTTTTTTTTTTTAACTCTAACATCAACTTACAGTAGCTGCATATAACATGGAAATGTTTTACAGACTTCTTGTAATGTAGGAAAAATAAACCCCTGTTTGTTTAGGCTTTTGAACTCAAGTTTACTATTACTTGAAGCTGAACACATTTTAATGAATATAGTGGAGAATTCCCCACATCCTGGGGAATAAATAAAACTCATTTCTATTTTAAACACTAAATATAATTAAATTGATACTGATTTACCCAAGTTTACATCTGAAATTGTTATTGAGAATATTACAGATTTAGGTGGATAGTGTGTGAGTTGATGACAACTTCTTCCAAATACCTTTGGAAGTCTGATCCATAATATACATACTTTTCCTATTAAACTCATGTAGGCTAACATATGGATAATAGTTTATATTTCTTAAATTTATTCTCCATTTCATGATGAAGCACAACCACTGCTTCATGTTTTCCCCAAGCAAGTAAGTAGATAAGACTAAATGTAACTAACAGATTTTTAAATATAAAGTAATATGTAAAAGTAAGATAACATAGCAATCTACCTCTCTGACACTCAGCTAAGATAATCACAGATTCAAGACTTTACATGAAAATAATAAACCTGTGTAAAAATTATAAAATTCAAATGCCACAAAACAAACTTAATATATTTATGTTCTAGTTTTTTGGCATCGTTGCAAAACTGGTTGTAATCCAAATTCCTTTTGGGACCAGACAAGTAACATAAATGAGGCCAGGTATAAGAATGCATGCGTACGTTGAAAGAATGGCTGCACCTAAGGGGAATCAAAAACAGATACTCCACCAAAGGAGGAGAAGCCGGTTAGCTCCAGCTCATGTGGTCATGCTGGAATGCAGCACATTTGTCAGATATTCTAGCTGTCAACAGAAGCTAAACATTCCAGATTTCTAGGTGAATTTTTAATGTTTTTCAATTTTACTCAATTAAACAATAATTAGAATCTGTATCGGATTTTGGGTCAATAACAAGTGACTTTCACATCAAGGAAAGACGGCTACTGAGTAGAGTCCTTGTATTTTAAGGCTGAGAAAAGATACATTATGTAAAACAGCATATACACACAAAGGATTATAAACAGAAATAAACGGAATCAACAGAAATACTCGATCAAAATGTTTTACTTTCAAGGACTTCCTAGTGGAAGTAATTACTAAGGAAGGCAGGAGGGCTTTGCTAAGTATGCACGGATGATGCTATATACTAACATATTTTCAATTCAACTTTTAATTTACTTTCTACTAATGAAATACTGATGACATTATATTTACTTGTTCAATTTTTTTATTATTAGAGGAATGCTAGTAACAAATAAACTCTCAAGTCATAGTGTTATATAATAACATGAGTTAATTTCTTATTTCTATTATGTCTAATTGACTCAGAAGTCAGGGATGAGAGAACTTTCCTTTACGTTATCATCCAGGGACCAAGTCTGACATAAGCTACACAAGTTTCAACACATAGCTTCCATGGACATTGATACTTACTCAAAAGGAGGGATGAGTATTTTTATGGGCCAAGATTGGTTGTATTGTTCATTTATTCTCTTTGTACTCCATATTTTAGAACTGAATCCCAATGTCTCAACTGGGATACAAGAAGGATATATATATTTTTTTACATCTTCATTGGAATATAATTGCTTTACAATGGTGTGTTAGTTTCTGCTTTATAACAAAGTGAATCAGTTATACGTATACATATGTTCCTATATTTCTTCCCTCTTGCGTCTCCCTCCCTCCCACACTCCCTATCCCACCTCTCCAGGCGGTCACAAAGCGCCAAACTGATCTCCTTGTGCTATGCGGCTGCTTCCCACTAGCTATCTACCTTACGTTTGGTAGTGTATATATGTCCATGCCTCTCTCTCGCTTTGTCACAGCTTACCTTTCCCCCTCCCCATATCCTCAAGTCCATTCTCTAGTAGGTCTGTGTCTTTATTCCTGTCTTACCCCTAGGTTCTTCATGACTTTTTTTT
The DNA here is from genome assembly GCF_963924675.1 of Phocoena phocoena. Taxonomy (NCBI): domain Eukaryota; kingdom Metazoa; phylum Chordata; class Mammalia; order Artiodactyla; family Phocoenidae; genus Phocoena; species Phocoena phocoena. The sequence goes on from NC_089220.1 coordinate 16,282,242, forward strand.
TCTCTTAAATTCCATATATATGTGTTAGCATACGGTATTTGTCTTTCTCTTTCTGACTTACTTCACTCTGTATGACAGACTCTAGGTCTATCCACCTCATTACAAATGTCTCAATTTCATTTCTTTTTATGGCTGAGTAATATTCCATTGTATATATGTGCCACATCTTCTTTATCCATTCATCCGATGATGGACACTTAGGTTGTTTCCATCTCCAGGCTGTTGTAAAAAGAGCTGCAATGAACATTTTGGTGCACGACTCTTTTTGAATTTTGGTTTTCTCAGGGTATATGTCCAGTAGTGGGATTGTTGGGTCATATGGTAATTCTATTTGTAGTTTTTTAAGGAACCTCCATACTGTTCTCCATAGTGGCTGAACCAATTCACATTCCCACCAGCAGTGCAAGAGTGTTCCCTTTTCTCCACACCCTCTCCAGCATTTATTGTTTCTAGATTTTTTGATGATGGCCATTCTGACTGGTGTGAGATGATATCTCATTGTAGTTTTGATTTGCATTTCTCTAATGATTAATGATGTTGAGCATTCTTTCATGTGTTTGTTGGTAGTCTGTATATCTTCTTTGGAGAAATATATATTTAGGTCTTCTGCCCATTTTTGGATTGGGTTGTTTGGTTTTTTTTTTGTTATTGAGCTGCATGGGCTGTTTATAAATTTTGGAGATTAATCCTTTGTCAGTTGCTTCATTTGCAAATATTTTCTCCCATTCTGAGGGTTGTCTTTTGGTCTTGTTTGTGGTTTCATTTGCTGTGCAAAAGCTTTGAAGTTTCATTAGGTCCCATTTGTTTATTTTTGTTTTTATTTCCATTTCTGTACGAGGTGGGTCAAAAAGGATCTTGCTGTGATTTATGTCATAGAGTGTTCTGCCTATGTTTTCCTCTAAGAGTTTTTATTCAATGGCTGGACTGTGGCTTTCAAGCAACAGCCTTACCATGAGCAAGGTAACATGAATAATCAGTGAATTAATTAATTTATATACTTCAATAAAAATGTTTTTTCACAAGTCATATGTAGTAATTTTACTGAATTATAATATTTAGATACATTGGTTATATATAATTTTCCAAACTGTGTCCCATTCAATTCCATTTGACTTCATTGGCTTCACCAGTAATTTTTTGATTATCTACTATGTGCCAAGCATTGTGATGGTTTCAAGAGGAAAAAAAGTGTGTTAAAAAACATCTGGTATAATTGTAGCTTTGGTGGATGAAGTGTATGCACTGATAGAGCATATAAATGCTCACTAGAATGTAAAGAATTGAAGGAGGAAAACATGTAGAGCCATGGTAATTAACAGTAATTAACAGTACACCTCAAAAGGCTGAAATGTCCCTGAATAGAGTGGGACTCTAACTCATAAATCTATTGACTTATGTCAACAGATCAGGAAGGCTTAGAACTTGAACGTACAAATACTTTAGAACAGGGTTCCCTAACCCCGGAGTGCAGACTGGTTCCTGTCTGCAGCCTGTTAGGAACCAGGCCACAGAGCAGGAGGTGAGTGGCAGGTGAGCGAATCTTCATCTGCCGCTCCCCATCGCTCACATTACCACTTGAACCATTCCCCCACACCTTCTGTGGAAAAATTGTCTTCCACAAAACCAGTCCCTAGGGCCAAAAAGGTTGGGGACCACTGCTTTAGAAGATGAGAGAAACGCATCATGGTAATAACAGGGGACAATGTAAAAATCTACAAAAAATAGATCCTCCCCAAGGTAACCCTTGCTTTGTACCCTCTTCTCTCCAAGCCAGCCATCCACCCATGGGAATACATTTATATACAGATACACACACACACACGCACACGCACACACACACACACACACATAGAATACTGGATCTTTCAAATTCAGGGACAATTCAAATTTCAAAACAGAGGGGTGAAGGAGGTTTCACACAGAAAATGAGTATTCAGTGAAAATTTGCAAACCACAAAAAACAATGACAACTCATATCCCTTTCTCTTAATCTGTTCTCACAATTCCTGCAGACAGTTCACCTATCCTTCAAAAGCAGAGTACAGATTCATTCTTAGAGAGGCTGAAGAACTAAGGGAGAAAAACCATAGGTAACTTTATATTGGGTATGGGGGCTTCCACAAGAAAAGTCAGGATCTTTATATGCTGAGGGCCACCAGTTAATAAGTCCTACACCTGGACAGAGTTCCAATCAACAGTCAAGCCTCATAAGGCATGAAAAATAAAATTCAACCTTAACTAACATGAAAAAGCAATCTCACAGGAAACAGAAGCCAAGGAGCAGAAGAAAAGTTAAATGAAATTATAAGCGGTATTCTGAGAGGTATAAGGGAATATACTGTCTTTTTGTTGTTGTTTTAATAAGAAAGGACCACTTAATCTCTTTATGTCTCATTTGTGAAATTATCTCATAATGTAACTATAAAGATTACATTAAAGAATATATATATATAGTATATACTTAGAACAATATATATGTATAACATACTTAGAACAATGCCAAGAACATAAAAAATGATACATAAATGTTAACTATTATTTTTAAGCCAAGGAATAGTGTGAACTACACGTTTATAATTACTCCATAAATTATTAAGACTGAGGACAGTATTCTAATTAAATTAGTTTTACAATCTGAAAATGAAATGGAGAAAACAACTCCATTTATAATAACATCATAGTATAAAAATATTAAAATATTTAGTAATAAATTTAACAATGGCAGTATAGAACTCGTACATTGAAAAGCACAAAAAATTGCTGAAAGAAATAATTAAATAGTGGAAAAGACACCCATGTTCATAGATTGCATGATATAATATGGCTAAGATGGAAAGACTTCCCAAATTGATCAAAAAATACTACCTAATCCTTGTAAAAATCTCAGCTACTTGTTTTTTTCAGACATTTACTGACTGATCCTAAAATTCAAACAGAAATGAAGAGCTAAAATAATATTGAAAAATAAAAGAACAAGTTTGGAGGATTCAAACTTCCTAATTTCAAAACTTACTACAAATATACAGCAATCGAAAGTGTGGTACTGGCATAAGAATAAACAAAAAGATAATTGGACTAGAATTGGCAACACATCTATAAACTCTACATTTACAGTTTAATTTTTTAACATCTTTATTGGAGTAAAATTGCTTTACAGTGTTGCATTAGTTTCTGCGTATAACAAAGTGAAACAGCTATATGTATATATATATATATATATATATATATATATCTCCATATCCCCTCCCTCTTGCACCTTCCTCCCACCCCCCCCCCCGCCCCTGATCCCATCCCTCTAGGGAGTCACAAAGCACCGAGCTGATCTCCCTGTGCTATGCAGCTGCTTCCCACTAGCTAGCTATTTTACATTTGGTAGTGTATATATGTCAATGCTACTCTCTCACTTCATCCCAGCTTACCTTTCCCCCACGCCCCGTGTCCTCAAATCCATTCTCTACATCTGCGTCTTTATCCCTGTCCTGCTCCCAGGTTCATCAGAACCATTTTGACAAGGGTGCTGAGACAATACAATGAGGGAAAGAATACTCTTTTCAACAAATGTTGCCAGAACAACTGGACAGCGACATGTAAAAGAATGAAGTGGAACTCCTACTTAATTTTATTTATACCTCATATATAAAAATGAAAATAAATAGCTCTTAAATCTAAAGTTAAAAGGTAAACTGTAAAACTCTTAGAAGCATAGGAGAAAATTGTTGTGGCATTCATTCAGGCAATAGATTTTATGACACTAAAAGTGCAGACAACAAAATTAGATAAATTGGAATCCGTAAATATTTTAAAGTTTTGTGCTTCTAAAGACACCATAAAGAAAATAAAATGACAACTTATAAAAATTAAGAAAAGTTTTGCAAGTCATATATCTCAACAGAAAACTACTTCTAGAATATACAAAGAACACTTACGACTCAACAATAAGGTGGCAACCTAATTTAAAAATAGACAAAGTATTTGAATAGACATTTCACCATAGAAGATATTCAAATGACCAGTAAGCATATGAGATACTCAAAGGTTATTAGTCATTAGGGGAATACAAATCAAAGCCATAATGAGATACCATATCATACCCACTAGGATGGCCAGACAATAACAAGTGGTGTGGAGAATGTGTAGTAATTAGAACACTCATACACTGTCGTGGGTAACACTGTAAAATGTTGCAGCAACTTTGGAAAACAGTTTGACCGTTCATAAAACTGTTAAACATAGATTTACCATACAATCTAGAAATTACACTCCTAGGTACATGTCCAAGAGAATGAAAACATATGTCTAAAAAAGTGTATGCTAATGATCATGGCAGAATTATTCTTAGTAGCCAAAAAGTGGAAACAACTCAAATGAACATCAATGCGATGGATGGGTAAATCAAATATGATATACCCATTCAATGGAATATTATTTGGCAATGAGAAGAAATAAAGGATACATGCTACAATATGGATAAACCTTGAAAACATTATGCTAAGTGAAAGGAGTTATGCAGAAAAGGCCACAGCTGTGTGATTCCATTATATGAAATATCCATAAGAGGGAAATCCAATAGAAAGAGAATAGAATAATGCTTTCCCAGGACTTGGGGCAGAGGATAACTGGGAGTGAATGCTAAGGAGTATAGTTTCCTTGGGGGGTAACGAAAATGTTTTAAAGTTAGGTAGTGATGATGGTTGCACAAATCTGTGAATATAGAAAAAACACTGAACTATACACTTTAAGGGGTGAATGTTATGGTATGTAAATTGCATCACAATTAACTTGATGTAAAATAGTTTAAAAATTAAATTAATCTTATTAGAATGAAGAACAATGATGCCAAGGCTTATCATGAAACAGAAGACACACACACACACACACACACACACACACAGAGAGAGAGAGAGAGAGAGAGAGAGAGAGAGGAATTTTAATAAGAAAGAATCCTGAGCACAAGTAAGGAGTTATGGATGATTGGTGAATTGAATTAAAAGTATTTTAATGTTCTTAGAAGACTCAAACCTTACATTACATAGGGCAACTCATCTGATATGTATTCATCATAAACCATGAAATAGAGTTCGTGATGGAAGAGTGGATATAGATGCTAGAAATTAAGGGATGGATGAAACTTTTTTAGATGCTAAAAAGCTCTTTGATGTAATCATGTTCACACATCTTGTAAATGGTATGGCCAAAAAGGAACCCAAGTGATTCATATTCTGGTTCCAAGTTGACATGTGAATGCATTAGAGCAGTGGTCCCCAACCTTTTTGGCACCAGGGACTTGTTTCATGGAAGACAATTTTTCCAAGGACGGGGGGTAGGGGGGTAAAGTAAATTAGAATGTACTTGAGCAACTCAAATGCCTTTCTAAAATTTAAAAGTAACATGCAATATTATACAGTCCTTTTTTTAATTTATTACCTTATTAATTTGAGTAGTAGTATGACATTGGCATAAAATGATTTATTAGCTATAGTCACATGCTGCTTGTTTTGCATGATTCTATTATCTTCTTTCTGAATTATGACTTTATTCATTATTTTTCTATCATTTCAATAAATAATTAGATTTACTTCACTGCAAGTCTGCAGGGTCTTTTATTGCAAGTGACTTCTTCAAAGGATTATATATAGATTCATTATCTTACAGTTACACTATTAACCTACACTTTTTCTAAATAAACCAGGTTTCAAAAAATGTCATATGATGCTTACAATATCTATTATTTATTATATTCAGGTAAAAAAGTGATTTTTGCTTATTTGGCTATTTCTAATGCTAGTTCTTTAAACATGCTCTCTTCAGATTAGATCTAGAAGTCTAATATGAGAAAATAGGGACTTCGGGTAGTAAACCAGGTAAATGAGGCAAGATATACCTTTTAAACTATTAATGTTAATACTACATATGTAATATTTCATCTCCTCCTCTTCCTCTTTCTCTTCTTCCTTCTCACCTTTTTTTTTTCCTACTTCAACTATATAGTCAAACAGATTAAATGGCCAGAATTCATGTGTGAAACCACTTCTAAGTATTCTCTTTATGCTACAGTCTCTTATTTGAACTTTAGAGTTTTCTCTAAGAGATACATTAGAAATATTAAGGATCATAAGAGACTTCTGCAAGCAACTATATGCCAATAAAATGGACAAGCTGGAAGAAATAGACAAATTCTTAGAAAAGTACAACTTTCCAAGACTGACCTAGGAAGAAATAGAAAATATGAACAGACCAAAGACAAGCACTGAAATTGAAACTGTGATTAAAAATCTCCCAACAAACAAAAGTTCAGGACCAGATGGCTTCACAGGTGAATTCTATCACACACAGAGAAGAGTTAACACCTATCCTTCTCAAACACTTGTAAAGTATTGCAGAGGGAGAAACACTCCCAAACCCATTCTATGACACCATCACCTTGATACCAAAACCAGACAAAGATATCACAAAAAAAGAAAATTACAGGCCAATATCAGTGATGAACATAGATGCAAAAATCCTCAACAAAATACCAGCAAACAGAATCTAACAACATATTAAAAGGATCATATACCATGATCAAGTGGGATTTATCCCAGGGATGCAAGGATTCTTCAATAAACATAAATCAATCAATGTGATACACCATATTAACAAATTGAAGAATAAAAAAACATATGATCATCTCAATATAAGCAGAAAAAGTTTTGGATAAAGTTCAATGCCCATTTATGATAAAAACTCTCCAGAAAGTGTGCATAGAGAGAACTTACCTCAACATAATAAAGGCCATATATGACAAACACACAGCAACATTGTTCTCAATGGTGAAAAACAAGCATTTCCACTAAGATCAGGAATAAGACAAGGTTGCCCACTCTCACCACTATTATTCAACAGAGTTTTGGAACTTTTAGCCACAGCAATCAGAGAAGAAAAATAAGTAAAAGGAATCCAAATTGGAAAAGAAGTAAAATTGTCACTGTTTGCAGATGACATGATACTATACATAAGAAAATCCTAAAGATGCCACCAGAAGACTACTAGAACTAATCGATGAATTTGGTAAGGTTGCAGGATACAAAATTAATACACAGAAATCTCTTGCATTTCTGTGTACTAACAACAAAAGATCAGAAAGAGAAATTAAGGAAACAATCCCATTTACCATTGCAACAAAAAGAATAAAATACCTAGGAATAAACCTACCTAAGGAGGCAAAAGACCTGAACACAGAAAACTATAAGATACTGATGAAAGAAATCAGGGATGACACAAACAGATGGAGAAATATACCATGTTTTTGTATTGGAAGAATCAATATTGTGAAAATGACTATACTACCCAAAGCAATCTTCAGATTCAATGCAAAACCTATAAATTACCAACAGCATTTTTCACAGAATTAGAACAATTTTTTTTTACAATTTATATGGAAAGACAAAAGACCCCAAATAGCCAGAGCAATCTTGAGAAAGATAAATGGAGCTGGAGGAATCAGGCTCCGTGACTTCAGACTATACTACAAAGTTACAGTAAACAAGACAGTATGGTACTGACACAAAAACAGAAATATAGATTAATGGAACAGAATAGAAAACTCAGAGATAAACCCACACACCTGTGGTCACCTAATCTATGACAAAGGAGGCAAGGATATACAATGGAGAAAAGACAGCCTCTTCAATAAGTGGTGCTGGGAAAACTGGACAGCTACATGTAAAAAGAATGAAATTAGAACACTTCCTAACACCATACACAAAAGTAAACTCAAAATGGAGTAAAGACATAAATGTAAGGCCAGACACTATAAAACTCTTAGAGGAAAACATAGGCAGAACACTCTTTGACATAAATCACAGCAAGATCTTTTTTGACCCACTTCCTAGAGTAAGGAAAATAAAAACAAAAATAAACAAATGGGACCTAATGAAAACTTAAAATCCTTTGCACATCAAAGGAAACCATAAACAAGACAAAAAGACAACCCTCAGAATTGGAGAAAATATTTTCAAATGAAGCAAATGATAAGGGATTAATCTCCAAAACATACAAACAGCTCATGCAGCTCAATATCAAAAACAAAAACAAAAACACCCAATTGAAAAATGGGCAGAAGACCTAAATAGACATTTCTCCAAAGAAGACATACAGATGGCCAACAAACACAGGAAAATATGCTCAACATCACAAATTATTAGAGAAATGCAAATCGAAACTACAATGAAGTATCATCTCACACCAGTGAAAATGGCCATCATCAATATATCTACAAACAATAAATGCCAGAGAGGGTGTGGAGAAAAGGGAACCATCTTGCACTGTTGGTGGGAACGTAAACTGATACAACCACTATGGAGAACACTATGGAGATTCCTTAAAAAACTAAAAGCAGAACTATCATATGACCCAGCAATCACACTACTGGTCATATACCCAGAGAAAACCATAATTCAAAAAGAAGCATGTACCACAATGTTCATTGCAGCACTATTTACAATAGCCAGTACATGGAAGAAACTTAAATGTCCATCAACAGAGGAATGGATAAAGAAGATATGGTACATATATAAGATAGAATATTAGTCAGCCATAAAAACGAAGGAAACTGGGTCATTTGCAGAGACATGGATGGACCTAGAGACTGTCATATGGAGTGAAGTAAGTCAGAAAGAGAAAAACAAATACTGTATGCTAGCACATACATATAGAATTTAAAAAAATGGTTCTGAAGAACCTAGGGGTAGGACAAGAATAAAGATACAGACGTAGAGAATGGACTTGAGGATATGGGGAAGAGGAAGGGTAAGCTGGGATGAAGTAAGAGTGGCATGGACATATATACACTACCAATATAAAATAGATAGCTAGTGAGAAGCAGCCGCATAGCACAGGGCGATCAGCTCGGTGCTTTCTGTCCACCTAGAGGGGTCGGATAGGGAGGATAGGAGGGAGACACAAGAGGGTGGAGATACGGGGATATATGTATATGTATAGCTGATTCACTTTGTTATACAGCAGAAACTAACACATCATTGTAAAGCAATTATACTCCAATAAAGATGTTAAAAAACAAACAAAACAAAACAAAACAAAAGTCTACAGGGAAAAAAAAAGGCAGAGATCCTGTCCATAGGAACACATATATGTAGAGTCTCTGCATTTTTTCCATGCAAGATTCATATTTCCTTTGTATTCAATAAGGCTGTAACCCTGTGTTCACTGACCCTTGTTTTTTTGTTTGGTTGGCTCTTAGGAGAATTATATTTTCGGGCCAGAAATCTTAATATAGAACCTGCACTCCTGATTGTATAAGACATAACTTTGAATGATGACATAAGGAGCAATGACAGCAGTTGTGTCTTTAACCATAAAACCTATAAACCACATATAAATAAATGTATATACATTCTTCTTTGATTGAAGGTTGAATGGGTTTTCCATATCCTTGCTAAGAATAGCATCATCACTTCATCAAGACACATCTGCAACTAGATTCTATCACCATGTATGAACACAGTGGAAGTGAAGGCAGCTCTAGAAAATCACAAATGTGATTAGATGCCCTTGGACCCTCTATATATCGTTGTGTCTTTTTCTTTAGCCAAAAGTAAATCACATCTGCCTCTACACCAAACCATTTCTGGTCCCCAAACACGACCAGGATGCTAAACATCTGCCTTCTCATCTCAGTTACTGAGATTTCATTTGTTTGGAGAAAATGACTGCAACACATGAGCTTTCCCTCTTTACTTCTCTCTCCCCCCAAAATGCTCATTTATGGAGGAACAGGTTTCAGTCCCTAAATGATTACTCTACGCTTGGCAGGTGGAGATTGCAGCGCCAGTTACGTTAATGGTTTCTGAGGTGACGCTGAGGCTTTGGAGGCTACTTGGCAGAACAGTTAGCAGGAAACTAATGAGTATCCCAGCATGACCCTGGGCCACTAAAAGGGGGGGGGGTGTTGTGAGGAGCGGAGGAGAGAAATAAATTAGAGACCTCAGCCTCTGGTAAGAATATCAGTGAAGGCCCTTAATGGAGTCTAGAAAAGAAAATTAATCACCCATAATGATTGGGGTGTGTGCAAATATTTGATTTAATACAGCTTATAAATATTTTTCTACAGAATGCTGCATGGCATCAGAGAGAGCTGAGAAGCACAATCTGAACTTGATTTAACCATGAGATGAGCAGAGTGGTGGAAGTGACAACAATTATAGGAATATGTATTTGGGGAAGGCATTCTTTTCCTATTGCACTTGCAGTAATCTTGGCTAAAAAAAGTATAGAATTCTGCTGTGAAGAATCTACCTTGGAAATCATGATCTTAAGTATTGGAGATAGTCAATTAACAATTGGCAGATTAAAATATACTTACAGATGCACTAACCTAATATCGAGCTTTTAGTAAGAATGAACAATGGAAATGTAAATTTCATAGTCACTGGGCTCTGACATCGCATGTTAATCGTCCAAGTAAAATAATAAGAAAATAAAACTTTAAATGTTGAATAATTAAGCTGATAGAAAAAAAGGTGTTTTCAGAAGAAATCATGTTTTCTTTTTTCTTTTATAAGGTTTAACAGGAGAAAGAGACCTTAGAAAAAATATTCATATGATTCATAGGAAATAGAAAGTCACCCTGCTGTAGGGAGAAACAAACAAGCAAAACAAAATATAGTACTGGTTATTAGACATCATGAGTTGAAGAACTAATTCTTTAGTTAAGTATCTCCCTGACCTTTTATCAAATCAATTAATTTTCTTTTCCCTCAGTAGTCTCATACTTAACCTGAGTCTATATTTCCCAGTCCCTCAACTGAAAAATTAATCAAGATTAATGCTTAAAAATTTACAAGTTTAAATTTATTATAGTCTTAATACAGAATAACAGATGGGAAATTATACAGGGGAGTGACTCCCATAATAACTCACCAAGCAAGGATTCCGGTCCCTTTCCAATTGTGCAGACCATTTTGGCAAAAGCCAAAAGCTGTTTAGGGAGAGAAATAGATATGACCCTCCATTCCATTGACACTTCATAAGCATCAGGTCTTGGGAAGCCACTTAACTTCTTTCTGCTTTATTTCTATTATCTGTTTTTTAAAAGGTGATAATGAGTAGCATTAGTCTGAAATATTATAAAGTGTAGGAGAATTAGTAGACTAAAAATTACTTTGGAATGGAATTCTTTCACAAAAGAAAGGCACCAAAATAAGTTGTGCAAAGTCAAAGGAATCTAATAGTTTAATAAAAAAAATGAGAGAGGTCAGATTGCAGCTGTGCCTTTCAAGGAGCAGAGTGGGAAATTCTAACTCCTTGGAGGCACTTGAATAATTACATGCAGACTCACCATCACTAACACCCACGGTATCTCTTCTATTATCCACTGCTGAATGGTGCCAAACTACATCAAAATGTAGCGTCAGTTTGTACCATTTATTTACAAAATAGCAATAGAATCACAGATGCGGAAAGCAAACTTACGGTTACCGGGAGGGAAAGGGGGGAGGGATAAATTGGGAGATTGAGATTGGCATATACACACTACTATATATAAAGTAGATAACCAATAAGGACCTACTATATAGCACAGGGAAATTTTTTCAGTATTGTGTAATGACCTACATGGAAAAATAATTTTAAAAAGAGTGGATATATGTATATGTATAACTGATTAACTTTGCTGTACAGCAGAAACTAACACAACATTTTAAATAATTACACTCCAATAAAAATTTTAAAAATAAAGATTAAAAAAATAATAAATAAAATAAAATGGGGAATATTTAAAGAAAAAAAAAAAAGAATGCAGTGTCATTCCCATCCTAACCGCTACTTCAGAAGAGGGAGCCAGAAAATGGGATCAGCCTCTGTACTCACTCTACTTGACAAAAATTGGTGAACAGCTCATTCCATCAAAGCAAAGGGGGTAGAAGACAGAATTTACACAGAGGAAATTATTATTTCACTTGTGATAGTCATTTTAACCTTCTCTTGGATTATTTTTGACTTCTCTTTTTTAGATTTAGGATTTGATTCTTCCAACTTCTGAACATTTCAAGAGCCCTTTTCTTTATTTTATATCCTTTTAATCCAATTAACTGTGTCTCACTAGGAAACAATCAATTATGTAATTTTGCATATACTTATATACTTTTATAATATTTTTACTGTGAAAATTTCTGTGTTAAATATGTTTGTAATTTTATAAAGCTCTTTATGGAAATCAGCATGTATCCAAATCCATCACTGTTTAGTGGGATAATGCTTTGAGGGTGAGAGGGAAAAGATGTGCCCATTTTGCTACAATCCTCAACATTACATATTTTAATGCCTTAATTTTGACCAAAACCAAAAAATGGTGATTTTATTTTAATTTTCAGGCCTTTAAGCACTAGTGGAAACAGATTCTATAAGTTTATCTGGCCATCTGTATTCTTTATTTTATATATTGATATTTTATATTCATGGCTGTTAGAATTTTTTTAAATAAGGAGAATAGCTAGAAGATGTTCTCATTTTATTTGAGGGCCCATAGCATTCTGAAAAACTTAGTTTGGGGAACCATCTTTTTGCCCTCAAATGCATGATATTTGTGTGTGCAGAAGCAGGTAGTGTGTTCCATTTGTAGTTTAAGAAAATCTTATAACAGCCTAATAAACTGTAAACACTTTCCCCATCATTCCTTTAGTATTTATATCCTTGTGTTGGAAGATTGTATAGGGTCCACAGTAATGGTGCAATTTACTATACATTCATCTGCAAACTCACTTTTTGATTTTTCAACTTATGCTTGACTGCTGATAACATGACCTTACATAGTCTTGTCACAGGTGAATGCAGACATTTGTAAGATTAGGTTTAGGAAATGGACTATTCGATAAGTAAAAGAGAAAACTCTGAGAGGAGACACAAAAAGCAAAAGCTATTATTGCTTGGAATGCATAAGGGGAGCTTATCCCTTTCTTGTGGGTTCACCACCTCCTTCTGTAGTGACAAATTATGTGCCAGGTCAACTGCATTTGTTGCGACCCATGTAAGACAAGGCAAGCATTCAGCTCTTGACTAGAAAAGTTTTGTGATTAACTCTTCTGCAGTTTATAACAACCAGAATGCTAATAAAGAATCCTGAAATAAAAGACATATTATGAAGCAATGATGCTCAGTATTTATAATTCCATTTTATTCTATACGACACTTTTAGCATATTGAAATTTCTAAAGAAGTTGCTACTAGCCGATGACCTAGAAAAATCATGTAATGCTGAGAAAGAAGGAAGTGTGTACATTTTATTCTGTTTAGCTCTCATTATTGAGACTGACATATACACACTACTATATATAAAATAAGTAACTAAAAAGGACCTATCGCATGACACAGGGAACTCAAGTCAATAATAAACTTTTGAGAAAATAATCTAAGAAAGAATGGACATATGTATATGTATGAGTGTTCACTTTACTGTACACCTGAAACTAACACAACATTGTAAATCAACTATACTCCAATAAAAAATTTTTTAAAAAAGGAAAAGGAAATAAAATGAAAGATGGGATGATGGTCCAGGGTGATACAGCAGGGTAGATGCAGACCCGACATTGACACAAATATTTCTGATTTTCAAAACAGTGTCATTTCTACCCCACCACATTACTTTGTTTCTGGTATACATACATTAAAATAACAACTATCACTGAGCAGCTATTACGTGGTAATAAAATGAATAAGGCACCATCTTCTTTTAATTTAATTTAATTTCTTCAAAAAAGAGTAAACTCTACAACCATAAATTATCAGGTAGTGGAAAATGTCACGATTTTCTGGTATTTAACTAGATCACTAAATAATCATTGAGTGGAACAAGTTGCACTTTTACTGAAGTGCTTTGGTGGTCCATAATGCAGGTCCAAGCAAATGTCTGTAGGTTGCTTTCGCACAGAATGTTAATGTAATACATGTTGGAAGACATTAATTTCTAGAAGTGTCAATCCATTCTCCATTTCACAGAAACTATAAGGCATCTTCCATAAGCCAGGCACTCCATAAGTAAGCAACTAATTTTCCTAAAGGGAATTTAGTCACGTTTCTGTTTTTATCATCTGGATGAAACCCCAGTTAGCAGTGCCCACCAGGAAGGATCATTTTGCACCTTTATTTCCAAGTCTCCGCGTGGAAAGGCCATTACTTATTTCCTTTTAATAAAAGTGACCAAACTGGATACAGGGAATTCCCTAAGCTTCAGGGAACTTTACAGGAATGAACTGCCCACTTACAACTCAGGCTGGCTTAGGAAGCTGACCTCACCTTCCATCATCGTGAGCTTCTAGTCGCCTATGCAATGAAGTGTGACAACAGCAGCCACATAGCACAGGGAGATCAGTTCGGTGCTTTGTGACCACCTAGAGGGGTGGGATAGGGAGGGTGGGAGGGAGACGCAAGAGGGAGGAGTTATGGGGATATATGTATATGTATAGCTGATTCACTTTGTTATACAGCAGAAGCTAACACACCACTGTAAAACAATTATACTCCAAGAAAGATGTGAAAAAAAAAACATGTGAAAACATATTTTATTATGGGGCCATTAATTTGTCCTGCTGTCTATGTGATGTTCTCCATAGGTTATGTGCCCTTCTGCTCTAAGGTCTTTCCTGATGAGGACTTCTTTTACAAGGTGGAGGTCTGATGGGCACCCTTTTCCCTGTTCTGTCCTTGATGTCTAACATCATTCCAACATTTTATTTGTGCATGAAAGAGTGGAATGTTATGGAATTACCTCCTGAAGTTGTGAATTTTCTTATACTCTCCAAAGGTATCTGCCAAGCTTTGGCTTTTAAGGACCTAGTCAAAGAATTTAAGAACATTATTACCAAAAATTCATTTTAGCATATGGAAATAAAAAAGGAAAAGGCTCCATTACTTTTACAAAATAGTCTAAGAGAATATGCATGGACTAAAAGGAACATACCTATATAGATTGCTATTTATTACCCCTATCAGACAAATAAAATTTGCATAATAATGTAGTAAACTGAAGGAAAAAATAAGTAAATAACCTTCAAACCTAAGTTTTTAAAAATATATACCATATATGTTAGTATATAATGATATCATTTCAGTATATTTTGTATCCAAAGGACTTTTCAACCCAGTGTTTGTGAATACTCTAATCCTACACCTAATTTATTCAGCTGAATATTAATAAATAGCATATTATGTTCTAGGGTTTACCTAGATAGAGAGTGGGGTAAGCAGAAGGTGAATACCAATGGTTTCTGCTTTTAATATCTCCCTATGTGGCATACTGAACCTTAATAAATATATGATGAATAAATATACATTATAGATTGGGGAAACAGATATATTGTTCTCTAATTATTTGTGTAAATGCTATAATACAGGTCTTCACAAAGGGGTGTGAAGTATCAGGATGGAGAATGATCCCATACCCCATACAAGAAGGAAAATTGTGTGCTAATACTTGAAAGAGAAGTAAGAATTTTAAAAGGAAGGAAGAGTAGTGCATGGAGGTGATAACTCCAGTTCTTTGTGGGTTAGAGAGATGACTGAAGTCTTTTACCAAGGCCACTTTCCTGGTTCAGATGATTCCACTATAGTTATGTAAGATGGTAACATTGGCGGAGGCTGGATGATGGACATACAGAATATGGAATGTTTGGGGGACTTTTTCTATACTTTTAAATGTAGCTCTAAATATATGTTTAATAAAAGATGAAAAATGACTTTGCATTATTAATTGTAGTAGGCAGAATCCTAAAATGGCCCCCAAGATTTCCCACTTTCCCAGGTACAGGGCCTGCATAATCCATGGGACTCTGAATATGATGGCTTTTACTCCCATAATAGCTTATGTTATTTGGCACAGTTGATCTTAAAATAAGGAGATTATCTAGATGGGCCTGGCTTGATCACATGTGCCTATTAAAGCAGTAAGCTTTTTCTGGGTAGTTGCATGGAAAAAGGCCAGAGATTAAAAATATGAGAGAGGGATTTTATGCATTTTTGTTGGCTTGAAGATGGAGGGGACCATGTGTCAAGTAGTACATACAACTTCTAGGAGCTGAAAGCAACCCCTCGGCTGACAGCCAGCAACGGAACAGGGATCTCAGTATTGCAACCACGAGAAAAGAATTCTGCCAACAGCAAGAATGAGGTTGGAAGTGAATACGCCTCCAAAGACTCTAGACAAGAATTCAGCTAGGGTAACACCTTAATTTTCACTTCGCACTACACTGGGCAGAGAATACAGAAGTTCTGAGCTAAAATTCTCACTTAAGTTTACAGTTATGAGTTATACAACAATAGAAAATGTACCTTGCCTAAGTAGAATACCAAAATTCTCTTGGAGAAAACATTATGCCCCAAAATTATTACATCTCTCTCAACCCACAATAACTCCCCCTGATGGTTCTTACACAACAAGTAGCCAGTGGCTCCAAACATTCGATCTATGATTATTCAGTCTGCTACAAATGCTGCCTTTCTCTTACTTAGTACTTCAGGTAAAGCTTGTTCAGTAACTACATCATATCACCACTGGTGATATGATACTTCTGGTTTCAAGAAAGGAGGGGTAAAAAAATATCTTCTAAGACTTCAAAACATTTGTTTCTTGAAAGTAATCTCTAAAAAAATGAAAGATCAAGAGATAGGCACCAAAGTGTTATCATTGATGAAACTAGGAAAGATGAAATTTCTATACCATAGTATAGGAATGTGGATAGTACGTGGAGTGTTGAATCCACTGGCAGAGCTAGTTGAGGACTGTGTGCCCATAGAGAAAGATAATGATAAACCGCAACTCTCAGAAATAGAAGCACCAGACACCAAGAAACGTAGGTTGATACAGAAGACCGAAAAAGGATAACGAAAAGTTAGTACAAAGAACAATTAGGGGCTTCCCTGATGGTGCAGTGGTTGAGAGTCTGCCTGCCAATGCAGGGGCCGCGGGTTTGCGCCCCGGTCTGGGAAGATCCCATATGCCACAGAGCGGCTGGGCCCGTGAGCCATGGCCGTTGAGCCTGCACGTCCGGAGCCTGTGCTCCGCAACGGGAGAGGCCACAACAGTGAGAGGCCCACATACCAGAAACAAAACAAAACTAAACAAAACAATTAGACCCTTCTATAACCATCCCTCGCCATTTAGTTTGGCAATTAGTCTCTCATTCTAGGTACATTTACTAGAGAGATTAATGCAGACACTCTGAACTCAGGACAACAAGACATGAAGAAGTTGAGCTGCCCAACTAAAAATAGAGGGTTATAACCCCTGTGTAAGAGGCTGGAAGATTATTCTCCACAAAGACTGATCAGGTCCAGACAAAGTAAGAAAACTATATTTTACATTTTCTAAAGAAAAGCCAGCTAAACACCTGACTACTCTATCAGTCAAAAGTCTC
The DNA here is from genome assembly GCF_963924675.1 of Phocoena phocoena. Lineage (NCBI taxonomy): Eukaryota > Metazoa > Chordata > Mammalia > Artiodactyla > Phocoenidae > Phocoena > Phocoena phocoena. The sequence goes on from NC_089220.1 coordinate 16,299,647, forward strand.
AGCCCAATTAGTATTTTTGTTTCACACTCTGAAAAACAAATGCACAGTAAAATTAGCAGGGTTTTTGAAGAAAGCCTCCAGTAAGAAGTCAGAGGTCAATACAAAGAAACAGAATAGTTTATCAGAGAAAATGCAGAGAACAGAAGAAAACTTCAATATACCATCATTGATAATCTCTGAAAGATAAGAAAAAATATTTATTTATAAGAATGAGAAGCTAATACAATCAAAAAATAAGAAATAGTTCTTTTAAATTTAAAAAATGAGAGCTTTTTATTTATTTTTATTTATTTTTTACTGCTTACTAATCACATCACAAACTTTATGCATTTCTTTTTTTTAACATCTTTATTGGAGTTTAATTGCTTTACAATAGTGTGTTAATTTATGCTATATAACAAAGTGAACTAGCTATACATATACATATATCCCCATATCTCCTCCCTCTTGTGTCTCCCTGCCAACCTCCCTATCCCACCCATCTAGGTGGACACAAAGCACCGAGGTGATCTCCCTGTGCTATATGGCTGCTTCCCACTAGCTATCTATTTTACATTTGGTAGTGTATATATGCCATGCCACTCTCTCACTTCATCCCAGGTTACCGTTCCGCTTCCCCAAGTCCTCAAGTCCATTCTCTATAAGTGTGTCTTTATTCCTGTCCTGCCCCTAGGTTCTTCAAAACCATTTTTCTTTTTTAGAATCCATTTATATGTGTTAGCATACGGTATTTATTTTTCTCTTTCTGACTGACTTCAGTCTGTATGACAGACTCTAGGTCCATCCACCTCACTACAAATAACTCAATTTCGTTTCTTTTTATGGCTGAGTAATATTCCACTGTATATATGTGCCACATCTTCTTTATCCATTCACCTGTTGATGGACACGTAGGTTGCTTCCATGTCCTGGCTATTGTAAATAGAGCTGCAATGAACTTTGTGGTACATGCTTGTTTTTGAATTATGGTTTTCTCAGAGTATATGCCCAGTAGTGGGATTGCTGGGTCATATGGTAGTTCTATTTTTAATATTTTGAGAAACCTCCATACTGTTCTCCATAGTGGCTGTATCAGTTTACATTCCCACCAACGGTACAAGAGGGTTCTCTTTTCTACACACCTTCTCCAGCATTTACTGTTTGTAGATTTTTTGATGATGGCCTTTCTGACTGGTGTGAGGTGATAACATAATGCAGTTTTGATTTGCATTTCTCTAATGATTACTGATATTGAGCATCCTTTCATGTGTTTTTTGGCAATCTGTATATCTTCTTTGGAGAAATGTCTACTTAGGTCTTCTGCTCATTTTTGAATTGGGATGTTTGTTTTTTTGATATCGAGCTGTGTGAGCTGCATGTAAATTTTGGAGATTAATCCTTTGTCAGTTGCTTCATTTGCAAATATTTTCTCCCATTCTGAGGCTTGTCTTTTCCTCTGGTTTATGGTTTCCTTTGTTGTGCAAAAGCTTTTAAGTTTCATTAGGTCCCATTTGTTTATTTTTGTTTTTATTTCCATTCCTCTAGGAGATGGGTCAAGAAAGATCTTGCTGTGATTTATGTCATGGAATGTTCTGCTTATGTTTTCCTCTAAGAGTTTTATAGTGTCTGGCCTTACAATTAGGTCTTTAATCCATTTTGAGTTTATTTTTGTATATCGTGTTAGGGAGTGTTCTAATTTTTTTCTTTTACATGTAGCTGTCCAGTTTTCCTAGCACTGTTTATTGAATAAGCTGTCTTTTCTGCATTGTATATTCTTGCCTTCCTTACCAAAGATAAGGTGACCTTATATGCGTGGGTTTATCTCCGGGCTTTCTATCCTGCTCCACTGACATAATTTTCTGTTTTTGTGCCAGTACCATACTGTTTTGATTACTGTAGCTTTTTGGCATAGTCTGAAGTCAGGGAGCCTGATTTCTCCAGCTCTGCTTTTATTTCTCAAGTTTGCTTTCGCTATTCAGGGTTTTTTTTTTGTGTTTTCATACAAACTGTGAATTTTTTTGTTCTAGTTCTGTGAAAAATGCCATTGGTAGTTTGATAGGAATTGCATTGAATCTGTAGATTGCTTTGGGTAGTGTAGTCATTTCCACAGTATTGATTCTTCCAATCCAAGAACATGATATATCTCTCCATCTGTTTGTATCATCTTTACTTTCTTTCATCAACGTCTTATAGTTTTCTGCATACAGGTCTTTTGTTTCCTTAGGTAGGTTTATTCCTAGGTATTTTATTCTTTTCATTGCAATGGTAAATGGGAGTGTTTCCTTAATATCTCTTTCATATTTTTAATCATTAGTGTATAGGAATGCAAGAGATTTCTGCGCATTAATTTTGTATCCTGATACTTTAACAGATTCATTGATTAGCTCTAGTAGTTTTCTGGTAACATCTCTAGGATTCTGTATGTATAGTATCATGTCATCTCCAAACAGTGACAGTTTTACATCCTCTTTTCTGATTTGGATTCCTTTTCTTTCTTTTTCTTCTCTGATTGCTGTGACTAAAACTTCTAAAATTTATGTTGAATAATAGTAGTGAGGGTGGGCACTCTTGTCTTGTTCCTGATCTTAGTGGAAATGGTTTCAGTGTTTCACCATTGAGAATGATGTTGGCTGTGGGTTTGTCATATATAGCCTTTATTATGTTGAGGTAAGTTGCCTCTATGTCTACTTTCTGGAGGGTTTTGTCATAAATGGTGTTGAATTTTGTCGAAAGCTTTCTCTGCATCTATTGAGATGATCATATGGTTTTTCTCCTTTAATCTGTTAATATGGTTTATCACATTGATTAATTTGTGTATATTGAAGAATCCTTGCATCACTGGTATAAACCCAACTTGATCGTGGTGTATGATTCTTTTAATGTGCTGTTTAATTCTGTTTGCTAGTATTTTGTTGAGGATTTTTGCATCTATGTTCATCAGTGATACTGGCCTGTACTTTTCTTTTTTGTGACATCTTTGTCTGGTTTCAGTATCAGGGTGATGGTGGTCTCGTAGAATGAGTTTGGGAGTGTTCCTCCCTCTGCTATATTTTGGAAGAGTTTGAGAAAGATAGTTGTTAGCTCTTCTCTAAATGTTTGATAGAATTCATCTGTGAAGTCATCTGGTCCTGGGCTTTTGTTTGCTGGAAGATTTTTAATCACAGTTTCAATTTCAATGGTTGTGATTGGTCTGTTTACATTTTCTATTTCTTCCTGGTTCAGTCTCAGAAGGTTGTGCTTTTCTAAGAATTTGTCCATTTCTTCCAGGTTGTCCATTTTATTGGCATATAGTTACTTTTAATAGTCTGTCATGTTCCTTTGTATTTCTGCAGTGTCAGTTGTTACTTCTCCTTTTTCATTTCTAATTCTATTGATTTGAGTCCTCTCCCTTTTTTTCTTGATGAGTCTGGCTAATGGTTTATCAATTTTGCTTATCTTCTCTAAGAACCAGCTTTTAGTTTTATTGATCTTTGTTATTGTTTTCATCATTTCTTTTTCATTTATTTCTGATCTGTTCTTTGCAATTACTTTCCTTCTTCTAATTTGGGGGGGGGGTTGTTCTTTCTCTAATTTCTTTAGGTGTAAGTTCAGGTTTTTTATTTGAGACTTTTCTTGTTTCTTGAGGTAGGATTGTATTGCTATAAACTTCCTTCTTAGAACTGCTTTTGCTGTATCCCATAGGTTTTGGGCTGTCGTGTTTTCATTGTCATTTGGTTCTAGGTATTTTTTGATTTCCTCATTGATTTCCTCAGTGAGCTCTTGGTTAGTTAGTAGTGTATTGTTTAGCCTCCATGTGTTTGTATTTTTACAGATTCTTTCCTGTAATTGACATCTAATCTTGTCACATAACTTTAAAAGACCAGAAGCAAAAATCCGAAATTATTCTGGGGTTTAGGAGAAATACCAAATATCCTATGAGGGACTGGAATCCAGTGGAATAATGCTTCCAAAATTCCAAATGGAAACGTTCTTCAGTCCAGAAATGTACAGACTGATATATTACCAATGACCATGAGGGGACAGGAGAAATGTTTTTTCTGACTGGCCTGGTCTCAAATAATGTATCTCTTGCATTTATAACCTTCCCCTCTCTCCCAAGAAGCTACTGGTAGTTGTGCTTCAGCAAAATGAAGAACATCTGGGATCCAGGAAAGATGGCATCTCACCCAGTGGAAAGGCAGAGATGTTCTAGGACAGCACGTTTAAGATCCACTAATCTTGACTGAAGCAGTAATGTAAAGACCTCCAGCAGGATAACCCCCAGCAAAATGTGGAAAAGCCAGTACCCTGCTAACTGTTACAGAGCTAAAGAAAACAATACAGAAGTTAAAATGAAGCAAAGCAAAACAACACAAGAACTGTACAAGAAAGAAAATATAATTATTGTTCACTACGTGGCTTAAGAATGAGACATAATTACAGTCATCAGATTGAATAGAGATGTTTAATTATATGTGGAGGAAGTGGGAGTGGTGGGAGGTGTAAAGAGAGCTAACATCCGCATATACCATCATAGGGAGTTGATAGTTAATGTCTAAAATATTGAATCAAGAAATAGTAATATAAACACATTATTCAGAAATGTGTTAAATAACAAAAGAAAAAGCTTTTTTTTTTTTAATAGAACCATTGCTTCTGGAGAGTGGAACTGAGGACTGTCAAGAAGCAAAGCAGATAATTGCTATTTTTTTGTTTCTGTAAAGTGAGGATTTTTAGATGTTTTGCTAATTAAAATCAAGCACATGACAACATTTTTTAAATAGTTAAAATAAACAATTAAATAAAAGACTATGCACTTCAATATATATTGGGAAAACAAAAGCAAAATAAATGGGCACTGAGCATAGCATCATGTTTTTTTTTTTTTTTTTCTCGTTTTTTCTCGGTTGCGGAGCACAGGCTCTGGACGTGCAGGCTCAGCGGCCATGGCTCACGGGTCCAGCTGCTCCACGGCATGTGGGATCTTCCCGGACCGGGGCATGAACCCATGTCCCCTGCATCGGCAGGTGGACTCTCAACCACTGTGCCACCAGGGAAGCCCTCGTGTTTTTTTTTTTAAATCTCTGATCTATCATGGCTCTTCACCCCCACTGCTAATCACACATGTCAGCAGAGGTGTTTGTAGTTAATGTCTGCTCCTGTCTAACACAGTGCATGTTGAAGTAGAAAGAACATGGTGTTGGACTCAGTTTCACATGTTCTGGCTGAGATGCCACTGATCTGTGGCTGTGCCTGGAGAGTGAAATTCTTGCCTAGTTTCCTCATCTACAAAGTAGGGTCAATAATACCCACCTCTTCAATTTGTAGTGAAAATCAAATTAATTTCACATAAAAAGTGCCTAAAGAGTTATTTGTTGGCCTTCTGCTGTCAAATGTGACTCACCTAGCAGCATTTTTTCATCTGCAACCCATGCATTTCTACTACCAACTTGACCTTTTTCGGTGTTTGGAATTACAAAGGCTTAAATCAATTAACTGACTCAAACATTTGCCAACTCAATCTGTTGTTAGATCAATTAATAGGTTTTTTGCTTATTTATATTAATTTTTTAGCATGCCAAGTTCCTTGTTTGGTTGATTTTTCTATTTTGGTTGTTTTTTGTTTTTTTTTTTTACTGCTTCCATTAACAAGTTCAGTAGAATGACCTGGTAAAGTTAACAAATACAGCTAGGCTCAGGCATGCTCTAATAGATCATTCTTTAATCATTTTGTCTCAGTATCAATAGTTTATTTCATAAACTTGTGATAAATATACTTTTAAATGTATCTTGCAAAATAAACATTTTTTTCCTATGAAATGCCTTTTAGAAGGGCAGACTTATTTTCACTAAGAATTATCTTCCCAATGTATAATTTTATATTAGGCATTTACTTAATAGAAGCTGCTTCTAAGTGAATTTGTCTTCAAAATTGCATTTAATTGAATGAATAGACCATTTTAGAAAATGCTTAAAGATTTATTATTCAACGAGGCATTTCTCTAAACAATACTCAACCAGGTATTGTTACTTACTGTTATGGACTGGATTATGTGCCACCCCCTCCCCACTGCAAATTTGTATGTTGAAGGCTTAACCACCAATGTAACTATATTTGGAGATTTGGGGCTCTAGGGAGGTAATTAAGGTTTAATGAAGTCATAAGGGTGTGTTCTAATTTGATAAGATTAGTGTCATGATAAGAAGAGGAAGAAATATCTATTCTCTCTCTTTCTTTCTCTGCCATGTGAGAACAGTAAGAAAAAAAGCTATCTGTAAGCTGGGAATAGGACCCTCACCAAAAACTTGATTTGCAGATGTAATACACAGCATGCTGACTATAGTTAATACTATTGTATTCTATACTTGAAAGTTGCTAGGAGAGTAGATCTTAAAAGTTCTCATCACAAGGAAAAAAAATTGTTACTATGAGTGCTGATGGATGTTAACTAGACTTATTGTGGTGATTATTTTATAATATGTACATATATTGAATCATTATGTTGTATGCCTGAAACTAATATAGTGCTATACATCAATTATATCACAAAACAACAACAAAAAATAAATTGAATTATCTGGCACCTTGATCTTGGATTTTTAGTTTCCAGAATAGTGAGAAAATATGTTTCTCTTATTTAAGCCATTCCAGTCTGCAGGATTCTGTTATGGCAGCTTGAGGTGACTAAGATACTTATCTCCCCATTAGATAGTAACCTCCTCTAACGTGGGGACCACTCCTTTTCTGTGGTATCCAAAATGCTTACTTTGTACATAATACATAATAGGCACTTAATAAATACGTTCTGAATGAATTGACCGAATATATTACTGAGCTTTTCTTTGAGAGAATCTTAGTTTGCTGTTCCACTCTGGATCTTGCTCTAGAAAGTTTATTTCCTTCTTTCTCTGTGTTCCTTAGGGCTCTTTCACTTACAGTGGACAGACACAATGCAAATTGGTTTAGGTAATAGAGAAGTTATAAAGTTTGCACATCAAAATAGAGCTGGATTAAGATGATCAGCTGATGTTCAAGAGACCTATCTCTCTCCATCTCTTAACTATACTCTTTCTTTCTGCTGGATTTATTCTCTCATGGGTGTTTATGGCAAATGGCTATTCGCAGCTCCACATTTTTGTCCTACCAGCTTAGCAAAATGTCATTAAGAAAATAATAATAAAACAAACACCTATTCCAAGCACTTTAGACACAGCAACTCATTTAATCCTGATAATATATATGAAGTAGGCACTATTGTTATCCACATTTTGCAGACTGGAAACTGAGCCACAGAGAGGTTAAGAAACTTGCCCATGATAACACAAGCTTTAGAGGCAGACAATCTGGCTCCAGAGTCTGTGCTCAGAGTTTCTAGTCTATGCTTCTTCTTTTTCATATTTTTATTTATCACTTTCTCATTATTTTCAATGAAAGATCTTAAACTTATCTGCCTGGTTTGGATTGCATGGCTATTGCTGAGTCAGCCACTCTGGTTAGAGTAGTTGGAGTGAATAGCAGTAGATTGAGTATGCTGATTGGCCATAACTAGGTTGGGTTGCCATCCTGGGTACAAAATATTGATAATAAAGCAGGGAGTTTTCCAAAAGAAAACAGGGGTTTTATGCTTTAAATAAAAAGGAATGAATGCTGGAGCAGAGGAAACAATGGTTTTCCAGTGGATCCTTTCTTCTGCTTTGCTTCCTTCTCCATGGAAGGGAAACACAATCAGAAATGAAGAGGTAAGTTATTTAAATTGTATTCTGCTTATGTAGCATCCTTTAGTGTAAAAAGAGCATTCTCATCAAGCATGAGAAATTTACAGATATATTTGGAATAGAGCAGCACCTTACATACCATTACTTATCATAATCTAGGCAGTGTACAAAATATTTCACTTTTCCTTGCTTTCATCGGCTGGCTTCTTTAGTTCTTCTCAAGAACTGAGAATATAGATTTACTTAATGTAAATAAATGTTATCATAAAATAATAACTTGTTTCACTATATAGAGAAAATGTGCAATTATATAAAAAATATATACGTAATAAATGAATACTATGCTAACAAATGAGACTACTGAAGAAATATGGATTTTACCCCCATCTCATCCCAAAAGGGCTAAATGTATACCATATTCCATAAGAACTATTTTTTAGCTCTGAATCCCATAAACATAGCTGGGTAGTAAATTACTTTAAAATAAACTCCTACTGATAATAATTCCCTGCATTTCAGTAAAAATTTTTTTAGCTTTTCTAAGTACATTCACATGTACCTCATAAAACAACTAGTTTAAAGAAGGATTAACAGGATATACAGTTTCCAGAGCTGTGATTTAATAATCAAAACAAAACCATTAAAATGCTTGGATGAGGGTAGACAAGTTGCAGGAAAAAGTGCTTTGGAAAGAACATAACATGGACTAGGTTGGGCAGATATCAGCATTTATTAAAAGCTGAATTAACTCAATGAGGGACCAGTTTGGTCAAAAGTAAGTCAAAACTCAAAGGCCTGGAAGTCAAGGAGAAAGGGCTAAGTCTCTAAGGTCAGAAAGTATAAGAATTAGTTGAGTACCAGAAGTTTAGTTCATGGTTTGATACCAGAGGATAATCCTTTTATCTTCCATTTGAGAAAGCATCATCCTTTGAGATGACTTGTATCTATGAGTTCCTTAAATTCAGCAGTAGTTTATTAAGGAATTGAGGTTCTGCCATGCATAACATTAGAGTTTGTTCAACCAGGCAAGATCTGGCCCAATTATATATAATATAAAAGCAGTAATGGAAGACAAGAGGCAGCAGAAAAGCATCAGACAAGTAAACAAAAGGAAACAAAGACTAAATGGGAGGAACCCGGGTTAAAAACTTGATGGTTATGCTGGGCAAAATAACAACAGGTTTTAAGTAGAGTTGGGGAAGAAGATGCCAGTCTTTTTCAGATGGGAGAGCAATTTAACTGATGTGAAAAATGTAAAGTAGGAGGTCAGATAGATACAAAGATTTAGTGGGCCATGGAGTTGAAAGCAGGAATACCAGAAAAAACACATTTTGTTGGGACTACCATGAGTTACTTGTATAAGTTTACTATTTTACTTTGTTTTAAAAAGAAAGGGAAGGTTCAACCTCTGAGAAGTTGTAGTAGACATACAATTTCCTATTTTTTCTGCTAAGGTTACAAGAAAAAACCCTGAACATTATATATAAAACAAACATAAGAAAACTCTGAAATGTGGAGAGAAAAAGGCAGAACATCTAAGGACTTCAGGACCCAAGGAAGGACATGATGGTGAGATTTCTTTTTGCTTCACATTTCCCAATCTTGGAGCTGAAGTATCTGGCATCCTAGAAATCCTGAGTGTTGACAAAAATGATCCCTCAAAGCTTGCTCTCTCTAGTCAAATGACAAGGAAAGGGGTAGCCCAGAAAGAAAAATATATCTTAGATGATAACTACTCTACTCTAGCCAGACACCACAGAAAAAAGATCTGTCCCCCTCAATACCCATATCAACTAAGACTGAATGAGAAACCCAGATGTCCACACTAGTAAGTTGTAAAATGGTGCTTCAACTTCCCTGATTAGGTGGTACCAGAAAAAGTCAAATAGGGAGCCAAAACTTTCTTACCCACCAGCCAGTAATGAGCCCCTATCACTCTGCAGTGTTGGTGGAGAACATATGAGGAGGCTGAATTTTTACCCCCATCTGACAGTGAAGAGACTTTTACTCACCCTCCTCATTAGAGTAGTATAAGAGGAGACCTAATGAAGAGTCAAGCTTTTGACCATCAGCCAACAGTAGTAAGCCATCCACCCATGGTGTCAGTGCAAGATATGTGGGCAACTGTATGAGACATTTCTACCCCTCCTAGCCAGGGATTTAACATTGGAGGCCTAGTGAGAGCCAGGACACATACCCCTACCTAACAGTCATAATGAGAGTGGAGAAACTGGATTTCTACTTGCATTTGGCAGTAAATGGACAATGCCTCCCTCCCCTAGAGAACACTGTCAGAGAAAGCAAGCTAAAACATAAAGTTTAAATGAGATCCAGTGTTTCAAAACATAATACAAAACTGTCCAAATTCCAATAGAAAATTGCTAGTCATATGAAGAATCTCAAACTGAACGTGAAGAAGTCATATCAATAAGCTCAAACTGAATGAAATAAGACAATCAATAAATTAAAAAATGAGGTGACAAAGATGTTAGAATTATCTGAAAAAAATTTCAAAACATTCAGGATAAAAGCATTTAACAAAATTCAACATCCGTTCATGATAAAACCTCTCATCAAAGTGGATATGGAGGGAAAACATCTCAACATAATAAAGGCCATTTGTGACAAACCCACAGCTAACATCATACTCTTCATTGAAAAGCTAAAAGCTTTTCCTCTAAAATCAGGAGCAAGACAAAGATGTCCACTCTCACCACTTCTATTTAATGTAGTATTGGTTAATGAAGGGGAAAAGCATGAAGACTCCTTGCTTACTTGCAAAAGTACTTGATTTACATCTGTGAATAATACACAAAGATAAAACACAAAATTTCAGTTTTGTGTTTTTTTAGAATTCATGGTATTTCTTAACCTTCATTGTTGACTTTTATAATTTTTATTATGTTAGTTAAGTAGTATCAACATAAACAAAGTGTCTAAACTTGTTTACTTATAGCTTATAGGAAGCTATGAAATCAAAAGAATTTATAAATGAAATGCTAACAAAACTAAACAAACCATAAAATCCAAACTAACGTCATTAGTTTACTGTGACAAATGTTCTTTTGTTGTCACTAAATCAGCAATTACAATGTGAATATGGCTCTGACTACTAAAATGAAACTTATTTTACTTTATCTTAGTACACTGTTACTTTTATGCATTGAATGGTGATTCAGTTTTTCTGCGATTATTCTCATTTTAACGTAGCACACAGCCTTTGTTCATGTAGTGTACTTTAGTGTTGCTTAATCTTGTTTCAGTTTGAATTTATCATTTACATATTATGTTTGCTTCTGTTTTCTTTTTCTTAAGTCAGCATGAATATTTGGGTAAGTCATTATTTTGTGCCAACACTGTCATAAGTGCAAATGTTTTGGCAGGTTCTGAAATTATGTAGAGGCTATGCAGCTATCTGAGAAGTCATATTTTGTACTCTATATTTCAGGACCCTCTTCTTAGGAAACAGTTTTGTGCTTCAATGAACTCAATGAACCTCACCAAATGCTTGTAGCTTTTAATTAGCTTAGACTTCTCTGTTCATCTAATCAAAGGATGATAAAATTTTACTGCTGAAGGAAAAAAATTAAGAGAAAACACATAAAATGTGAGTTAGTACAAAGTCACTAAACTACATAAAAAGTGTGTGATGAATAAAAAACTATAAAAACCCAAGAAATAGAATGAGGAATCATCTGCTTTGTCTTTAATGCTACGTTTTCTTCCATTATTTATCTGTTTATATCACTGTAGGCTAAAAAACTACTGAGACAAAATGTTTGTTTTACAGTTTACATAAATATCATTCTACATAATTTCAAAAAATATTTCTCCTGGATTCTCTTATTGCAGAGAATCCAATTAGTTTTGTTTTTGTTTTGTGATGCATACAAATTTTGGAGCAAGCTTCTTCACTATACTGAAAAAGTTCTCTGCTAACGGAAGTTAGATTACTGTATGCTGAGTTAATGGCAAGTTCTTATTTACATATATTCTAATATTTGGCAAGAATCTTCAGTAAATTTATACAAGTTCATCTTGTTAAAATAGGTATAATTGGAGACCATTAGATCATAATGAGAACAGTTGCTGCATTTGAGTTTTGGCCTTTGGTGATTTTTTAAATTATTTTTATTAGTATATAACTTCTCTATATGGAAATTTACTTAAATAACACTCTGCTCAAATAAGAAGGAAAACACATTTGTATTAAAAATAAAATTGACTTCATAATTTTCTCCTTGATATTGAGAATTAGATATTTTAAATACATATATACATGTATATATGTATTTAAAATATATGTATACATAATATACATGAATTTAAATTATATGTACTAATATATATTAATATGTTTTATATTTAATACTTAATATGTTAATAATATATTAATATAAATGTATTTGCTGTGCAATTAACATCTAAGCCATGTGACATTGTTTTTAGTAGAGACTGGGTTTATCCATTGTCTGTATTTTCTTAAATTTATTTCTCCTTCTCCTTCTTCTCCTAATCCTTCTTTTTATTTTTCTTTGTTATTTTGGTAGGTTTCATAGTTCCACTTGAGTGACAACTTATGAAGTCTGTATTTGAAAACTGACTCTGTGGAAACTAATTATTAATTTTGGACTCTACAGCAAAAATAGGGGTAATCTTCATCTGCCAATTAATGTATAAGTACTCTTCCACTTCCATTTGAAATATTTAAAATGATTTAATCAAAAAGCAAATATGATAAACGGAAGAAGATAGACTGGGAAAAATATGTGAGAAAACCTTGAGGCAAGAAGTATCTAGGCATGCTCAAAACATTCAAAAAATATATAAGAAACTGTGTTATTCTCTGATGAACCAACTAGAAAGTGGAATAAGGTGAAGTTGTAGAGTTGGTATATGGCCATAGCACACTAGACTTTTAAGACATAAGGAGTTTTAATGTTATTCTAAATTATAATATGTAAAATTATCAAAGGACAAATTATTGACATGTTGAAAATTTGTTTTCTGCATTGGAGAACTAGAAGACAATAAGAAAAGAATTGTCAAGGCCAACTAGAGGCTATTGCAATAATCCAAGTAAGAAGTGACGTTGGGTTGGATAGAGTGGTGGCAGAGAAAGAGAGAATGGGTAGATTTAAAATATTATAAAATACATTTGGAAATCTGCCTGAGTTCCTTTAGGTTGGGTGTGGAATGTGATAGTTAAAAGCCAAAGATGATGATGATGATGATGATGGTAGCAGCACTGAAGGTGACATTGATGATGCTGCTGAAGATAACAGGTAGTACTTGTTGTATATTTTCTCTAGGTAGAGCACTATGCACAACACTTAATAAATTCATTAATTTATTCCTTATAATAAACTCAACATAAAGGTATTACTATCATTATCTCCATTTTGTAAGTTGTTATGGACTGAAGGTTTCTGTTTTCCCAAAATTCATATGTTGAGGCTCTAATGCCCAACATGAAGATACTTAGAAGTAGGGCTTTGAGGAATAATTTGGTCATAAGAGTAGAGCCCTCATGAATGAGATCAGTGCCCTTATAAGAAGACACATGAAAAAGATGATGTCTCTCCTTGTCTTCTGAGGACACAGCATGATGACAGTCATCTGTAAACCAGCCAGAGGGCTTTCACCAGAACTTGACCACCCTGGCACCTAGATCTTGAACTTTCCAACCTCTGGAACTATGTAAGATAAATTTTTGTTGTTTCAGCCACACAGTCTATGGTATTTTCTTAAAGCAGCCCAAACTGACTGAAATGCAAGTGAGGAAGCTGTGACACAGAGAGGTACAGAGAATTTCCAAGTCACTATTATATAATGAGTATTTGTGCACCCCTCAAATTCACATATTGAAACCTAAGTCCCAATGTGATGGTGTTTACGACTGGAGCCTTTGGAAGGTGATTGGATCACAAGAGTGGAACCCACATGAATGGCTTTAGTGTCCTTATAAAAAGAAGATCCAGAGAGCTCCACCACCCCTTCTGTTGTGTAAGCACACAACAAAAAGATGACCATCTGTGAGCTATGAAATGGGCCTCACCAGGCACCAAATCTGGAACTTGGGTCTTGGACCTCCCAGCCTCCAAAATTTGAAAAGTAAATTTCTGTTTTTTAAACCATCTAGTGTGTTGTATTTTGTTATAACAACACAAATGGACTTAGGCAGTTGTCTGGCATAATATGACAGGGCCAAGATTTAAACCATAGAGACTATGGTCTTGGTCCTGGTATCTTATGGAAATTTAGGTTTTATAGCTTGAGCAACTAGGCAATGGTAAAGCCATTTAGAATGACGGAAAAATCAAGGAGTTAGAATAGAGGTGAACTGTTGAATCAAGAGCATAATTTTGGACAAAAAATCTGAGATTTCAACTTGATGGTTTGCCATGCAGAGGAGAGTTCTTACCAGGAGATGAGCATAGGATTTCTAAATTTATGTCTCAATGTACATGTGATATTTAAAGTCATAGAAATGGGTGACACTACATGGTAGACATACAACACAGGAATAAAAGATACTTGTGAGTAAAACTGAGAAATATACTTATTCAGAGGTAAGAATCTTATAAAAAAACAAAAAACATAAAAAAGAAAAAGGCTGAGCAAGAAAGCCCAGTATTGTAGATAGAAAACTGAGAAAAGGGTGTGTCAGAAGACCAAGAGTAGAATGTTTTGAGAAATGGGAATTAATTTTGTTGAATGCTGCCAAATAATTTGAGTAGACAGAAATACCCAAAGGATTTGGCAACATGAGAGAAAAATGGAGGCAACACCTTGGCTGGAGTAGGGTTGAAGAGAGAATGAGAGGAGAGTATATGGAGGCTGCCATATTTCCTTCAAGTTTAGCTCTTCTATAGTAACAGAGAAACTGGCTGGTGTGTGGACTAGGGGAGGAGTAGAACTAAAGGAGGTTGTATTTGTACTTTTTCTATGGGAGACATTAGAACACATTTGTATATTCACATGATAAGAAAGAAGAAAACAAGGTAATACTAACAAAACCAGTTATTATTTATTCATCCTAAACTCTGTGTCATACAGTATAATAGGTGACTTAAAAAACATGCCAGCTCCAGGTCCCATATCACTATGGTGAGGCAAACATTCTTTTTCATAGATGAAGATTCTAGATTGAGCTGGGACCATTAACAGGTCGATGGTCACCCAACAAGTGAGGAATGGATGCATATGTTGATGCATATGAATCCAGGACAAGTGTCAAACAATGACAGACCTCTCTCCATTCCTTTTAGACTCTCCTTAGCATTCTACAATCTAGTCGATTTGTAGAGGCTTGGTAGCACACCATGAATATCTGCTAACTGCAAAAAACTCCTCTGCCAAGTTAAAATTCCATTTGCTGCCAAACAAAAAATCAGGCCCAAGGATAATAAAGATGAAGATATACTGTAGACCACAGAGTCCAAGTGACTGCTTTATAAATGTATTATGTATATATAATTATAAGTAAAATTTCCGGATCTGGCCTCAATTGCATGTACATAAGACATTTTTAACATCGATTGAGTTCTGTTGTGATGAAATCTTTCTTTCTATTTTCTTCTCCTCCCCTCCACCCAGAGTTTCAGGATAAAGAGCTTTCTAAGGACAGGAAATGCCACATCCCTTCAGGTGCCTCTGCACACTACCAAAAAAATTATCTAAAACCATTTCCATTCTTAGCTGTTACTGCACAGCTATTTTTAAAGGTTATTTTGTGGAGCTGGCAAAGAAGGAATGATGATACAAGACAAATACAGCTATCTCATAAATTTTTACCACAAAAACAGCTTTTAAGGAAATCCCATTTTACTATCTTTCAAAATTTAAAAGTCTCCTTTTAATCTTAGAACTAGTCTCCTTTCAATGCATCACTCCATATGACAAAAAATTGTACTTGTATGATTTTAAAAATGGTCGAATTCCTCTAACTCTGGTTGCTTTTAATAGGTCATCTTTGCTTTGTGTAATGTACTCTTCTTGTGGTCCTATAAATACCTGAGGGGAAGGAGGCGAAGGATTCTTCTTAGTTCCTATATTACATGAATTACCAGCAAGAAGTGTTGTCTTCCAATAGGAAAGGTATCAGTAGATTATACATATACAGTTCTTCCTTTGTGGGCAGTTTTTATAAGGTTCTAGTTGAAGAAGTAAGAAATCCAGTGACAAGGTATCCTTCAGATGATGCTGATTTGATGGAAGTCAAGAGCACCATCTAGGGCTTCCCTGGTGGCGCAGTGGTTAAAAGTCCGCCTGCCGATGCAGGGGACACGGGTTCGTACCCCGTTCCGCGAAGATCCCACATGCCGTGGAGCGGCTAGGCCCGTGAGCCATGGCCGCTGAGCCTGCGCGTCCGGAGCCTGTGCTCCGCAACAGGAGAGGCCACAACAGTGAGAGCCCTGCGTACCGGAAAAAAAAAAAAAAAAAAAAAGAGCACCATCTATATTGAAAGAAAAGTAAATTTCTCATGGCTAAGATTTCAAGTTCAATTTCCAAAGTCCCAAGCACACTTGTGACTAACTCTTAAGGATGCTGCTGTAGAGGTTCAAACCTTTGAAAGCATACTTACTGTTAACTCCAACTCTCTCTTAGAGATGGTAGGGCTCTCAGGTGTTTTAAACTAGAAGCCCAAACCAGCTCAAATTTCCCCACTGAATGGATAGGAAAGCAAACATTTTCAAGTTCTTGTGAGGCTGAAGTCTAACTTATACCTCGAATCTGAGATTTCCTTTTATTAAGGAAGGGTTTGATTCTAGATTTTCAGGAGGCTCATGGAGAAATCATGTTGGTGGGTTAATATTACAAAAGGATTTACTACGACTCTGTAACTATATAACATCCTTAACTAGCCTATTCACATTTCTGCTTTGTCCAAACTTTGAGAGCTAAGCTAAAATAATAGGACCCAGAAGCAATGGTTTTATTCATCATATATCCAAATTTGACTATAAATTACATGAAAAGGAAAAAGAATTATAGTACATTCATGAAGTCATCTCTATTATAAATTAAGACTTGTGGCATAGCTCAAAACACAAATTTAATTTTACAAATATCAAATATGTTTATAAAAGATATTTTTTTGTGTATAGTTAGCATAAGTTCCTTACATACAATACCATTTCTTATATATATTTCCTTTTCCATAAAAAAATGAAAAATTTCACAACTTTATCCTGAAAGTATTAATAAGCCTGTGCTAATTAATTCTTTACCTCCTTCAATCTAAAAAAAATGGTTTCAGCAGGATATTAAAAAAACGGCAGAGCAAAATTGTGTTGCCAGTGGATATTATGTGCTATAATTCATTAACTCACAAATCATATATAAGTGATTTGTTAGGGGAAGAACTGGTGAATTTAGCTTGGACAAAGGAACGACCCTTATTCCTTGCCTGTTCTTATATCTGTTCATGCAAGTTTTACGGCAAAGTGGAAGCCTGGTATATTTAATGTGCTCACAAAGAAATATGCTTTGTCCTTTTCTAGGCCTTTTCAAGATTTAATATTCACTTTGTATAGAAATTAAAGCTGGTTGAGATGAAGTAGAAACAGAGCTATATCTCCAGAATTTTATATCCTACAAAGAGTTCTAAAGGTACATTTAACAGCTTTCTTTGTTCAAACCATACCACTTTCTTAGCTCACAAATGCATTTCTATTGGCTGTTGGAGGGAGAGAGATGTTTGATGGGTTGGTTACCTCTCTTTTATTTTTATTCCGGGTAAATATGCAAAACCCCTGTGGGTAAAAAAATATCTAGGACATTTACATGTGCATGATCATGAAATAAAACGTGATGAAACAGAGAAACATATTTTATTTCCTGGAAAAGTAAGTGATTCAGTGCTAATACAGTTAGAAATGGTACATAACTTATTACAGATGTTTAAAATGCAAGCAATTCAAGGGGACACCACTAGAAAAGAAACCACTGTAAGAATTTATGAGAAAAAAATGGCCTTTGTACTGTTTGACTTCTGACATTTTCTTCTGAAATAAAATATCATTTTATGGAGGATATAAAAACACACAGAGAAAAAACACACAGATGGACAGATACACAGGTGCAGACACAGAGACACACACTAAACAACCTACTTCCATGTGATAGATACTATTTGAAATAGAGTTCTTTAAATAAACCTAACCTGTTCCAAGCCCAGTGTAGGGAAAGTTGTTAAGAAAAATGATTCTGGGAGGAAGTAATATGCGTTTTGGCTTTAGCACATTCACACCATCCGAAACTTGTAAGGAAATTTCCTCCTTACAGACAATAGGTTTTCCTTCAGAGTTGGGATTTAATGCTAACCCGGAAACATCAGCAAAATTACTCTGTTTAGTATTTACATCAGTAATGAAATATGTCTGACAGTTACTTGAGTTCTCACTTAATTCTGTCTCTGGAACAATTTCCCGATGACTCTGGAGTACCAATATGTATAATACCCTTAGAGACAATTTCTGATGCCAGCTTGTCTCTGGAAACCTGGCAGTCAGTACCCATCTTTGCTTTTGCAGACTTCACGCTGCTGTCAATGGGCAGTTAGCCTTGTCGCTCTGATAGTGGGTCTCAAATGAACATGAATATAAAAATGACAGATTGTAATCTGCATTTCTTACAAGAATCTAATAAATTAGGAGGGCAAGCTCGTGGCCTCTCAGCCTCCATCCCCGTTCACTGCAGTGAGCTTTTTTTTTAATTCAATATTTTATTTAATTAAAATAAAATTAAAATTTGCTTCTTCAAACTCTATGAAGTGAATCTTTCCTCTTCCCCCATTTCTTTCTTTCTTTCTTTCTTTTAACATCATTATTGGAGTATAATTGCTTTACAATGGTGAATTAGTTTCTGCTGTATAACAAAGTGAATCAGCTATACGTACACTTATATCCCCATATCCCCTCCCTCATGTGTCTCCCTCCCACCCTCCTTATCCCACCCCTCTAGGTGGTCACAAAGCTGATCTCTGAGTTGATCTCCCTGTGCTATGCGGCTGCTTCCCACTAGTCGTCTATTTTACATTTGGTAGTGTATATATGTCCATGCCACTCTCTCACTTCGTCCCAGATTACCCTTCCCCCCTCCCGGTGTCCTCAAGTCCATTCTCTACATCTGCGTCTTTATTCCTGTCCCTGCAGTGAGCTTTTTTTTTTTTTTTTTTTCCGGTACGCGGGCCTCTCACTGTTGTGGCTCTCCCGTTGCGGAGCACAGGCTCCAGACGCGCAGGCTTAGTGGCTATAGCTCATGGGCCCAGCCGCTCCGCGGCATGTGGGATCCTCCCGGACCGGGGCACGAACCCGTGTCCCCTGCATCGGCAGGCGGACTCTCAACCACTATGCCACCAGGGAAGCCCTGCAGTGAGCTTTTATGTCCGCTCGACAGTGTTCAATTTGTCTGTCTCCGCTTGGTAGACAGAAACTGGTGCTGATTTGTTACACTTTCATTGGGCTGCATGCTAGCTATCAATGTCTTGCTTTGAATTTTAGTGGCTAAATCTTGTTTTGTAGATATTCTTGCAAGCAATTTGTAAAACCCTGCTGCCATGGCGGAGTCTATTTTCAAAAAGGCAGATGTTAAATGGACCTTTGTTGATTTGCACAGCCCTGCTTCTTGCACATGACTTCCTTTCTGGCAGGAATGTCTCCTTGCTGCTCTTCTCCTGTCAAATTATTCCTCAAATTTCCAAACACAGGGAAATAGTCACTTCTGAGAAACTTCTCTGATTCTCCCAGGTTGAATCAGTTCCACTTATGCTCTGATTTCTCTTCATTGTCACATTTTTATTTTAGCCTTCACCATATTTTCTGAAATATAGGGCCAAATGCTTTGGAGTAGGAGAGAGTTTAATGTTGATTCTCCCTCATCCGTCTTCTACCTGGCTGGCTGGGCTACTGACCCAAGTTTTTAACTTCTCAGACTCATCTCAAACTGGCGAAAATGAGATTTATCTGTATAGAGTTATATAGATACTATTTTGGTATAGGCAAGTTATTTTTTAATTGCATTTGGGCCCAACACACAGGAGGCACTCAGCAAATATTCATTGAAAAAGTAAATGCATCATCCTTTTATCATTTCCAGTCTCACCAGAAGCCAAGTATTATTCTAGTTGTTCAGGATACATAGTGACCATGCTGGCCAGAACTCTTAACCTTATGGTGCTTTCATTCCAGTGGAGAATATTAAAATGCTGATTAAGCAAATAAATATACACTATAGGTCAGATGATGAGTACACTGAAGGAAATAGTGTTGGCTAATAAGATGGAGAGAACTTTGAGTTGCAGAGAGCAGTGGAATTCTAAAGCAGCAAAGCCGGCTATCTACATTGGCCCTGAGACAATAAGGGGCTAAAGGGCTGTGGGAAAAATATGGAGAATAATGTCTTAGGAAGAGGAAACAGCAAGTACAAACGCCCAGAGTAGGAAGGTTTGGGAGGGGTGCTTAAGCAATAGAGAAAAGTCCAGTGGGCTGCAGGCCCATGAGCTAGTAGAAGGGTGTTTAGAGGTGAGAAACTTAAAGGGGGTCAGGCTTGAAGGTCTTGCCTAAAGCAAGGAACTGACCCCAGAACAGAATGACCCCAGAATGGAATCCAGGTGACACCAGAATTTGCTTTGTTAACTTGTGAAATGTACTACATTATCAGGATTTGGCTTGTGAACTGAAAGCGCTCCCTTGAAATTCTGGAAATTATCTAGTGTTTTCTAAAAGAGAAAACGTTGGTAAAGAAGAAATCTCATTTGTAAGTCACCTTTCCTTTGAAGTTCATTCTCACAGCATTACCCTGGAGAGGTGCTATTCAGAGATTAAGATTTGAGTCTTTGCTTAGCCACCTGTTCATTGGGTAACGTTGGGTTAATAACTTGACCTCTCCCAACTTCAGTTCTCTCATCTATAAGAAGGTAAATAATGATAGTACCTCCTCATATGGCATCCATAGTATTAGGTGACATTGTCCAGGAAAGGTACATGAATCAGTAGCTGCTGCATGGTTGTCACCCAATAGCGCTTGGCCAAGATATTTATTATTAGCTGATTAACTTGATATATATGTGAGTGCTATCTGTTTCCTGGAAGAAAACAGCATTGTCATACCTCTGTTCTTCACTTAGGCAACACCCCTAATCCAACTACCTGCTGGATAATTCCATTCCATTCTACACAAATACCTATCCTAAGTCATATTACTGTACTGTGCTTGCTTATGTATGTACCTGTTTCCTAGTCATCTCGCAGCAAGACAGTTAACGCCATGTGATTGGGGGCTCCCTTTTATTCAGTATTTTATTTCCTGTATCCAAAACAGTGCCTGATTTGCAGCAGGCACATACTTCTTATATGCTAAATTGCTACTGAATGTGAAAAAAATGATTAAGCTAATTTATAATCCCCTCACAAAGCACAATTACAGTAGAAAGTGGAGGCAGTAAAATTGGGAATTAATACAAGGACATTAATCCCCACTGTCAAAGTTGTTCGCAGGTGAATCAGTGGCTTCCATAGGAGCGAATGTTCAAGCTTGCACTGGACAACATTTATCCATGAGATTCTAGTGACGTGAGCCTCACATAGATACTTTGATAAGTTTTCTTAAAGGTTACTTCCAACCTTGGGATCCTTTACTCAGATGTTTTCATGGCAGCATGCACTAATTAAAGGGCTGGATTTAGAAGATGGTGATAGTATGACCTGTGGGAATAGTAGATTAATGCCGTATTTCATGATCTCCAAAGCAAAGATATCCCCTGTAATTTTCTGCCATGTGAAGTCTAATAGTTCTTTTTGAGAACTGTTTTGGACAGCATTTCAAGCCTTCTCTTACTTAGTTTTTGATAGTGCTGTGAGTGTAGTATTTGGCAAAATTTGTTTAATACATACTATTTTTCAATTCACCTGGTAATGAGTCAAAGAAGAGTACAGATAACTGCATTACCATTGATCAATTCAGCACAGAAACAGCAAAAGCCTGTAGACTGACAGACAGTTACAGAGCAAGTCAATGGTAAAATGATTGAAACGTCTGCCATTATACGTCCAGCTCCTTGTTCTATCAAATAAATTAAACTATACTTTATTGATGCAATGTTTATATATGGGAAAGCATGCACACGACATTGCCTGATGTTAGCTTCTACAAATATTATTAGAAAATAACCAGCTGTGTTTGGAATCTGATGAGGCTATTTATTATTTTAAATTCCTGAAAGGAAGGCAAGATGCCTGCGTATTTTGTCTGTGTGGTGCAACCTCACCAAAACACATGATGTGTATATATGAAAACTCAGTAAGTGAGGGAAGTTCTTCACAACTTCAAATGTTCAGGTCTTTTGCTTATTTCTAATACTATCCCATTGAGTTAACACAGCCTAAATTACTTCTAAAACATTACCTCAACAGAGTTTGTTACCACATTCTTTTATGTCTGTCCACCTTTTAAAAACTAAGTTTACACTTACTTTCCCTTGCTTAACTTCATCTAGCAGATAGGAAAACTTTGTCCCAAAAAGTAGTGAAATGAATGTCACTGTTTAAGCAATTGACTGATATATACAGTATATATATATATATATATATATATTTTTTTTTTTTTTTTTTTTTTTTTTTTCTTTTTTTTTGCGGTACGCGGGCCTCTCACTGTTGTGGCCTCTCCCGTTGCGGAGCACAGGCTCCGGACGCGCAGGCTCAGCGGCCATGGCTCACGGGCCTAGCCGCTCCACGGCATGTGGGATCTTCCCGGAACGGGGCACGAACCTGTGTTCCCTGCATCAGCAGGCGGACTCTCAACCACTGCGCCACCAGGGAAGCCCTATACAGTATATTTAAGACCATGTTTAAGACACTCTGCCTAAGGTATTACAGAAATAATTTTCTTATAATTAAAACGTCTTTCATCAGCTCACTTGGCTAGCACTGCATATTAAACATTATTTACAGACAGGCACCTAATTACATTCATTTCTGCTCGTTTCATTTTTTTTTAAACATCTTTATTGGGGTATAATTGCTTTACAATGGTGTGTTAGTTTCTGCTTTATAACAAAGTGAATCAGTTATACATATACATGTTCCCATATCTCTTCCCTCTTGCGTCTCCCTCCCTCCCACACTCCCTAACCCACCCCTCCCGGCGATCACAAAGCACCGAGCTGATACATCTGTGCTATGCGGCTGCTTCCCACTAGCTATCTACCTTACGTTTGGTAGTGTATATATGTCCATGCCTCTCTCTTGCTTTGTCACAGCTCACCCTTCCCCTTCCCCATATCCTGAAGTCCATTCTCCAGTAGGTCTGTGTCTTTATTCCTCTCTTACCTCTAGGTTCTTCATGACAGTTTTTTTTTCTTAAATTCCATATATATGTGTTAGCATATGGTATTTGTCTTCCTCTTTCTGACTTACTTCACTCTGTAGGACAGACTCTAGGTCTATCCACCTCATTACAAATAGCTCAATTTCATTTCTTTTTATGGCTGAGTAATATTCCATTGTATATATGTGCCACATCTTCTTTATCCATTCATCCGATGATGGTCACTTAGGTTGTTCCCACCTCTGGGCTATTGTAAATAGAGCTGCAATGAACATTTTGGTACATGACACTTTTTGAATTATGGTGTTCTCAGGGTATATGCCCAGTAGTGGGATTGCTGGGTCATATGGTAGTTCTAATTGTAGTTTTTTAAGGAACCTCCATACTGTTCTCCATAGTGGCTGTACCAATTCACATTCCCACCAGCAGTGCAAGAGTGTTCTCTTTTCTCCACACCCTCTCCAGCATTTATTGTTTCTAGATTTTTTGATGATGGCCATTCTGACTTGTGTGAGATGATATTTCATTGTAGTTTTGATTTGCATTTCCCTAATGATTAATGATGTTGAGCGTTCTTTCATGTGTTTGTTGGCATTCTGTATATCTTCTTTGGAGAAATGTCTATTTAGGTCTTCTGCCCATTTTTGGATTGGGTTGTTTGTTTTCTTGTTATTGAGCTGCATGAGCTGCTTGTAAATTTTGGAAATTAATCCTTTGTCAGTTGTTTCATTTGCAAATATTTTCTCCCATTCTGAGGGTTGTCTTTTGGTCTTGTTTATGGTTTCGTTTGCTGTGCAAAAGCTTTGAATTTTCATTAGGTCCCATTTGTTTATTTTTGTTTTTATTTCCATTTCTCTAGGAGGTGGGTCAAAAAGGATCTTGCTGTGATTTATGTCATAGAGTGTTCTGCCTATATTTTCCTCTAAGAGTTTGATAGTGGCTGGCCTTACATTTAGGTCTTTAATCCATTTTGAGCTTATTTTTGTGTATGGTGTTAGGGAGTGATCTAACCTCATACTTTTACATGTACCTGTCCAGTTTTCCCAGCACCACTTATTGAAGAGGCTGTCCTTTCTCCACTGTACTTTCCTGCCACGTTTATCAAAGATAAGGTGTCCATATGTGTGTGGGCTTATCACTGGGCTTTCTATCCTATTCCATTGATCTATCTTTCTGTTTTTGTGCCAGTACCATACTGTCTTGACTACTGTAGCTTTGTAGTATAGTCTGAAGTCAGGGAGCCTGATTCGTCCAGCTCCATTTTTCATTCTCAAGATTGCTTTGGCTATTCGGGGTCTTTTGTGTTTCTCTACAAATTGTGAAATTTTTTGTTCTAGTTCTGTGAAAAATGCCAGTGGTAGTTTGATAGGGATTGCATTGAATCTATAGAATGCTTTGGTAGTAGAGTCATTTTCACAATGTTGATTCTTCCAGTCCAAGAACATGGTATATCTCTCCATCTATTTGTATCATCTTTAATTTCTTTCATCAGTGTCTTATAGTTTTCTGCATACAGGTCTTTTTTCTCCTTAGGTAGGTTTATTCCTAGATATTTTATTCTTTTTGTTGCAATGGTAAATGGGAGTGTTTTCTTGATTTCACTTTCAGATTTTTCATCATTAGTATATAGGAATGCCAGAGATTTCTGTGCATTAATTTTGTATCCTGCTATTTAACCAAATTCATTGATTAGCTCTAGTAGTTTTCTGGTAGCATCTTTAGGATTCTCTATGTATAGTATCATGTCATCTGCAAACAGTGACAGCTTTACTTCTGCTTTTCCGATTTGGATTCCTTTTATTTCCTTTTCTTCTCTGATTGCTGTGGCTAAAACTTCCAAAACTATGTTGAATAAGGGTGGTGAGAGTGGGCAACCTTGTCTTGCTCCTGATCTTAGTGGAAATGCTTTCAGTTTTTCACCATTGAGGATGATGTTTGCTGTGGGTTTGTCATATATGGCCTTTATTATGTTGAGGAAAGTTCCCTCTATGTCTACTTTCTGCAAGGTTTTTATCATAAATAGGTGTTGAATTTTGTCAAAAGCTTTCTTTGCATCTATTGAGATGATCATATGGTTTTTTTCCTTCAATTTGTTAATATGGTTTATCACATTGATAGATTTGCATATATTGAAGAATCCTTGCATTCCTGGAATAAACCCCACTTGATCATGGTGTATGATCCTTTTAATGTGCTGTTGGATTCTGTTTGCTAGTACTTTGTCGAGGATTTTTGCATCTATGTTCATCAGTGATATTGGCCTGTAGTTTTCCTTCTTTGTGAAATCTTTGTCTGGTTTTGGTATCAAGGTGATGTTGGCCTTGTAGAAGGAATTTGGGAGTGTTCCTCCCTCTGCTATACTTTGGAAGAGTTTGAGAAGGATAGGTGTTATCTCTCCTCTAAATGTTTGATAGAATTCGCCTGTGAAGCCATCTGGTCCTGGGCTTTTGTTTGTTGGAAGATTTTTAAGCACAGTTTCAATTTCAGTGCTTGTGATTGGTCTGTTCATATTTTCTATTTCTTCCTGATTCAGTCTTGGCAGGTTGTGCATTTCTAAGAATTTGTCCATTTCTTCCAGGTTATCCATTTTATTGGCATAGAGTTGCTTGTAGTAATCTCTCATGATCTTTTGTATTTCTGCAGTGTCAGTTGTTACTTCTCCTTTTTCATTTCTAATTCTATTGATTTGAGTCTTCTCCCTTTTTTTCTTGATGAGTCTGGCTAATGGTTTATCTATTTTGTTTATCTTCTCAAAGAACCGGCTTTTAGTTTTATTGATCTTTGCCATCGTTTCCTTCATTTCTTTTTCATTTATTTCTGATCTGATTTTTATGATTCCTTTCCTTCTGCTAACTTTGGGGTTTTTTTGTTCTTCTTTCTCTAATTGCTTTAGGTGCAAGGTTAGGTTATTTATTCGAGATGTTTCCTGTTTCTAAAGGTGGGCTTATATTGCTATAAACTTCCCTCTTAGAACTGCTTTTGCTGCATCCCATAGGTTTTGTGTTGTCGTGTCTCCATTGTCATTTGTTTCTAGGTATTTTTTTATTTCCTCTTTGATTTCTTCAGTGATCACTTTGTTATTAAGTAGTATATTGTTTAGCCTTCATGTGTTTGTATTTTTTACAGATCTTTTCCTGTAATTGATGTCTAGTCTCATGGCGCTGTGATTGGAAAAGATATTTGATACAATTTCAATTTTCTTAAATTTACCAAGGCTTGATTTGTGACCCAAGATATGATCTATCCTGGAGAATGTTCCATGAGCACTTAAAAAAAATGTATTCTGTTGTTTTTGGATGGAGTGTCCTATAAATATCAATTAAGTCCATCTTGTTTAATGTATCATTTAAAGCTTGTGTTTCCTTATTTATTTTCATTTTAGATGATCTGTCCATTGGTGAAAGTGGGGTGTTAAAGTCCCCTACTATGAATGTGTTACTGTTGATTTCCCCTTTTATGGCTGTTAGTGCTTGCCTTATGTATTGAGGTGCTCCTATGTTGGGTGCATAAATATTTACAATTGTTATATCTTCTTCTTGGATCGATCCCTTGATCATTATGTAGTGTCCTTTTTTGTCTCTTCTAATAGTCTTTATTTTAAAGTCTATTTTGTCTGATATGAGAATTGCTACTCCAGCTTTCTTTCGGTTTCCATTTGCATGGAATATCTTTTTCCATTCCCTTACTTTCTCATCTGTATGTGTCTCTAGGTCTGAAGTGGGTCTCTTGTAGGCAGCAAATATATGGGTCTTGTTTTTGTGTCCAGTCAGCCAATTTCTGTCTTTTGGTGGGAGCATTTAGTCCATTTACATTTAACGTAATTATCGATATGTATGTTCCTATTCCCATTTTCTAAATTGTTTTGGATTCGTTATTATAGGTCTTTTCCTTCTCTTGTGTTTCTTGCCTAGAGAAGTTCCTTTAGCATTTGTTGTAAAGCTGGTTTGGTGGTGCTGAACTCTCTCAGCTTTTGCTTGTCTGTAAAGTTTTTAATTTCTCCATCAAATCTGAATGAGATCCTTGTTGTAGAGTAATCTTGGTTGCAGGTTATTCTCCTTCATCACTTTCAGTATGTCCTGCCACTCCCTTCTGGCTTGTAGAGTTTCTGCTGAGAGATCAGCTGTTAACCTTATGGGGATTACTTTGTGTGTTATTTGTTGTTTTTCCCTTGCTGCTTTTAATATGCTTTCTTTGTATTTAATTTTTGACAGTTTGATTAATATGTGTCTTGGTGTATTTCTCCTTGGAGTTATCCTGTATGGGACTCTCTGTGCTTCCTGGACTTGGAGTTACCCTGTATGGGACTTCCTCTGTGCTTCAACTATAATCTCTTCAAATATTTTCTCAGTCCCTTTCTATTTCTCTTCTTCTTCTGGAACCCCTATAATTCGAATATTGATGCATTTAATGTTGTCCCAGAGGTCTCTGAGACTGTCCTCAGTTCTTTTCATTCTTTTTTCTTTATTCTCCACTGCAGTAGTTATTTCCACTATTTTATCTTTCAGGTCACTTATCCGTTCTTCTGCCTTAGTTATTCTGCTATTGATCCCATCTAGAGTAATTTTCATTTCATTTATTGTGTTGTTCATCATTGTTTGTTTCATCTTTAGTTCTTCTAGGTCCTTGTTAAATGTTTCTTGCATTTTGTCTATTCTATTTCCAAGATTTTGGATCATCTTTACTATCATTATTCTGAATTCTTTTTCAGGTAGACTGCCTATTTCCTCTTCATTTGTTAGGTCTGGTGCATTTTTATCTTGTTCCTTCATCTGCTGTGTGTTTTTCTGTCTTCTCATTTTGCTTATCTTACTGTGTTTGGGGTCTCCTTTTTGCAGGCTGCAGGGTCATAGTTCCCATTGTTTTTGATGTCTGTCCCCAGTGGCTAAGGTTGGTTCAGTGGGTTGTGTAGGCTCCCTAGTGGAGGGGACTAGTGCCTGTGTTCTGGTGGATGAGGCTGGATCTTGTCTCTCTGGTGGGCAGGTCCACGTCTGGTGGTGTGTTTTGGGGTGCCTGTCGACTTATTATGATTCTAGGCAGACTCTCTGCTAATGGGTGGGTTTGTGTTCCTCTTTCCTTGTTGTTTGGCATAGGGTGTCCAGCACTGTAGCTTGCTGGTTGTTGAGTGAAGCTGGGTGCTGATGTTGAGATGGACATCTCTGGGAGATTTTCATCATTTGATATTATGTGGAGCTGGGAGGTCTCTTGGTGACCAGTGTCCTGAAGTTGGCTCTCCCACCTCAGAGGCACAGCACTGATTCCTGGCTGGAGCACCAAGAGCCTTTCATCCACACGGCTCAGAATAAAAGGGAGAAAAAGTAGAGAGAAAGAATTAGTAGAAGTAGGAAGAAAGAAAGAAAGAAAGAAAGAAGGGAGGGAAGGAAGGAAGGAAGAAAGAAAGCAGAAAAGGCAAGAAAGAAAGAAAGGAGGGAGGGAGGGAGGGAGGGAGGGATGGTGGGAGGAAGGAAGGAAGGAAGGAAGGAAGGAAGGAGGGAAGGAAGGAAAACAGAAAGAAAAAAAGAAGATAAAGTAATATAAAATAAAGTAAAATATAATAAAGTTATTAAATAAAAAGATAATTATTAAGAAAAAACAAAAGCAACAACAAAAAAAAAACCAGACGGATAGAACCTTTGGACAAATCGTGGAAGCAAAGCTATACAGACAAAATCTCACACAGAAGCATACACGTACACATTCACAAAAAGAGGAAAAGGGAAAAACATCATAGATCTTGTTCTCGAAGTCCACCTCCTCAATTTGGGATGATTCCTTGTCTATTCAGGTATTCCACTGATACAGGTATATCAAGTTGATTGTGGAGCTTTAATCCGCTGCTTCTGAGGCTGCTGGGAGAGATTTCCCTTTCTCTTCTTTGCTCTCACAGCTTTCAGGGGCTCAGCGTTGGATTTGGCCCCCGCCTCTGCGTGTAGGTCGCCGGAGAGCGTCTGTTTTTTGCTCAGACAGGAAGGGGTTAAAGGAGCCGCTGATTCGGGGGCTCTGGCTCACTCAGGCGGGGGGGAGGGAGGGGTGCGGAGCGCAGGGCGAGCCTGCGTCGGCAGAGGCCGGCGTGACTTTGCACCAGTCTGAGGCCAGCCGTGCGTTCTCCGGGGGAAGTTGTCCCTGGATCCCGGGACCCTGGCAGTGGCGGGCTGCACAGGCTCCCAGGAAGAGGGGTGTGGATAGTGACCTGTGCTCGCACACAGGCTCCTTGGTGGCCAGCAGCAGCCTTAGCGTCTCCCGCCCGTCTCTGGGATCCACGCTTTTAGCCGCGGCTCGCGCCAGTCTCTGGGGTCCGCACTTTTAGCCGTGGCTCGCGCCCATCTCTGGGGTCCGTGGTTTTAGCCGCGGCTCGTGCCCATCTCTGGAGTTCCTTTAAGCAGCGCTCTTAATCCACTCTCCTCGCGCACCAGGAAACAAAGAGGGAAGAAAAAGTCTCTTGCCTCTTCGGCAGCTCCAGACCTTTTCCCGGACTCCCACCCGACTAGCCGTGGTGCACTAACCCCTTCAGGCTGTGTTCACGCAGCCAACCCCAGTCCTCTCCCTGCGCTCCCTGCGCTCCGACCAAAGCCAGAGCCTCAGTTCGCAACCCCTCCCACGCCGGCAGGTGAGCAGACAAGCCTCTCAGGCTGGTGAGTGCCGGTCGGCACCGATCCTCTATGCGGGAATCTCCCCACTTTGCCCTCTGCACCCCTGTTGTTGTGCTCTCCTCCGCGGCTCCGAAGCTTCCCCCCTCCACCACCCGCAGTCTCCGCCTGCGAAGGGGCTTCCTAGTGTGCGGAAACCTTTCCTCCTTCACAGCTCCCTCCCACTGGTGCAGGTCCCGTCCCTCTTCTTTTGTATCTGTTTATTCTTTTTTCTTTTGCCCTACCCAGGTACGTGGGGGGTTTCTTGACTTTTGGGAGGTCTGAGGTCTTCTGCAGCATCCAGTAGGTGTTCTGTAGGAGTTGTTCCACGTGTAGATGTATTTCTGGTGTATCTGTGGGGAGGAAGGTGATCCCCGCGTCTTACTCTTCCACCACCTTCCCCTCCGCCCCTCTGCTCGTTTCTTTACTGCTGTTAATGCATCATATAAGGTCCAGCATACTGTTCTAGCCCAGCTTTCTGCCCATGTTCTTAATTTTTTCTTATCTCTTACCATGGTTTATTGGTGAGCAAGTACATAAACGTGGAATACACATTTCAGTATCCTGAGGTATTTTTAAGACTTGTCTAATTACACTTTCTCTTCATAAAGTAAATAATTTATATTGCTGCAGATGCTCACGTTATTTAGACACTTAATAGGACATTTTAGTAAAACCTGAACAAAGTAGCTATGAAGATCTGGATAGGAAATAGGGGGAATTGATCTTTCTTCTGTATTTATTTTCATCAGGGTCTTAATAGGTATTATTTTAGTTATTCTTCAAAACAGTACTAGGAAGAAGATATAAATAATTTAATACATGAAAAAGAAAATTAAACAGGTAAAATAACTTGTTCAATCTTGTATCTAATAAGTTTCAGAGGTGAGATTTCAGTCTGGCTTGATCTGCCTTAAAATGTGTGCCCTTTGTACTATTTTATATCTACTGCCCCTTTTCTCCAGGAATTACCATTTTGGACAGGCAGTTCACATTAAAGATAATCTGGAGAAATTACCTCTACAGTTATAAATAGCAAGAAGGAATGCCACTTAGATAAATCCTTATGGAAAAACATGAGAAGCAAAGTGCTACTTATGAAAGATGCCTTAAAAATCTATTAAAATTAAAACTAATTAATTTCCTTTCCAAGCTGAGAATATCCATCCTAGAGTTTGAAAAAAATGAACTGGTTTAAAATCGCTGGAAAATAGTAATTGATTCTTATTATTACGTATATTAATTGTTGGGATGAATGGAGATATGCTATTGATTATTATAAAAATGAGAACTGAACACACCACCAGTGTTTTCACCACTAGATTTAAAAGACCTTCCAATATCTCTGCCTATTGGAATAACAACAAGTACATCTTGAATGTTTTTGTTCATTTGTAAAGCTACGCATATGTTTCAAGAATGTTACAAGTTGATGTAAACATAGGATTTCAATGGAAAATATGATTCACAAAGAAGCTTATTGAGAAAGGTGATGTTGAGTTCCTAGCCCTTCAATATGCATTCGTAGAATGTCTATTTGTAGAAACTGTAAAGGCTCTGAGTGAAAGAACCCAGAGGGATGTGGCATAAGGTATAACAATTATGACTAGCTTAAACTACAGACTTATTAAGTGATATCAACTGATGCTTACGTCTTATAATTAAGGGACATTATTTCCCAAACCCCGTTTCCAAAATGTGCTCCTTACCATGCCTAAAATACCTTCATTACCATAGTATGACTGTATGTTTAGCATCACACTCTTCTTTAAAGTCTTCTTTAAAAATGCTTATATTCCAACAATGGAGATTGTACATTAGATAATTTTCTTTCTTAAGAGGATATCCCTGGACAATATAGGAAGAAAATAAAGTATTTTGTGATGAGAAGCAGAAGACACCAATAGCAAACTTTGTTTTCTTCCCCACTGTATCTAAACACAGTCTCGAATTTAGCTGGAATCACATCCATGAGTTCAGCTACCCAGTTTATTCAATATTTTGAAATATAAAATTCACATTGAAAGACTTAACATGAGTAGGCCACGAGTTTTTAATTCAAAGTGTAATTAAGGGATTTTAATTCCCTGTCAATCAATATTAAATCATCCCATAGGTTTCCCCTTAGTGACATCCTGTCTCTCAATGGATACTGCTTACATTTTATCTCTTGCTAACAATGTCACCTATATCCCTCTTTCTCGGTTCCTTTCAACAAATTTTCATTGATCATCTATTGTAACCAGACTACTTCTAGATGCTTGGATTACAAAGATGTGTTTGTCATCTCTTCTGAATTTAAGAAGTTCAAAGGTCTAAGAGGAGGGCAAAGAGGGGACACAGAATCACACCTAATTCCTAAATGACTGTACCTTAAAAGTGAGAGCCATTTAAAGCTTTTTTTCTTTTCATTGTTTTTAATTTTTTTTTTTTTTTTTTTTTTTTTTTTGTGGTACGCGGGCCTCTCGCTGTTGCGGCCTCTCCCGTTGAGGAGCACAGACTCCGGACATGCAGGCCCAGCTGCCATGGCTCATGGGCCCAGCCGCTCCGTGGCATGTGGGATCCTCCCAGACCGGGGCACGAGCCCGTGTCCCCTGCATCGGCAGGTGGACTCTCAACCACTGCGCCACCAGGGAAGCCCTTAATTTTTAAGAGAATAGAATCCAGGGAGGAGAAAGCTTACACTAAAAATTTACAATTTAAATAGCAAATGTTGTTGTTTAAACTGTTTAAAATAGTTCCTATCTCCTTGGAAGTGAATTTATCTGAATGAAAACAAAGGTACCTTTGTTTTGCCAAAAATATCACAAGAAGAAATTTTCTTATTCTATGAGTGCAAAACAATTACTCACCATTGTACTCCTGGAACAGATATCATTTATTCATGCAGATGTCTTAGGTTTACAAATGAATTGCTCTGTTTGGTAAATTAAATTGGATATATCTTCCAGAAGAAAATAAGTGTAATTTTTTTCCATGCCTCTTTGGGAAGAAATATTAACTTTTTTTTTATGTTTGATTTAGAACACAATTCTTATCTTTGTAAAGTGTGAATTTTTCTTATGAATGTGTATGTAGCCTTCTTTGAGCAGTTTGTAAATGAAAAGCTGCACTGGAAGGATCTTAGGAAAATGATGAAGGCCATGTTTTATTTCAACCATGAAAAGACTATGAAGAGGAGAAGAGTGGGTGGTCACTTGAACCATTGTTTCCTGATGTGATTACGTTCTTTAGGCCAGAAAGCTATATCCCAATACTGCGAATGGGAGTTGGCTTTCTCCTGAAGGAAATGAATGGCATTTCCCATAGACAATAAACATGGGACAGGGAATCAGGAAATACAAATTGAGGAGCAGAATCTTAAACTACAAGTCTTAAGCTAGAACACACTCTTGCTATCATGCCTGTTCAAGGTTCAGTAAGCCCCGATGATCACATGATGATCATGACTGTGGCTTAAAAGATTCAGAACTTCAGTAATTAAAATGAATAAAATGCTAGACCCATCCAGAAATGACCAACTTCTGACTGACATATGGCATGGTACTGCTATCACTGAACAACCCTATGGATTAAGAACTTCACTGATTGCAATCACAACAGACAAATCAATATTTTATGCAGTTACGAATGCAAAGTCAGTGTTTTGATGTCCATAAAGTGCATTGGTTTCTAGAGTTCTCCTCTATGTACTATGTTAGTGTCACCAATGCACACGTGTCACAAAATAAACAAGATGCAGAGACTTTGTTCCCCAACAATTTGCCACTAGGGGGTAGCAGGAGTTTATTTAACCTGAAGTAAAATCAGAGTTCTCTAAGTTTCCAAAACTCATACCAGGAGTAGCAGAGTGAAGGTGCTACCTCACCCACATCTCTTTTTCCCATGGATGCCACCCTGAACTTGTCTTTTAGAAGACTATAAACAATCCAAACAGGACTTACTGAAAAAAGAGGACCTTAGTGAGGCCCTCTTTTCTCTAGCAATCTATCCTGAGTACAACTAGTAAACTAATCTTTGAACACTGCTTTCATAAAATGAAAATCTTGTCCTTTTGAAATCTGCAATGGCTTCTGCTTGACTCGAGTTTAAATCCTACAGCCTGTTGTTGCACCACTAATCTCCACTCCACCTTACAACTTATTTCTTCAAACTAGACAGAACTACACAGTTCCTTGTATTTGCATGTCTGCTGTTTTCGCTGATTTTCCACTTAAAATGTCCTCTCTCTGTCCCGTCAATCTAAAGTCCAAGTGCAAAGAAAACAGTTCAGACCCCACCTCTTCCATGAACCATTCCCCAAGTCTTCTAACCTACCCTGATGTCTCTCTCTTCTGATTCCCTATTGTACTCAGTCAGCACCACAGTGTGTAGCAACTAACTGTTCTGTGATCATTTTACACAGATTGGTTTTGTTCTCCCAAATAAGATACCAGAAGGCAGATACCAAAAGGGAAGATGCTAGACACAGAAATGATTAATACTAAATGAATGAAATGTCTTCTACACTCAAAACGCTTTGGGGGCTAAAAAAGACATGAAATTTGAGGAAATGATGACTTTTAAAGAGGAGGAAACAGTGATAGGAGTTATCTGAGTATTGCCCAGTGTTTTAAGGCACCACAACCTGTGCAGAAGAAACTGGAGTTTAATGGTTTTGTCTTGTTCTGGGTTCTAAGAGCAGCCACCTCTCTATTTATTCAACATTTCTTTACAAACCATGTTCTATGTCATTTTTATAATTTTGCAAATGATTCAGTCTACATCTGAGAGAACTATTGAACTCAAGGCCTTAAAACTCCAATCTGTGAAGAAAAATTTAAGTAAATAATATCATAAAATCTTTGACAGCACCTCTATGTCCTGTAGGCCACTGAATCCTATGGTTTCTCTCCCCAAGTGAACCCAAATTTCCCTCTTCCCCTCTAATTGCTACTCCCTGAATTTGACAGTCATCTTTCACTTGTGTTGTTGCAATGCTTCCGAATTTGTATCCCTGCAACTGGGACCTATGTTCAATCTCTCCCTGCTGTTAGAGTTGTTCTTCCTGGCCTCAAAATCTCTCAGTTTTCAGCTCTTCTCTTATCTCTTTATACTCATCTCCTCAGTGATATCATACAATCTCATGGCTTTAAAGACTTTAGAAATGTTTTTGGTTCTGTCCCATCCCTGAGTTATAATATCTAACTGTCAGGCTTCAAATCCATTTGAATGCTGAGGAAGCATCTCAAACTTAAGAGGTTCCAAACTAGATCTCGTGATTTCTCAAGCTCCTACAAGCCTCTCCAGTTTTCTCCGTATCTGTAAATGGCATCATCCCAACTCTGTTTTTTTCTTGCTGAAAGCAGGCTCCTCTTTGCCCAATCCATATCATACTCATTACCAAGTCCTGTCAGTCTGCCTCCAAAATATTTTTAGAATCTATCTACTTCTTAATCCTCGACCACCACCGTGACCAATTCTTGTAATGTTCTTATATTCAAGGGTGCAATTACTTCCTCTTTCTCTTCTTTTTCTCCACTCTGGAGCCAATAAGTCAACTCATACAGAAGGCAAGTGACTTTAAAAATCAAATTGTGTCACTCCTCTGGACAATAATCTCCATTAATTTTCTATTGAAAAAAATAATAAAATTCAAGCATCTGGCCATGATCTTTCAGGTTCTATGTGATATGAACCTTGTCTTTCTGACCATATTTCTTATCATTCTCCTACCTAGACCCTCCCTTCTGCTCATCTTCTATCCAGTTCTCATACAATTCAGCTTTCCCATCTCGGGGCCATTTATTTGCTTTTCTGTCCACTTGAAAGCTGTTCCCCAAATCTTTGCATGACTTTCTTTTTCCATTCGTTCCCACTTCAGGTCTCTGCTCAGGGAGACCTCTGCTTTTCAAAACTTTATACACTAGAACCTCCTGGGATAGTTTTGTTATATTTGTGGCTCCTAATAAAACGTGATCCCTGGTACTCACACACGTTTGTATTCACCTCTGATGGAGCTTGGCTATCCCTGGGGCTCAATTTAATCAATAGGACAAATAGAAAAGCCATTTCAGGATTTCTGGGCCTAAGCCTTAGGTAACCCCAAGAGCTTCTGCTTTTATGTTCATTCCAGCCATGCCAGAAGTCCGGCTGCACTGCCGAGCAGAACGTGTAGAGCAGCCCCGTAAGGAAATCAGGTGCACAGACGTGGAGAAAGCAAGCAGAAAGGGAGAGAAGCCCAGCCATCCAGCTGAGCCCAGCACTCAGTTAACCAGCCTGCTGAATGAAATCGTGTGTTATCTCCTACAAGGCCAGCAGGAGCATATGCAGCTGAGCCCAGTTCAAATGACTGAATTATGAGCAATTAAAATGTTTTTTTGTTTGCTTTTGGCCCCTAAATTTTAGGAATGCTTGCTCACAACAATAGATAGTTGATAAACTCCCCATCACCCACTATGCCTGTGCCTTGATTTATTTTATTTTTCATGCTTTGCAGCAGTATTTAACATGCTTTTTTTATGTGTGTGTGTATTCTCATTTGTCGGTTTCTGTTTCCTCCAATATACCATGAGCTCTAAGATAGCAGATTATGTTTTGTTCACCATTGGATCCTTGGCATGTTATTAAATGAATGAATGAATCAATCAGTCTCTCTTGTGAAGCTGAATTGCCTTATCTTGCTGTTTGAGGAAATGTTTCTGTCTTCTCTTACACAATCCATGCATTATTAGAGACAGGTATTAGCCAAGGTTGTATAGATATTTTGTTCCTTTTAAGGTATAAAATGAATGCATCAATTGTTGAATTTATAGATCTACAGAAAGTTAGAAATGGAAGGAACATCAAAAAGAAAAAACACAGTTCAGGGTGTGTTTTATTTGTATGGCCATAGAACTCTTCATTACATGCAATTTCCCATGTAATACCAGAAGATAAGTCAGTAAAAGTATATCTGTGCTGTAAACTGAATATTTTCTTTACCCTTTCTCAAGGCTTTTCCAGGAGTGCTTCTTTAAAAACTAAGGCACTGGGCTTCCCTGGTGGCGCAGTGGTTGAGAGTCCACCTGCCGATGCAGGGGACACGGGTTTGTGCCCCGGTCCAGGAAGATCCCACATGCCGCGGAGCTGCTGGGCCCGTGAGCCATGGACGCTGAGCCTGCGCGTCCGGAGCCTGTGCTCCGCAACGGGAGAGGCCGCAACAGTGAGAGGTCCGCGTACCGCAATAAATAAATAAATAAAATAATAAAGTAGAGCTAATTAAACAAATGAGAGAGCACTTAACTGAGATTACTATTTTGGTTTAACCAATTAATATACAAACTAGCTTGACATTCATGTGGCATGTGGTCTGTCCAACAATTAGATTGATGGCTAAACCTGTATCTGTTAAACCCTGTAACAGACAGAAATTTAAAGAGTCATTTTGTATGGCCCAGGAGCATAAAAAAGAAAACAAAAAAGTAGCAATACTTTTGAATTGACATATCCAGAAATAGCCATAGGTATTATCAAAACATATGTGTGACCAATTACAGGCTAGAAAAATCATGTAAGAGAACAAATATTCAGCATAAAGTATTTTCATTAACATTTACATTTTACTATGGCTTAAATTTTTTATACTTTCTAGAAAACCAAAGGCTCATTAAAAGATTCTCTTAACACAATATAATAACTTTTATGTTTTTAACCTGAATAAAATGTATAATGTCATTAAAAACTTTTTTTGAAACTATTAAGGTCTAAAGGGGCTAAATTATTTGCTTAATATAAATAAGAACATGTAAGCCAGACTTAGAGGGAAAAGCCAGCTAATTTCTTTCAAATATTGAAAATTCTTATCCCATTCACACACACACACACATATATATATATATATATATATATATATATATATATACACACACACATATACAAATGGATTTAAATATGTGTAAATCTTCATATAGAAGGCCTTTTATCATGCTAATCTTCTGGATGGAATATTCTCCCCTTTTAACTTCATTTAGTTAATTACTACTTCTTTAGAATATGAAATTTAGACCTCATCCCAAGTGACAGTTGTTTTGGATAATTTTCACAGTGCTCTCTAACAAGGATGATTCTCCCATTATATCCTTTCAGAGTTCTCTCTCTGTCTCTCTCTCATACTTATAATTTTCATTAATTTGTGTGATTCTTTGATTAGTATATTTTGCTAATACAATGTAAAGTCTTTGAGGGGAAGGACCAGATTTAAGCTTGCATCTGTATTCCTAAAGATCTGTCAAATGCCTGGCATTTAGTAGTGGCTCAATTAATCATGAACAGCTGGAGTGATTTAATGAAAAAGCAAAAGAAGTAGTTTTCATAGTAAAACTACACTGATAAACATATTATATTACATTGTTAATTATTTAATAAAATCTTGGGAATGAGTACCCATATATCTCAAATATTCTGCTAGGGAAATTACTGAGCACTGTAACATTAAAGAAGACATTACTCTGAAGGACTAGATTTATTGAGACACAGTCTGCCATTAAGAGGAGACCAAGTGAGTTAGTCAGTTTCTACATACGTGGAAGTGATGGACAAGAGATCCCAGATCCCTGACATGTCAGGACCAGGGACTTTATTGAACAAAGGGTTTGGGAACCAAAAATCAAAGTAAAGAGTTTAGCCCACGAGCCTGTGTTTAGAAGAAGGTTAGATATCTGGTACCCAGGCATCAAGACAGACATTAAATTGTGCACCAAAAGCTCAAATCAGGGCAGTACTATTTATCCAATGTTGTTTTATAAATACAAGGAGATATTTCCAGCTGCCACAATAGCAGAGGGGCTAACAGAGGGGCATTACTGATGATGGATTGAGACTAAGGGTGTTAAATACCCTGCAAAAGCACAGGACAGATTTTTACAACAAAAGACTTCCTTGCACTAAATGCCAAGAGCACTCTGATGGAGAAATGCTGTGAGTCAAGGAGTTCCTTGACTAATGGGTTTATATCTTTCTCCTCTGTGTGTTCCAGCAGGAAGCTCATTGCTAGACCTACAGTGAATGCTTATTGGAGATGGACTTCAGTTACTTACCAATGAGCTAGATAGGAATATAGAAATGCATAAATGTATGACTTTATATTGATTCAATGACAGAGAGACGAGAAACTCTTGCATCTGAGCAGATTTGGGAAAGGGCAGTCCATGCTCAGTTATTCAAAAGCAGAGTAATCAGAATTGATAAGTCACAGAGAGCAGTGTGGTAACCTCAATTGGAAAGTGACAATAAAACCTAATTATCAATGTCTTACTAATTACCCAGCCTGGAAGTGGATTCAATGGGTAATTCCAAGCCTCCATGTGACTGCTATAGAGGCCAGCAAAACCGCAGATGGATCCTGAGAAAGTTGAAGGTGTTTTTTACTCACACATTTGTGGAAAGGGGTCAAGGATTAAAAATCACAGGAGGAAAGGAGAGATTCATTCAAAGGGAAAAATCACCTGCCCTTGGTTTTCGAAAGACCTGCAAAAGCAACCACTGCCCTCTACGATGAAGACATTCTTTGTGTCAGACTCGGTGTAACAGTTGAGAAGCAGCAAGGGTAATCATATTGATTTTGAAGGAATGTCTGGTTAATTTTTCACAAGGCATGGATCCCTCAAAAATCAATAACTTTCTGCTGTATCTTTATTCTTCTGAATAAACTGTGTCTGTTGGAGAAACTTGATTCTTAAGCTCAACTGGATTCATAAACCATTCACAGACACATAGCACAAAAGAAATGTAAGCTTTCCCTAGGGGTGGTAACTATTTAACCTAAACATAGGACAACGATTCCTTCCCCTTTGATATTTTCTTGTCCTTGGACAGGCATTAGTAGGGACCACAATTTCTGTGATGCAAATGCTTCTTTTAAGCATCGGTTCCCTTCCCCAAGGGAAAGAAGCTTCAGTAAAAGATATGAAGCACATGCTTGGAAAGCAGAGTCTAAGAAAATATCTTTTAGAAAAACCTAGGATTATGGGTGGCTGTTAGAAATGTATTCATTTCACTATCCTTTTATTCACCAGGATGAGTGTGCAGTAATAAAATTTTTGGAAGAAATAAAATTGTGCTTTGAGAATAGTAGTAAAATGTTATCCAGTAACAGAACTTAAGGAAAACACTGAGTGATCCCTGCTCTTTCATTTACATTTCCACAGGAAGAAGGTAATGCCCAGAGAGGTTAAGTGTTCTTCCTAAGGTCACACAGTAAGTGTCTCATCCATTAAATTGGAAATGCCACTTTGAAAAAAAATCAATGAACACTCATTTATCAAGGACAGGGAATGTGCAAGGTTGAAAACTGTGATAATGTCTGGATTGGAACAAACATACAATGCAAGAATTCCAATAATAGAAACAGGAAAGAGAAGATAAAAGTGAACATTCAAAAGATGTATTTGCAATACTAGAAAAGCTTCCCACGTTTGGCTTAATATCACTGATGAATCATTTCCCTATAAATCAGTTACAACATTTGGGATGTAAGATTAGTCATTGCTACACAGGTTATTTGCATGCCATGGTTTTTAAATTATTTGATATACAAAAACCCAACACATGTAAATACTGATAACAAAATACATATAGCCTATTTATTGACAAAGCAGATTGGTGTCATTCCAAAGAGATACAGAAAGAGAATTCAAAGTTCTCAAGCTAATCCAGTGATTAACTAGACCACCTTTTCTAGGAACATGAACATGTAAGCTCCTGTAGCCCTTCCTAAGCCTTTCCTTTTTTCCTCAGCCCTATGTGTGTGGATGTGCATTGTGTGACTGTTTCCTTTGCTTTGTTGACAACTTAAGGACTAAAGAAATAGGAAAAGATACTGAAACAATTATGTTTTATTCTGGCTTCCAACTGGAACTCTGCCTCATTAAACAAAGGTGGACTTCTTTTTACAGTCTGATACGTGATCAAGAACAAACTCTATGGATTTCTCCTTCCCCATGACATTGTTCAGCTTTCTTCACTTTGGCTTTTAGGGGTATTTTAGTAATGGGAGAGAGCATTAAAGTTTCCATCCCAGTTGTCCCAACAGCTACAAGGAAAAACTCAAAGCAATACCCACTTAACTTCTGCTGCTTAGCAGAGCCAGCTATAAACACTATCTTTATCTAATTCTAACAGAAGGTAACTTTTAATAGAGAATCAGGCTGAGATTTTATTCTTGGTCCAATCCAATTCAAAAAAAGAGGCTCCTT
Source organism: Phocoena phocoena (assembly GCF_963924675.1). Classification (NCBI taxonomy): domain Eukaryota; kingdom Metazoa; phylum Chordata; class Mammalia; order Artiodactyla; family Phocoenidae; genus Phocoena; species Phocoena phocoena. The sequence continues at coordinate 16,340,487 of NC_089220.1, forward strand.
TATGGATATTTGAATAGATACTTAAGACCTAAACCACTCCAAGTTCTAATTTATTTATTTTTAATATTTATTTATTTGCCTATGCTGTGTCTTAGTTGCAGCAAGCTGGCTCCTTAGTTGTAGCATGGGATGCAAACTCTTTGTTGTGACATGCATGTGGGATCTAGTTCCCCAACTGGGGATCGAACCCCGGGCCCCTGCATTGGGAGCATGGAGTCTTAACCACTGTGTCGCCAGGGAAGTCCCTGAGTTCTAATTTATCTAAAACACATTAAATGTTTCACATACACGTGGGCACCGAAAGAGAAAATCTCAAGTGTGTTTGTGTATTAACTTCTACTTTTTGTTTTTAGGACTTGGCAAAATTATTATCCAGGTTTCCTTTAAGGAATAAGAAAATGAAAAATGTCTCTTTAACTCTATTTTATTTTGTGGCTCTTTTTACATATTCTATGTTGTCAACATCCCAAGTGAGTGTGCAGTGGGAAGGCTTGTACATTTTCTTGTGTTAGTGTTTAGAATTCCTAAGAGTGAAGATCTCTCTATTTTTCAATCTTTAAATGATGAAAGTACAAACTGTCATTTCAGAGACTTCTCTGATATTGTGTTTAAATCTTTAATTATTTGTATTGTTAATGACATATATTTATAGACTCCATCTCAAAATATCTTTCAGTTACTGATCATTTCTTTGTCATTTCTTATCTTCTCTAGCACTGCCACATTATGTGTGGTTCTCGGTTTCTCTGTGACCTGTACATTTCATGATGTGTCATAGGTTGTACAATAGAGGAGGTTTTATTTTATGCTCTGGATGTTGGTGGGAATGAGGGATTTGCAGGTCAGTATAAGTTCTAAGTGCTCCATCTGAACAAAAGTTCAGGGACCCTGAAACATGCTTTGTAGTTGAAACGTTACTGTTTAATCAATTTATGGTAACCGTCATGTGGACTGCAACAGATCCAGAAACCATCTTCTGTTTCTTGAAAGTAATATGTTGTATTCATTAGAACATTTAAGGCTAGATGCTGCAATAGACAAACCCCTGAAAATGTAGTGATTTAACATGATGTTGGTTTATTCTTGCTCATGTCTCAGCCTAAGGCAAGTCAGGTCATCCCCCTCCATCTTAAAACTCTACAATTTGGTACATGCAATCGGGTAGTGGAAGCAGCACCACACTGATCACCTCCTTAACTGCACGGATCCAGAAGTAGCACATGTCAGTTTGGCTCCTATTTCAATTGGCCATCAATAATCATACGACCATTATTTTACTTCAAAGGAGCTTGCAAAAGGTAGAAGAATCCAATATTTGGTGAATAATAAATGTTTCTGTCATGTATATGGGTTTCAGTTAGAATGTAAATAAAGGGGGTAGTGGTTTTTGTTCTTGATTGGAGGATTCTCCCAGTCTCAACCATATCTGAAGAGCGGCAAACTCTAGTTGAGTACCGTAAGATGCAATTTAGAATGAATTTAAGCATATACTTAACATTTGGCACCAAAATAAGAACAGCAGGTGGCAACTTGTGTAGCACCCATTGGGCTCAAAAGCATGAGGGACTGAATGTTACATTGGTTCACGCAGGTAAGAACCCTGGTAGCAGAGGGGGAAATTTAGTTCAAACTTGTCTCTGCCAATTTGATCGTGTCATTGCGCTTTAGTGTCTTCATCTGAAAAACACAACTCACACCAAAGTATTTATTGTAACTTGTTTCACAGAGATTTGTGAGAAGTAAATGAAACCGAAGAGCTGGCAAAAGCTTTAGAGAATGTAAACTGCTAGGTAAATAGAAAATACGATATTTTGATGACACCATGAGCATTCTCTAACTTTATCTTTTACAACTGTTTATAGCCTCTTGACCAAAGTAAAAAGAATGTTATCTGTCAGAGCTTTAGTTTAGATACCAAATACCTTTAAGCTAAAATTCAGTATGTTTTTAGGAAGAGGGGACAATTCTCAGTTTCTAATTCATATTCTATTATAAAAATGCTAAAAGAAGTATAACACTTCATAATCAAACTTATAATTTTGAAAACAAGCTAGTTAAAAATGGTTTTGCACTGCTACCCACATATATTTTCTGTATGTAATCATGTTCATAGGAAAGTAGATCATTTTTACAAGACTGTTCATGTTGTGGAAAGAAATCTTTAAAAATGCATAATTCATTAAAATAATTTATTGTATTACAAGAAAATTTATATAGCTATCTTCTTTTAATGGATTCTTTCCTGCTGTGGTATATCTCTTTGTTTTTCTTTTTTTTAAATAGCATACTCAGGAAAGGTAAAGCTGATGCTATAAGGATCTGAATACCTCAACAGCAACAATGAAAATTACTCCATTTAGGATTCCTGAGCTGTCGTTTTTTTCTTTTTTTGTCATTTCTGAAAATTCAAGAAGTCTAAAAGTCAATCTTACTTCACTACACATTTAATTCCCCATGAAAATACAAAATCTTCAGTCAGTATTTAAAAGAGGATATTGGTAGAGAAGCCTCACACAAAATATAATCTTGCTCTGGTGATTTTGGAGTAGAAACAATTCTAGAATTTTTGCCTTCTAAATGCAGTGAGTCATTTATTCCTAAAATAATAAAGCTCTACTCTGATGCTGTTCTCTGCTAATGATGGTAGCCTCACATATGGCTACATAGTGGATAGACAACAACACTTCTAGCAATTCTTTTACAGATACAGGTTGCTTTAAAATACTTCAGTAGAATCATGGATTGTTTGTATAGACTCTTACTAACCTTTGACATTTATGTCCTACCAATCTTTCTTCCACAGCCTGACTTTGGGTCGTTAAGGAGTGTAAGATGTTGGGGACCTAATATGATATTGCAATTATCTTGTCTTCAATTGCCACAAAATGACTCCTTTTTTTCAGAAGGAACCAAGGGAACAATAGATTTATGTCTCCATTTCACACTCACTCCAGGCAGGAGTGCAGAGGGTATTTTGCTTGCTCGCATTTTTCAGGTGGTTATCTTGCTATTCCATTGCTGTATAGTCCCAGTTTTAAAGGACTATAAGGTGAGATAAGTTATTTAGAACTGGAGGAGATCTTGAAAATGAGCTGTCACATTTTTGGTGATTATGTTGGTGGTCTTTGTCTTCTCAGAAACACTTCCTTTAACGAGCAGAGAATTAAGTGGAAAGAATTTAAGGCTTGCGTTTCCTCCGTCTTTTTCCATATTTGCTTTGGCAAAGCAAACATTTTGTCACTTAAGCCCTAACATAGGCTTTCCAGATATACTTGGCAGAAGAAAATGATGTTATCAACCACTCCCTAGACTGTCAGTAATTCTTTTCTCAGCCATTGTAATGCATTGTGTTAATAAATATACTTTCTTCATGAAAAGATTAGTGGATGTGGTAGATTAAAAACAGCCACAAAACTTTTGCTGCACAGCCCATCTGAGAGTAGTGGTCTATGTACCATTCACTTAAATCTAGGAAGGGTATGTGACTCCTTTCACCAAAAGAATACATCAGAAGGGATGAGCTAGTTTGCTGGCCCAGAGTTGAAACTTCTCTTCTACTTCCTTTCTCTTGAACCATTCATTTTTGGACTCCAGAGTTATGATGAAAGAAGTCCTCCTGTCTTCTGGAGAGAGCATTTCAAAAGGATCTGAGACTACTGAGAGTAAAACCCAGTCAAGCCCAGCCTTCCAGCCATCCCTCCAAGCCCGAGGCATTAAGAATGTGAGTAAAGCTGTCTTAAACCCTCTAAACTAACAAAGGCCCCAGTTGAACATTACCAAATGATCAGCCTCTGATACATGGAATAGAAGAATGGTTCAGCTGAGCCCTGCACACTTTCCTGATCCATTAAATCATAAGATATAGTAAAATGGTTGTTCTTTAAAAGTTTGGGGAGAATTTGCTGCACAACAGGAGATAACCTAACAGCAAAAACAATGGATATCATGTTTTTATTTTCTTGGAATCTCTAACATTTAGAGTCTGGTGTATGTTGGGGGTTTAGGAGTTATTTACTGAGTGTATATATATATAGGATAAAGACATGGGTTCTTGAATGATGGAAAGATGCATTTAAGCATGAGGGTTTGACACATCTGGTGAAGTATGGGATGAAAAATGTGATTAAACTATCTTAATCCCAGAGTTTGACCAGTGACAACGTATGAGATAGAGACATTCATCTTATAAGGAGTTAAGTCCTAAGGCTGATACATAAGGCATATCATTAAAACTAATTCTTAACACAGTTTAAAATGCTTATGATAAAACAGAATATGTGGTTTTGTGCATTCCAAAGAAGTTGGACTAAATTTACATACTATTTGAAAAATACATTTGTTTAAACTGGTGAATCCTATATTATGCTCAGAAATGCTCAAACATGAGAAACGTGAAAATTGAGACTAAAACAACAGTACATGTATGTCTTCCATCCCATACCAGTCTAGAGCAGAGCCATCATGTACAATCATTCCAGATTTAACCTGTACAACCCCGGAGGGTGTCATTCACATTCACTATGATATGAATGGCTTCTCTAGGATTTATGCATTGCACAACATGTTCAGCTGTACACTGTCTACCTTCTCTAGACAGCAGTCTCCTTGGGTATGATGGAAGTAACCCTTCAACTATTTACTTTTATCTCTTATTCTCTCTCTTCTTAAAAATACTATGCAGCCATGTCCCCCTTTTTTCTTATTGTTTATACTATTTTTATCAAAGACAATTTAGTTACATATGTACAGTATGTTACTTCACTGAACTGCAGAGCACTCAGGGGAGCAATGCCAAAAACGTGAGAAAACACTGATAAGATTCAATTCTTCCCAAAGTATTAATGAAATAATTACAGGAACAAACTACAATCCGGTTTGTCTCTTCTCTTTCATTAAATGTTTTTCCTGGGTCACCAGTAACCTCCTCAATGACAATTGCAACGGTTACTTTCCAGTCCTCATTTCACCTGAGCTCTCATTTGGACACAATTTTCCACTCCTTTCTATTTGTAACACCATGCACTTTCTTGATGTTCTTCCTTCCTGGCTGCTTTTTCATGGTCTACTATGATGGTTCTTCTTCCACTGCCCCTAACCTTCAAATAAGACAGAAACCAGTCCTCAAATCTTCTCACATTTAATCTCATGGTTTTAAATACTGCCTGTGTATCCAAAGTTTACCTCCATTTTGTATATTTTCCCTGAACTTTAGGCTCATAGAAAATTGTCTACTTGGCCTCTCCACTTACATGTCTAACAAGCATCTCACCCTCACCACATTGAAAACCAAATTTCTGATATTCCTGTCTTCCCAGAACAAGTTTTCCTACATTTATTAGAAATTGCATTTCTGAACTGTTCAGGACAACTTGGCTTGTAGCCACTTTTGACACTTCTCTTTTTTTAAATCCTCACATTCCATTCATAACAAATACTGTTCTACCTTCAAATCATATTTAAATTCTTACTACTTCTCATCACTTCCACGATAACCACCATGGTCCCAGCAACCATCATCTCTGGGCTAGATTATAGCTTTCAACCACTGACTGGTCTCCTGCCTTCCACCTTGGAGTCTACTGTCAACACAATAGCCTGAGTGATTCTGTTAAATTCTTCTGTTCCTCTCTCAAAATCTTTGAAAACCTCCTATCTTCTTGTTGCTTGTCTGTTCTTATTTCTAATAACTTTCTCCTCTCTTGCTCTATTCTAGACATGGTGGCATCTTTTCTTTTCCTAGAATAGCCCAAATGTGTTGCTGCTTGAGTGTATTTACATGTACTATAATTCTCTACTTTGTAATTTTCACAGAATTTGCAGGGCTCCCACCTCACTCTTTTCAAGTCATTGCTCAAAGTTACTTTCTGCAAGGCCCTCATTGACCATTCTATTCTGAATCCAACCACCACACCATCTCTGCTTTCCTGCCACCCCACCCCAATTTAATTTATGTGATAACATTTATCACCTTCTAAGTAACAATGTAATGTACTTTGTTTTACTTATTGTCTGCTTCCTCTCTCTAGAATGTAAACTGCATAAAAGTGAGAGTTTTATCTATTTACATTTGCTAATGTATCTCTAACCTAGAATAGTACTTGGCACACAGTAGGTTTTCTGCATTTAATTATTAAATTAGTTAATGGATAAGGTAGGGTGCTACAGTTCTAGGATGTCAAAAAAACTAAAATCAAATGAAAGAAAGTCTAAGTAGCCCCAGATCCTAAGAAAATAGTCAAGGATTAAAAGCAGATATCGAAACAAGTAGTATGAGAACATAAGCACATATCTATAAAATTGATGCAGAAAAATATTTTAGTTTTTTTTAATGATTCTTATAAGATAAGAGGTGGTCCCTGTACAACTGAAATAATGTCTGTAGATGAGAATACACAATTTCAAATATGTAAGTTGATATGTTTTGTACTGAGGAATCAATAATAACTCCTATATTGTATGAGAATAGTTACACATACAGATAACATCCTACATAGTTAGATTCTTGGTCTCAAGTCAGAAACCATCTGACAGTTGTTCAAATATATTGATCAATTACTTATTAAACACTTAATATGTGTCCAGTACAGTGTTAGAAATTGAATATTCTGTGGTGAACACATCATTCTCTAAAGCTGAGCAAAGAAGGAAGATACATACATAAATCAGTAAAATAAAACACAAATGCAGTAACATATGCAAAATATTATGGGGGCACAAAATAGGAGCTACTGTAGTAGATAAGAAAGTTTTCATGGTGGAAATGATATTGGTGCTGAGGGTTGAAGTAGTTCTCCAGATGGATACAAGTTGGGGGAATGCATGCGTATAAACACAGAAAAGTTGCAGTGTATTTGGGGATAGGAAACAAATTTCTTTCCAGAGCCTGACAGGTAAGTTGTTAGAAAAAAAGAACAAATCGACAGATGTGAAATTAAAGCAGTGAGAATTACTCCTTCTTTTACAGTCATTCCTTCATTTAGTACTTGAATCTCTAATGTTTACCAGGAACTGGTGCTATCCTGGATATCATTTGAGGCACTGGGTAAATAAGGTCAGAAACAAAATGTAGCACTGCCCTAAAGAAACTTATGTTCTAATGAAGAAACAAGTATAGATTATTATAATCCACTGTGATAACTGCTGAAAAAAAACAAACAAGGAAATTTTAAGAACCATAATAACAACCAAGCTTACTGGAGGATACTATTATGTTGTGTGTGTGTGTGTGTGTGTGTGTGTGTGTGTGTGTGTTTGTGAAAGACACAGGCAGTGGACACAGTATATGCACGACAAAGACTTAGAGCTGAGAGAAGTAGAGTTTGAGGAACTTCAACAGGTTCAGCTTGGATCGATGGCAAATAATGAGAGAGTGGGGTGGAGAAGAGTAAGGCTGCTGTGTCATCCTGCACACTTAGAGTGGTACCCTTCTGTTTATGGGAATCAGGGGAATTTTTTTGGTAAGAGACTGTTAGAGCCAGATATTGTAGGTGGAGAGTCTCTGTTTGTAGAAGAGAAACTAATTTGGAGAAAGCAGTTAACTGGGTTTTGGGTGACCAGAAAGTGGTAAGACAGGGATTGAAATGTTTTATTAGATCTATTGGGAAAATATTTGGGGAACAAATAGTGAAGGTTTGTAATCTGTGTCCTTTAGGAAGTATGAAATGATGTTAGATTTTATACAGAGGCCGGCGTCATAAAATGATCAGCTATTTTAGAAAGATAAATACAGGAGGATGAAACAGTGTGGGTATAAGACAGGCTGGAACCTGGAACCTGGGACCTGGGACCCTCTGCTGCAGTGCTTGCACCTGGACAAACCTCTCCTCCAGCAACAAAATACCAAGAAACTACAAGGGACTAAAAACAACTGTTTGCGTGTACAGTTGGGGCAAATTATGGACAAGACACAAAATGACCAAAAAAAAGAAAAAACCCAGCTGCCACTTCTGAAGAGCCGGGAGCAAAAGCAGGGTACTGCACATGCCCCTGCACTCAACACCACCAAAGGGGTGGGCAGACCCCCTAAGCCACCGCTCCGGCCTGACCCCTGGACACACCCCTACCCTCACTACGTATAAGGAGCCAGCTAACCCCCCCTTAGGCAGTGAGGTAGGGAAAATGTTACTTGTTTTCTCTCCCAGCTGCTGCAGCAGGGGCCACAGGAAAGCCTGGCCAGAATTTCTTGCCTGGCCTCTTATCAATTTTTATTGATTGGGGAAGGCCAAGAACTCTAATCGGTACCAGGTGGAGTCTGTATCAGTGAGGTGAGGGTGCTGACAAGTGCCAATGGGGATTTCAGTGAAGGCATTAGCAGTGGGATGAACAGATAATATAGAGAATTGTTGCTCTGTGGTTACATAAATAATAAGAAATTTCTGTGGCTTTGAACCTAAAAGGGAAGATGTCCCAACACAACTGTTCAAATTTCTGATAACATTAAAAATTACTCCAAACCTAGCCCAGCTCCTAAGGGTCAAATCATTTGTTGTTGGTGGTGGTTTATTATTTAAAACATAAATGATAGAAGAACATTTAAAATATATAATAGCAGAAATTATAATGTAGAAAAGAAAGAAATACAATGATAAGGCTACATTGAAACCTCAACCATAAAATTGGAAGAAAGGGAAATGATTTTGAGACTGATGTGGGTCGTGACAAAAACAAAAGGTGTTTCCATCATAGATTTTACAAAGTTTCATCAAAAATAAAATTGAAGCAGTACATGCAGAGCATACAGATAAACTGGTTTGCAAGGCAGAAATAGAGACACAGATGTAGAGAACAAACGTATGGACACCAAGGGGGGAAAGCAGGGGCGGAGTCCGTGGTGGTGGTGGTGGGATGAATTGGAAGGTTGGGATTGACATGTATACACTGATTGGTATAAAATAGATAAGTAATAAGAACCTGATGTATAAAAAAATAAAATTAAATACAAAAATAAAACAAATACATTAGAAAAACGTTAAAAAAAGTAAAATTGGAAAGGAAATCTAGTCCTAGAGTCATCCTTCTGGCACCTTACAATGACATTCAGTAGATGCATCACTATCCAAGGTCTGTAACTCTGAGGACAAGAACTACATGGGGAATGATTTGCAAATTTGTCAGTCAAGAAGCTGACAGTTGGAGTGGCTATGGGCATGGGCTGGCGGTGACACTGCTAACACCTTTGCAAGTGTAAGGTGCAAGATATCTTAGAGGAGAACCAAGTTGCTTAGTGACACTCTGCCAACTCAGGGCTCAATCTCAGCCACTAGGAAGACTGTGCCTGACAGCTGCACTCTGGGGATAAACCAGTGTTAGAAAGCTAGAGAGCTCCAAGAAAAGCAACCTTGAAGCTGGGTGAATGGGTCAGGAAGATCGTTACTAAAGCATGCAAATGACCCCAGAGTTGTTCACAGCAACACACAGTATAAACAATTGTATTTGTATTTTATTTATGAGAGAAATCATCAGCCATTAACCCATTAGTTCTTTTTTGAATGGTTATGACATAGAAAGAGTTGGAAAAGGAAAGAAATTTCCTTTTTTAACAATAAATGTCCAGACTGGATCTGTAAGGATAGGAATCCAACAGAACTCTTTTGATTCAAATCTCTGATACTTAGTACTGTACAACTTTGGACAGGTCAGTAACTGCATTGTCTCCATTCTCTCATCTTTGAAATTGGGGGAAATGTGCCTAACCTATGAGTCAGTTGTGGAAATTGTACAAGTTGCCTGAGAGTAAGTGAGAGAGGAAATGTTCAAATAACATTAAGGGAAGAGAAAAATTTTGCAGAAAATAGAGAGTGGTGATATCAAAAAGAAAGAAGGAGCTTGATGAAGATGAAGATGAAATCAAAGACATGATTTATGCTTCATGATGACTTACCTTCTGGTCAACACTAAAGCATAACGACACACCTCTGGTCTAGTCCTTTGGTGACACTAACTAATTTGTTAAAGTGGGTCATCTCCTCCAATGATAATTATGAAACAAACATAAAAATCAATGCTTTGTAGAACTGACACACAGACCTAATTATGAGTAACAACAAATAATGATTTTATTATTGCATATGTAATGGTGATTTATTCAATCACATTGAACGCTTTTAAAGCATTCATGATTATATTATTCAAAAGTATTAAAATATATAAACTTTTCGACAGGAATATATTCCTGAGGCTTCACATCTTTGTAATTGAAACTTTCCAAACAATTATCTAAACCTCTTATTTTATTTGTTATATATCTTTAAAGCTTATTTAAAATATTTTCAATTGTTCATACTTGTGCATCTGAAAAATAAAGGTAATTTTTAAAATGTCATGGCCATATTTCGATGACCACTGCGGATTTGGATTTAGAAATGGTCAGATTCATGCTTAAGTCAGAGTGATTTACTCTGAAATCACCAGGAAGTATGAGATGAAAATAGATGCATATAGATTTAGACTCTGAAACAAGTACAGCTATAGCTCTCTCTCTCTTTCTCTTTCTCATTGTATCTCTATCTATACATACAAAATATAAAATATATATCTAGCTATATATATATATATATATATATATATATATATATATATATACACATGTATATATGTATGTGTTTTATATTTATCTCCATTACACCCTTACATGGTTTTGTCAGGCTTTGGGACCATGTAAACCATTGCCACCTGAAGATTTCTGGGCAGAAACTGTACCTAACTATGTGTTAGCTAGTATTTTCCATGATTTGGGTAAATAATCTAGGTTTCTATGATGAGTGCTCCAAGGGTTGAGAAACACTAGAATGGATTTTAGCACAAGTTTGCACAGGTGAAGGATTAAGTGATAATATCACTAAAGAACTCTAATCACTAGCTTTTTCTTTTTTCTTTTTTTTTTTTTTTTTGCAATACGCGGTCCTCTAACTGTTGTGGCCTCTCCCGTTGTGGAGCACAGCTCCAGACGCACAGGCTCAGCGGCCATGGCTCACGGGCCCAGCCGCTCCGCAGCATGTGGGCTCCTCCCGGACCGTGGCACGAACCTGTGTCCCCTGCATCGGCAGGCGGACTCTCAACCACTGCGCCACCAGGGAAGCCCCTCTTTTTCTATTTTTAACATCTGCTTTCTTTTCTCTTTTAACCCAGACTTCTTAGTCACATACTGCTCTTCCAAGGCACATGGATTAACTCTGAATTCTTTTGTACACAGTTTACTTAGTCCATTAAACTACTCTTTAGAAAATTTGAATGGTATTAAACAACTTGTGCATGCATTGTGAATTCCAAAATTATCTAGAACTTGGGGTAAGAAAGAGTATTTACAAGTTTCTTATTGATTTTCCAAGTTGGAATTCATTTTAAGCGCTAATATAAAACCGAGTTCAATTTCAGTAGGATGAATAAAGTTGAATTAGCTCTGATAATATGTAGCAAATGCAGAAAATTTTAAAGACTGCAATTTTCTGTGCTTAATTTCAAAATAATAGCCAGATTAATTATATTTAATAGACAAAGAAAAGTACAGGCAACAGTTAATGTTTGTCAGCAAACTTGATTCATTTCATGTTGTTAAAGATAGTGACATCGAAAAACTTATTTCAACTTCAAGATTTTTCTTATTCTGAATTCATATTCAATGCTCTTAGAAATATTTTACTAAATAAGGAATGTTGTCAAATTTAAGTATGGAAAGAATTAAGAAGGAGATAATTTGAAGCAGATCAGTTGAGAAAATTCATTAGCATAAAATTCTTAAAGAGTCCATATCTTGTGCACATCAGTTTTTCCAGGTTTTAATCGGCTAATCTGGGACAAAGTCGTGAAGGTTCAATCTTTGAACAGAGGTGAGATTTTTGCTTGAATATCTGACTACTTTGAAATTACTGTTAATGCTTAACTAAGGTTATATTTTTCTTGGACGGCTTAGAGAAAGGTTGAAAATTTGGTTACTTAACTGGGGAAAATTAAAAAGTGGCACAAAGTTCACCATTCTTAATATGGGTTTATGAGAGATACCACTTTATGGCATGTGACTTTCAAATATTTCTTGAAGACTGATCCATCCAAGCTCTATATTCACAAAACAAAACAAAACAAAACAAAAGGCATGACAGGAGGTACAGCATTCAGTGAATGATATACTCCATAATGATAAAGTCTTGTAGATCACAGAAAAGCATGCTTGGGGGGGAGAAAGCAGAGAGGTATAATCATGAACTTTGGTTGTAATTAAATCCCTGATGGCATATTTTAACTGCATTTATCATGTAAAATATTCCTATGATTCATTACAAATTGTCTTTGATTTATAGATAGGTACTGTTTCTTCTGGTACTGTTCATTGACTTTGCACTTAGTGTCATAAAATGTTCAGCAAGACATGCTAATCTTCCATCTGGAACACCTTATTTGATTTCACAAACCTTTATAATACATGTATAAAATTCAACTCAGTGAGTCCTTTCCCAGTGAATAAGCATCAGATTAGGGCCACTGCTAACTGCATCAATAGCCATTATTCACTTCTGTTATTTTCTTAACTTTCAGAATAAAATAGCAGTGCATTTGACAATAAAATTCCTGATTCTATTTATGCAAACATTATCGTTTCAAGTCATGAGATGCAACTTTACATTCTACACGAAATAGTAGTTAGTTGACTGTCTTCTGTGACATGAAAAATAAATACCACTTTTTCAGCTCAGAATAAGTGAGAATAGAGATAATGATCATGGAAGGTAAATATAGTATATTGTTCTCTAATAAACACTGAAACATTTTCCTTGACCCTTCACATTTATTCTTGTATGTTTATATACACTTAATGTAAAAGTATGAAAATTTTACTAAGTAGGAGATAAAATATTTGCCCTGGGTTGTGAACAAGTATATCTTCAAGTGTCATACAACATTAAGAATCACAACGGTCAGATAAATTGTTTAGGATCACAACATTGACACTTTTAATAAAATGGCAATGCAATGCAATTTAAGTTGCAGACAAATTAGAAAAATAACCCTGGAAATTGCTATAACTTCACTTATGTAAAATAAAATCTAAACCTATATGGTGAAAATTTTTCACTGCATACCTTTACAGGAGTAACTTTAACACTCATATTTTTGGTATTTGCTAAATGTAATTGTGCTTCAGTGAACTTTTTATTTGAACTCTGTTATGTCCCAAATCTGTGTAGTCATGAAACATGTTATCATGGAAACTATTTAGGGAAATTATATATCTTTTGTCATGTGAAGAAAAAAGGAAGAGTATACACAATAACATAATCAATGTTGTGTTTATTATATTAATGTCCAATAGAGTTAATTTTAATAAACATTGTCATTATCAGCAAGAGAACATCTTCTCATCATTGGCTTGAAATCTTCTACCTCAATATCTAAAGCTGCCTGTCAGTGAAATAGGTGGGCTGCTTTCATTATCACCAGGCTGGCATTTTCAAATTGAATCCATGGGAAGTAATCACATTTTAACATTCCTAGTGTACTGGGTCAGGTTTATAATAAAGATCGTCTTAGCACTGTAAAGTTTACAAACGAAAAAAAGAAAAGCTGCCCTCAACTACTCTAGTCTACAGTAATGCAAAAGTATATTTTACTCTATGCCATTCAACATTCCAATTATTTTCTCAGTGGAAACCTCCTTTACTACCTCCCTCACATTGATGTGCTACAGAATATAAGTTTCAACTTTTTTTTTTTTTTTTGCGGTATGCGGGCCTCTCACTGCTGTGACCTCTCCCGTTGTGGAGCACAGGCTCCGGACGCGCAGGCTCAGCGGCCATGGCTCACGGGCCCAGACGCTCTGCGGCACGTGGGATCTTCCCGGACCGGGGCACGAACCCGTGTCCCCTGCATGGGCAGGCGGACTCTCAACCACTGCGCCACCAGGGAAGCCCAGGTTTCAACTTTTGATGGTGTTGTGGTTTTTTATTTGTGTTAGGCATTTCTTTGTCTCAATATTCTTATAGATAGAAGAATTCTGGAGTTGGAGCATTTAAATGATGTCTGCACCCAAGATCTCTGCCCTGAGTTTCCTACCTAATAGATATCATTATTGTCTATTTGGATATCACGATTCTTAGATTTCATGTAGTACACAACAGAAACCATTTCTTTTCCACTCAACTCCAATCCTGCTCCAGGTCTTATGTTTTCTATCTCAGTATCTACACCTTCCCAGTGCCCAAGCCATCCTTAACCTGCATTTATCACATCCATCTACATCATATCACCAACTCCTACATCTTTTAAATTTCTAAGGTGTCCTGTATTCATCTTCTTCTAATCCATTCATACACTGCTTTTCTCTTAATTATGATTCTTATACTTGCATTTTTGCAGCAATATCCTCTATATTCCCTCTGCCTTCACCCTTGTCATTCTTAAATCCATTCTTCATTCTTCAGCCGTGGTGAACTTCAAAATCAATTGTTGGCAAACTCCAGCCAATGGGCTAAACCCAGCCAGTTACTTGTTTTGGTAATTAAGGTTTTATTGCAACACAGTTATGATCATTTGTGCTTACATCTTACCTATGCTGCCTTTGTGCTACAGAGTTAAGCAAATAGTCTAAGGAGCCTAAAGTATTTACTGTATGCCTTTTATAGAACAGTTGTACTAATCCCTGTTCTAAATTATCTAGTTCCCTAGCTGAAAAGATTTCAAAGGTCTTCCATTGTCCTGAGGATAGAAATCCCACACCAACCTTCAGGCTTATCTCTCAACATTCCCTTATTCAAAACCTATTTCCCAGCCATAGCACACCCTACAGCCCTTGACTCATCATCTCCAGTCATTAGCCATTATGACTTTGGTAAACTACTTCTCATCTTGCACAGCTTGATATCAATAATTCCTTTTATGAACAATTTTCCTTCACCCTGGAGGTCTGAGGTATATGCCCCTAATACATAGACCCAGAGCTTTCTGCTCTTGCCCCCATCAAAGCATATATACCCTGCAATATATTTATCTATTAGTTTGCCTCCCTATGAAACTGTCTCTCAAAACATTGATAGTGCTTGGTCCATAGCAAGAACTCAGAATTATTTGCTAAATGAATGACTAAATGCTATACATGTGTTTCTATTCTTAAACATTTCCTATGGTAAACCTTAATGATACTATTAATATTTTAAAAGGTCTTAGTTTCAGTGTTTTGAAAAGCACTCTGATATCATATTAAGAAGCAGATCTGCTTTAGGCCTACTAAGAAAATGCAATAAAATAATATTGTATAATATTTCAAAAATACGTAACACTTTATAAATTGTTTTCCAATATGTTTCATCATTGAATCAATTCTTATATACAACTCTGTTACCAATTCTCTCTACTCATTCAGATGCAACCTCCAGCTTTGTGGAATGATATAAAAATAACTCAGAAAATTGATACCATGTATCCTGCAATGCATGAACTCAGGGCATGGATTATAATCAAAATATATTGTAATGAAAGTTAGTTTCCAAATTCAGTAGCATTATATTCACTTATTTGCTGGAATTTTAACTCAGGGTCCATTTTCTTTTAGTTCTACCTGTAATTCAATCTCCAGCTGTTTTTAGATGTTTCATTCTTCTACCTGAAGGCAGAAAAATCATTGTTTTACTCTATTACTTTCCTTGAATACTAAAGCCTATCAGCATATTTTTCTCTAAGAGCTGACTCTTTGAAAATAAAAATTTTTATTCTACCTTTGAGAATATACATTTATTTTTAATTTTTCCCCTCTATCTGGGTAGGACATGGTATTTGCTTTCAGTTGAGAATCACCTATGGTACATGAACATGAAGATATTTGCTTTTAGTGACTCTAATAATGTTTACTTCTGAACATTAATTTAAATAAATTTTAGTTCAGGATATATTCTTATGAAGACAGTAAGTTTTTATCATACTAGATCATTGGTTTATAAAATGTGGAAGATATAATGATTATCATATAAGCTTCTAAGAAATATTCACCCCAATACCCTAACAGCAAATATTCTGATTCACTAATGTCTAATGTTGGATGTAGTACCTTCAATTTTTAACAAATACTGCAGTAATTGTGATGCAGGTGGTTCAGGGCCACACTGTGAGAACATTGACTAAAAATAAGTTTTTTTCCGAAAACATATTTGTTTGCATAGAATTAAGTTTAGAATGGATATGTGACATTATTTGCATTTCACACCTCTGAATATCAGCACAGCTGGCCTCCAGCAATGAGAAAGAGATGCACCAGGCACATGGGCCAGCTAGCCTTACCAAAACGATTGCTAAATAATTCAGTAGAGGCTAACTCTTCACCCAACATGTCTCACAAGATACAAGTCTAATGATACGAATATTGAAAATGTCAGCTGGGTTCTAACTTCTCCCCTGCTAACTTTAATGTAAAGATTATATTTTAGTTATGTTTTTCCAATACACCAATAATTTATGCTTATTTTAGACCAAAAAGAAAAGAAAGAAAATTCAAATAAACAAACAAACAAATGTAAGTCACTTAAAATCCCTCCATCCAAAGTTAGCAATACATATTTCATGTATCTTTTCTGATGTGCATATACTCCCTGAAATTATCTGAAAAGATAGGGTAATAAATTATCCCTGTTCTCTGAGGAGTACCTCTTTTCCCAATCTTGATCTGTGGTTTTAGTAAGAACTGTTTAGGTGGCAGAGACAATATGTCCACTTAAACTAGTTTAAGCTAAAGGAAAATCACTGGGTCACAAAATAGGGAAACTCATGGAGTAAAGCTTGCTTCAAGAACAGTGGACCCAAGGCCTCAAGAATATTCATAACTTGCTCTCTTTCCATCACACTCTGTTGGTAGAAGGGTACTTTTCTTTTCTGGCTTGAGTCCCAGGCAAGCTCCTTCATTGCACTTCTCACTCTGCTTCCTAGTTTCAGAGAGAGGCAAGTGATGGCTCAGGCTCCCATGATCACTGCTTGTGACTCTTATTGAAGATATTGGGAAATAGACACACTGCTTCAAGTATACTCACTGAGCTCCTTGAATGAAATGTTGCAGAGGCTACCAGCCATCCTTGCAACCTCAATGAACAAAAAGCAGAACAAAGAGGGTGAAAGAAAGGAAGAGCTAGACGTGGCTATCCTCAAGTCCAGTGTACCTGAAGCAAGTTTCATACCATGAATTTTCCTGTTTTATAGTGCAGTACATTTATTTTTAGCTCTACCTAGTTTAAACTACATATTGTGGCACTTCCATCCAAAAAGGTCTTTACTAATACATATAGTTGGTCATCATTATTCTTGAATTCTGTGTTTGAACATTTTTCTACTTGCTATAATAGTTTTCAGTTGATGATTTTCATATTTAAAATAACCTTCAAGTGTAGTGATGAAGTACTCTCCAGAGTTCCTAAGTGCATGAAGGTTGTGATAAACCTTATCAAGAAAATATGTGTTAGATAAACTTCCTTCAGGCATAAGTGATAGGGTTGATGGCTGTGAGTTCACGTAAGGGATCAACAAATATATATGTATATCTATGTATATATAATATGTAATAAATAAATATATGTAATAATGTGTCTTTAAATAGAAACATACATAGAACAAGGTTATGCACTTAGGTTACGAAAATGTGACCAGGGGCTTGCAGGAACCTAATCCTGTATTTCTAATCCTAATCCTAAAAGTAGCAGTTTAATATTCACTAATTCAGCATTTGAAGTGACATTATAGAGCATAACTTCTGTGAATAATGAGAATCCAATACATATATAAGATACTATAGATACTGTTTGGCAACCTTTCATTTTACTTAATACTATAATATTAATACTTATAGACAATACTTAATATTATTTTTCTTACTACAATATGAAAATACTTACATATAAGTAATTATGTGTCCAATCACATCATCCTATCAGTGACTGCATAGTGCTGTATTGCATTGAAGTATCATAATATACTAACATTATGTTTCCTAAACTTAAGTGTTGATGTACCTTCCAATATTTTCTTTTAAAAATTGTATTCAAAGATATATTTCTTCAGGACATTTCCTAGAAGTGGAAACCCAGGGTCAGAGTATTGAATATTTTTGTTGTACATTGCCTAATTTACATATTATGATTATTTCCCTCAAACTATTTTCAATCTGTGCATTGTTATTCTCTCTTTTTTAAGTGAGTTGGGAAAATACGTTGCTTTATTGTAATTTACACTTCATTGGCAATGTTGAGTAATTTTTCATGTACTGATATGTGCTTGTATTTGAATGTTTGCACATGTTTGCATGTGTGCACATGTGTTTGTGAACATGTTTCTTTGTGACTCATTGTGAGTGTTAGGAGCCCTATATATATAGTGAATATTTTTCTCACTGAAGTACACAGTTCCTGCTTAATGAGACCAGCAGTGTCTGTTAGAGAGCTTTACTTTTGCTTATTGAATATTAAGTGATTTGGTATAAAAAGAAAATTAATCCTTTGTCATACAACTTGCAAATATGTTTCTGAGATACTTATTTGCCCTCTAATATGGCTTATATTTTCCTGATACTAAATAATTTTTGAATATATCTATAATCAAATATATCAATATTGACCTTTATTTCTACCTCGGAGGCTTTGTTTAGAAAGTACTTTACCATCCTTCAAATTTCTGCTCTGTTTTTAGTATCTAGTGCTGTTTCCCAGAGCTATTATTAATGTACATTTTCTTAAGCATTTTCTCTGTATTGGAGAGGAAAGGAAGGTTAATTCATGTACTTAGTCTGGCACTTTGGATTGCAAGTTCCAATACTATTCCTCTTTTAACTTATGATATGATGAATAACAATACTGTTTTCTCATTATTGAAATATTATTGCATTCTTGGAATTCATTATGATGTTATTTTAATACCATGATGGATTCAATTTGCTAATTTGTGTTAGGATTTTTACATCTATATTCATGTAAGACTGGTACACAAAAACGTACCCACACACTGAGACTTTGGGACTGTTAGCAGATTGCTGGAATTTTCTGTTCTTTAATTTTTTGGAAGATCTTGCCTGTAATGTTGCTAAATCTGGAGCTTTTAGGGAGCCTTTAAAAATATATATGCAGTTATTTTGTAATTATCAGTCTAATAAGTCTCTCTAAATTAACTTTTGTATACATTTTAACATATTTTTCTTTGAAAATTGAATTCTATTAAGATTCATGCTTCTTAACATTAACTTGTGCTGCCTTTCTCATTTAATTTTTAACAACTTAATTTAGTTTGAATATTTATTCACAATCATGTTTTTAAAATTATTTCTAAATCTGTACATTATTGTCAATGCAATTTGATTTAACAACCACTTATTTATTTATTTATTTAACAACCACTTATTTAGCGCATATTATGTGCCAGAGTGTTTAAGCACTAATATTAATTGATTTAATTCTCACTACAAGCCTATGAAATAAATTCTCTTATTATTCCCATTTTACAGATAAAAGAACAAACTGAAGCACAGAGAGATTAAGTAACTTGCTTAAACTCACACAGCTAGAAAGTGGAAGAGCCAGGAATGAAGCTGAGCTGTTTGTCTCAAGAGTACTTTAAGCACTCTACAGTATGCTAAAAGGAAAAACAGGGCTTCCCTGGTGGCACAGTGGTTGAGAGACCGCCTGCTGATGCAGAGGACACAGGTTCGTGCCCCGGTCTGGGAAGATCCCACATGCCGCGGAGCAGCTGGGCCCAAGGAAAAACATTTTTAAGAGAGATAATTGAAAAATGCTATAAAAGTTATATATATATATATATGCTATATATATAGACACACACAGGCCAATGGACTTTTTCTTCTTAAACACTTCCCAGAAATATTAGTTTTGTTTATCTAAATTTCTGAATGATAGCTCTACTTCTTCAAACAGTCCTTATCTATTCCCAAGTGCTGAATATTCCATAATGACAAAAAAATTAAAATAAAATAAAAGAACAGGAAGAAGAGAATGAAATGGGGAAACTGCTTCACTTAAACAGAGAATATTGCTTTTATTGTTAACACCCTAGGCAGCAGCAGTTAGAAGCTCAGTGACCTTAAGTGCCACAGAACCATTAAAAGTAATGAGGTGTGAGCTCAAGCCAATGACTGATGAAAAGGCAATGTCTTCTCAGGGGCTTATGTTGTAACATCCAACATTAATGTATTAGTACCAGTAGATGAAACATGATGAATACTAAACCTCATTTGCATAATGGATGAAGCTTGAGAGGCAGTTCCAGATGGCTGATGAGCACCTTGAGCCAAAAGGAGAATATTTTTTAAGGCTCAATATACATAGGTCTTGCATATTAAGATAAAAGTAATTAAACATCTTAGAGCAAATATAGGAGACTGTGGGCTGCTGGATGATGTATTTCTCTTAAATTTGAAATAAAATTGTGAAACTTCCCTGCAGAATCCAAATATACAATGCAAGGATCTTGTCTGGACTGGTGAGCTCCATATCTTAAATAACCCTCATCTTCTAAGAAAACAGATAATAAATTTGTTGTGTAAACCTTGAGTAAACTGATTCAAATCTAGATGCAGATACCTAAATGACTTATTCGACTATGTTTTTTGCAATTTCTCAATTGTGCCAGTGTTTGAAGAAAAATCATATAGTGTATTCAATTTACTATACACAGTCTGGTTTGTGGGGGAAAAATCCTTTCTTGGAAGAAAATGTGGGCTTGATTTAATTCTTACATGTTTCTGTTTCAGTTTCTCTCCAGGCAGATGAAATCATCAAACATTAATTGTGCGAGTGTGATGTTAGTTCTTTAGGTCTTTTTATGATAGTTGTGATTGACTTCCTTATTAAAATTTCAATGCTAAAAATATATACATTTTAGTGTAATATATTCTAATGCAAAGTATTATGCAAATTCTGGGGTTACCACTGATCAGGGACACCTGTGGACAAAATCTGCAAGTGTGCAGTGCTGTGCTTTCCCCAACTGCCTCCAGGCTGGACCCTGTCCACTGTGGCAGCCTGCTCAAACCTGCCCTCACCACCCATTCACCTTCTCCCTCCTCCTACCCTTAAACAACTTAATGTCACATTAAATAACGTCCACTTCACCTTCAAAAGTTTGCCTCACCCAGACTGTCTGTCAATTTATGACATTGGCTTCCTGATATTTTCCTAAATTCAGTTTGAATCGTTATGTATTTCTTATTCTGGCACTTTTTAAAGTTAATAATATTATTTTCAGTTTGTTATTAGTGATGTGAAATATAGCCTTCTTTTAGAATTCAAATCATCTTGATGTTTTCAAATCTACAAGGATTCTGTCCCCCTCATCTCACAAATAAATTAAGAATCCTATGATCTTTAAATTGACTATTTCAGCTTTTTAATGACCTATTTCACTCTCCCTCATAGGTAGGGAATTAGTTCATAATTTGATCATCTTTTTGCCTATGATATAACCATAGTGATTTGATCATGATTCCTTTCAGCCTGCAACTGGGTTGCCCTTAGTGGTAGTTTTCCTCACTTTGCTAGAGTCCTGATGAGTGCTTGACTGACATGATTAATTTGTCACAAATTAGGAATAAGGCAAGTAACATAATTTGAGTTACATGTCTCAGCTTGAGAAATGAAAAATAATTATAAGACATTTTAGACACATGATCATTTCATGCTCAAACCAGGTCTTGAGTATGACATGTCCTAGTACGGTACTATGAAGACAATCACCTACTCCTGGGAACAAGGAGTCCATTCCTTTCCATGTAATTTCAACACTGATGAATACTCTGATCAAACATACATTTGAATGTTTGCATGAGCAGATTAGGGATGGAAATTTATTTTACAAAACACCTATAACTTTGCATCCATGTCATGTGTTATTGAAACCTCTGTCCTCTGGCTTTAGTATGCATGGCTGAGAATGCTACCAGATCATAAAATGTCCTCTGCAGTCATACTGCTTTTATCATTTAAACTGCCGTAATGCAGCACCTGGAGACTAAATGATCTGGCCACAGCCCATTGCTCTTGAGTTGTAGACCTGGGAACGGAACTCAAATCTTGTCACTCCAAGTCCAGTGACTTTTCCACACCCAACTTATAAAATTTTGGGAGAGCCAACTCCTGTGACATAACACCACATCATGGGGAACTAAAGGGTAGAAGTAAACAGCTACACTCCTCATGGAATTTTTCAGACGATAGATATACAAACAGGGTTAATACATATAATGTGGGTTTTCCTCATGCTATATTAAGAGAATGTACTATATTAAAACTTGTAGATAGGGCTTCCCTGGTGGCGCAGTGGTTGAGAGTCCACCTGCCGATGCAAGGGACAGGGGTTCGTGCCCTGGTCCTGGAAGATCCCACATGCCGCGGAGCGGCTGGGCCCGTGAGCCACGGGCGCTTAGCCTGCGCGTCCGGAGCCTGTGCTTCGCAACGGGAGAGGCCACAACAGTGAGAGGCCCGCGTACCGCAAAAAAAAAAAAGAAAAAAAAAAAAACACAACAACTTGTAGATAAGTGTAAACATGTAGTTAGCTAGAACTATTTTAAAACAGTTTTATAATCATTTTCATCAATGATTATTCAAGAAAAAAACACTCTCATTTGTCTCCTATACTCTTAATACCATACTTCACTACTGATTACAAATGTGTTGATTTTTCCACACATCAGGCAATTCTGTGACACCAGCTGCGTGCCCTACAATTCAACTCAATTCTGACACTATCTACCTAGAATTAGCATCAGATACCATGGGTTAAGCGTGTGTCCCACAGGACTGTCCCCACTACAGATACCAATTGCAAGTCCATGTTGTTACCTGTGCTTCTAGGCCACTGGCTATAAATTGGAGATTCCCATGACCACCTGCTTGTTCGTTTGTTTCTGTTTGTTTGTTTGTTTTGAAGAATGACATACTCACAGTGCAAAGGAATATGCATATTGAAGTGAGAGGAATTTGTGCCCATTAAGGAATATACCAAACTAAGAATTTATTGAATGAATAAATGTTTAATTTTTATTTAGGGTATGGGCACGGCTGTAGTCTCTGATCTTTGTTCTTGACTCTGGCTAATCCATGGCAGTGTGTTAGTGCTGGGCTCTAATATCAGACTCATAATAAGAGATTTCCCAAATGACTGTTTATTCTCTGGTCTCCCCACTTTCTTAATCCTTGTCAGAAATGAGGCCCTGATTAGCCTACTTGCTATTCTTCTCTATGGCATTTTCTAGACTGATCTGGAGGAACAGATCTAGTTTTCAAATTTGGCTTTACCATTTATTCATTATGTGACTTTGAGCAGGTTATTTAAATTGTTTAAAATACCTGCTTCAGGGCTTCTCTGGTGGCAGAGTGGTTGAGAATCTGCCTGCCAATTCAGGGGACACGGGTTTGAGCCCTGATCTGGGAGGATCCCACATGCCGCGGAGCAACTGGGCCCGTGAGCCACAACTACTGAGCCTGCGCTTCTGGAGCCTGGCTCCGCAACAAGAAAGGCCACAATAGTGAGAGGCCCACGCACAGCGATGAAGAGTGGCCCCCACTTGCCACAACTAGAGAAAGCCCACGCACAGAAATGAAGACGCAGCACAGCCATAAATAAATAAATAAGTGAGTACATAAATAAAATACCTGCTTCATCAGATTTATAGGATTAAATGGCATAATGTATTAAAGTTCCTGGCACATAGTAGTAAGTTAATGAATGTCAGTTTTCCTTCTTCTGTATCACTAGATAGTAAAGGGCATCTAATATAAGATTAGGACTATGGATTTATAGGCAATGGTAAGCCATTGATAGTTTGTACACTAGGAAATTATAAAATAAAAAGGAGTTAAAAAAAAATAAGGGGTTGGAGAATTAAACCCTCAGTTGTGTATGACTTCCATATTATAGTACATTCTTCTATATTACTCTGCATTATATATATATATATATATATATATATATATATATATATATATACACATACATATAACATTTCAGAATTTGTAAAGAAGTATACTACTGTAGTCCCCATACAGTGATGGCTTATCCAGTTAATCCTAAAGATATGTTTAAGACACTAGAAAATTAGAGCATTGAGAAAAAATTAGAAAATTGTATTTGATATCGTTTTTTAAAAGGTAATGAAATAGTCTCCCAGAGAAAACCCAAAATATTGTCAGACTTTCCTACACCATATATTTTTAAATTTTGTGTTGTTTTTATTTTTAAATACATAGTATAATCTTCTCAGTGCTTTGTGACTCTGATCCAGCCTTTCTTTCATGTACTGTATTAAATCTGAGGTTTAGAAGAGTGTTGCCAGAAATGAAATGAAGACTAAATATGAAGCATATTTCATAATAAGAGTAAATGATAAATCTTGGTTGTCAATGGATTATAAAGAATAATGCAAGGGGAAAGTCAAAGATCTTACTACCATCACCATTCAACCAAGATTACACATCACCCAAGTCTTCTACTCTAGGTCGAATAAGTTAAATAACTTGACCTATATATATAAGGTTTGATTCTATATCAAGGTAAGAAGCCCTGCATTTTAACTTGGATTCACAGTGAATTATTAGGACATGAGTGGACAGAATTATAAAGTGTCAATTTGTAGGATCTCTATTTTAGGAATTATATTGGTAGAAACAGGATATACGTAAATTTATTTGAGCAAAATGAGGGCATTTATTCATATTTAATATAGTAACCAGGTGAAATGCCTAACATAGCCTTAAATCCAACACCAGGTACATAATAGATGGATTTTATTTTATAGAATATTTCTTTTAAAAGACCTACACCTGATTTTATGTGATTAGCAATCAGTATTAAAAATGTTCACCAAGAAATATATATGTTTAAAAAACATTATTTAAAAGCTTTATGTAAAGATTAAGCTTAAAAGGAAATAATTCCATTAAAATACTATCAAATAATAATATATTTGGAAATACATTTGATAGAAGAAGTGCATGTACACTAAAAATCACCAAACATTACTGAGGGAAACAGTCTCCTATGACAAAAACTATCCAGCTTGAAATGTCAATGGTTGAGAAGTAAAGATTGAGAAACACAGCTCCAGGAGGTGGCTTTTGAGCTAAAACCTGAATAAGGAGCCAGTCATGCAAATATCTAGGAGAACAGTAATTCAGGCAAAGGGAAGAAAAATTACAAAAGTTCTGAGATGAGAAAGGAGCTCGGTATCAGTAAGGGACAGAAAGATTGCTAGCCTGGCTGAAAATGCAGCAAGTGCTGAGAATAAATGATCAAATAATGTCAAGGAAGAAGGCAGGGACCAGATTCAAAATATCTTTACATATCAGATACAGTATGGAATTTTAATATGGTTGAGTAGATTTTCAACAAGTGGAATGAAATTCAGATCCACATAGCATTCACAATTTGGAGGACTGCCAGCAGCATTGCTCTTTCCTTGGCTTGGTCCCCTTAGCATTTTTATCATTGACTTCCTGAGGACAAAGAAGACCTGTTATCAGATCTGGGGCTGACAACAAGCTCAGGGAGATAACTAATATAAGGGATGACAGAAACAGGATTCAAAGGCATCTTGACAGCCTGAAACAGTGGATTGAATCTAAGAAGATGACATTTAATAAAGATGAATGCGATATCCTGCACTTGGGTCAGAAAGCATATGGTTCAAAAGAGTAAGGAAGAGGCAAAGCTGAACAGCAGCATAGCTTAAAATGTTAGAGGCATTTTCACCAGCTCTAAGATTAATGTGAGCCAGCAGGGTGATGGAGTCACCACTGAAGTCAACATGGACCTCAGATGCATTCATCAAAGTATGGTATCCACAACCAAGAAGACTTCACTCCATATCTGGAACCCTACTGCCAGATCACAGTTCTGGAAGGAAGTAGACAAACCCAGGTATGATAAAATGTCAGAAAAAAAGAGGACAAAGGATCTTGCAACAGATGAATATTTCACTTGTAAAATCCTGGAAATAAGGATTTCCTATGATTCACATATTAGAAGGTCAGTAGTCTTTATGAGGAGTTAGATTTATATGAATACTAGAAGTTTGAAATTGGTTCTGTAGAAGGAAGATACAAATGGATATTTTGAATGAATACTGAAAAAGTATTTCTTACAATAATTGTTACTCCAAAGTTCAGTGGGCTACTTTTCCAAATCGTGAGTTTTCAAGGAGAATTTCTAGCGAAACCATGCATAAGTGCTCGAAGACTTGTGAGGCACCTTTCAATTTCTAAGGTTTCATTATTCAGTAATTTGGTTACAAAAGTTGGACTGTCTTTTTTATTATTTATACCTTAGTCTTTTTACCCATACACAGGAAAATGCATTTTGTAAAAAAGGTTAAATGCAAACAAATGGATGCAGCAAGTTGATTTCTAAACAAATTGTTTCATTTCAACCACATTTTGTTTTGTTGTACTCTTTGTTGTTGAACCCAAGTCTGTTGTGGTTTGGACAAAAACGTCTATTTTCAGAGAGCTCTCTTTTAAGTGGGGCTAAGGCCTCTTAACCATCTTCTGGTTCTATTGTAAACACTAAGTGTTTAAAGAACTTGATTTGAAATCAGTGCTGTGTATCACAGACTCCAACATCTGAGCTGGAAAGAATGAGTTTGTTTCTTTCTTTAGTAGAAAAGACCTTCATAGGTCACTTGCAACAGAATCACCTGGGAACCACAATTCTTTCTAACTTACAGAGAAATGCCAGGGCCATGGGTGTGAATTAAATATTCTAGTTTGTTCAGTCATCTATTAGCAGTTACAGCCACCAGTGTGTTTTTGTAGAAGGTTAAAAAACTGTAAAGGTGAAATTAGTTTCAAGAGAGTTTGGTCTTTTTTCATATTTTTTTTATGATTGTGCCCATCAAGACTTTAAACTTAAGAAAACAAACAAAAAACAAGAGTGACTTCAATAGCTACAAAAGACTGTTTAATAATAATATTATTCTCATTTTAAGAACAGGAAAGTAAGGCAGGCCAATGGCAGTCTTTGTAGCTCATTTAAACCTAGCTGTGGCTGTGTTTTTATTTTATGCTGGATTTACTTAATGTCTGCTGTAGCAGAGATTTTTTTGGCCTTGGTCTTCTAGAACTTTTCCATTCTGATGCACTAGTATATTTCTAATATGTATGTATTTTCTGCCTTTTTTTTCTTTTTTTTTTATGAGTGAAAGCTTCACATGGGTTTTGTTACTTCGTTGAATCTTAGGAACTTGTTATTTATTTTTAAGCCAATAAACACTCTGTCGCAATAAATTCTGTGGGTGAAATTAGATTTTGTCCTCATACTAAGTACTGATAAATATATTGGCTAGATTTCCCAAAAAGTGGCATGAAGCCTGATATGTCTTATCACACATTTTCAACTATAATATGATGGCCTTAATTAAACAATTTTTACTTAATCAATAATGTGTCTCTTCCAATTTCCCTTTTAGAAATGAAAAATAAGATGTGGTGCTAAAATTAAATAAGTGTAAATCAGGATTTATCACATAATTGAATTCATAGTTACAACATTTACACCTTTCAAAAAAGTCTTGTGTGAATGCTTCATGTGCTTTCCATTTTTTTCACTGTAGTAAAATCCTCTTCCTACATGCATATTGATGGTACAAAGATAATGAAGAGCATAGTATTGTCTAGGCCTTGTTCTCAAGGACAACTTACATGCATCAGAATGACTACATAAAGTAGAATCATCCGTGTACATAAAAATCATAATTGGAAGTGAAAATCATTAAAAAGAAATCCATAGGAAAATTGCTAATGTATATTTCCAGGTTTATGATGACTCTGCTTTATATTTCAGAATTTTCTAAAAGTCTTGTTAAATATGGATCTATTATCTGTACTAACTGTCTAAGTTAGAGGAAATGTTACTAACCACATTTCAGTAAAACCATTTAGAGTTTATGAGTATCGAATGTATTTGTTTCCTGGAACTGCCATAACAAAGTACCACAAACTAGATGGCTTACAACAACAGAAATTACTATCTCACAGTTCTGGAGATCAAAAGTTTAAAATCAAGGTGTCAGGAGGACCATAATACTCCCTCTGAGGGCAGCAAGGAAGGATCTCCCAGGCCTCCTCCTAGATACTGGTAGTGCCCTGATTTATGGCAACATCTCTCCAATTTTCACATGGTTTCTTTTTGTTTTGTTTTCTGTTTTTGTTTTTTTCCTAGTAAGGGCAACAGATATATTGGATTAAGAGCCTTCCCTATTCGAGTATGACCTCATCTTAACTTACTAATTATATCTGTAACAATGCTATTTCCAAATAAAATCACATTCTGAAGGTTAGAACTCCACATATAAATTTTTTAGGAAACACGATTTCCCAGCATGTACTCCACAGATAAGCTCTTATTAAAGTACTGTTCCTCTTCGCTCCATTGCCTCTGTCTCAGTCTTGACTTAGCATCATTAGCTGTATTCCACTTCTTATCTTTGAATTGTAGAGCATCTCTGAGCCTGGTAAAGAAGACCCACTAAGAATTCATTGTAGCTAATGTCACTGCGATGTCATAATTGGCCTCTTATTTCATGTGTTCCTTCAAGCATCCTTAATTGAATCCTTACCATGTATTCTGCAGTTAAAGTTCAATGAATGGAAAAGAAGTACCTCTGGGTATTTTGAGCAGAAATTGATTTGATATAGGAATTCAGTTTGTACAAAACTGTTGGAAGATGGGAGCAATCAGATGGACACCACTGAAATATCATTAAGGACATATCCTTATAGTTATACACTGATATTCTAGAGGTCAGGGAGCCTCAAGGACTGTCATTGTCATGCAATATTCACAGAGCCACTGTCTAGATATTGGAATGTCTATCCAAGCACCACAATTGTTTTTAACATCACAGCTCTCCTTGACAGAAGAAAAAGGGATAGGAAGACAACCTGAACTTTACTTATACTTACCAACTCTCAAGCTATTGCTTTTATTGGGCAAAAATCTAACTCGTATACAGAACCAGCTGGAAGGTGTCTGCGAAATGCTCTTTTTAATTTTCCTGAACTTTTAGCACAAGAAACCTTTCAGAAGACGATGCCCATTGACTGAAACCATCACAGTGGCAACTTATAGAGGGTGTATTCTGACAGTCCTGAGGAGAAGTAAAAACAAAACAAAACAAATAATATGAATACCAAGAAGCTGAAATTCCAGTAAGGATAAGATGCCTGTACATAATTTTGAGAAAGCAGACAATGGGGACCATAAGAGAAGTAGAGTAAGGGTTGAAAACATACTCTCGTGAGTGAAAATGTTATCTGGAATACAAAAAAACCCGTGAAAAACAGAGAAGATTAAATTCATGGATAATCTGAAAAAATAAAGCCTCAAAAGTTTGAATTTCATTCAATAGGAAATAGACTTACCTAGTACACATTCTTCAGGTTTTCTTTGAACCAGGACATTTCTTATTGGTCTCCTTCTCCAACTCCTCCTGCTTTGTACAAATTGTAAAATATGCAGTTCCTTTGGGACTAGTACTATGTTCTCTGCTCTGCATGTGTGTGTGTATTATTTGCTTAACTGAGCTTATCCATCCAATGGCTTAAATCCTGTCTTTATGCTTGTAGCCCTCAAGTTTACATTTCTAGCTGTGATGGTTAATTTTATGTCAGTTTCACTGAGCCACTGATTGCCCAAATATTTGATCAAACATTATTCTGGGTGTGTCTACGAGGGCATTTCTGGATGAGTTTAATATTGGAATAGGTAGACTGAATAAAAGAGATTGCCCTCAGGGCTTCCCCGGTTGTGCAGTGGTTAAGAATATGCCTGCCAATGCAGGGGACATGGGTTCAAGCCCTGGTCCAGGAAGATCCCATGTGCCGCGGAGCAACTAAGCCCACGTGCCACAACTACTGAGACTGTGTGGCACAACTACTGAAGCTCACACCCCTAGAGCCCGTGCTCTGCAACAAGAGAAGCCACCACAATGAGAAGCCCTCGCACCACAGCGAAGAGTAGACCCTGCTCGCAGCAACTAGAGAAAGCTCACGCACAGCAAAGAATACCCAATGCAACCAAAAATAAATAAATGAAATAAATAAATTTATTTAAAAAAAAAGAGATTGCCATTTCCAATGCATCTCATCTAAGCATTTGAAGCTCTCTATAGAAGAAAAGGCTGAGTGAAAAACAATTCCTTCTGACTGATTGCCTTCAAGTTGGGACATCACCTTTTCCTGCCTTTCAGACTCAAATTGAAACATCAGTTCTTCTTGAGCCTTCAACCTGCTGGCTTTTGGTCTGAAGTACACCATTGGCTCTCATGGTCTCAGGCCTTTAAAGTGGGACTGAAGCTATACATCAATTCTCCTGGGTCTCCAACTTGCAGACTGCAGATCTTGAGATTTGTCAACCTCCATAATCACAAGAGTCAATTTCTTATAATAAATACCTTTCTCTCTTGTCTCTCTTCTTTTCTCTCCTATTGGTTCTTTTTCTCTGGAGAACTCTGACTAATATACTAGCATTGATCCCTTTTCAAAGCTCTAGAACCTATAATAACCTACTTGACATATTTAACTTTATAAACCAGCTTGCTCAAGTCAGAAACATAGGAAATGTTCTCAATTTCTCTAAACCCCTTATCCAATCCATCAGTAAATCTAATATATTAATAGTTTGCCTTGTAAATATCTGTCAAACCTTTCCATGTCTGTTTCACTCTGCACCTCCACCACCATCACCATCTCTTGCCAACACTGTTGCAATCATCTTACTGATCTCTTGTCTTCCAATCTTTCCTAGGTCCAATCCATCCACTCCCCATAAAATATAAATCAGGCATGTCACATACTCAAAACCCTAAAGAAATTCCATTGCTCAGAATTAAGAACACATATAGGATTTGACACATAGTTTCAACACCTCCTCTTTCCACTCTCCTCTTGCTGTTTTAATTCATCCCCATTAGCATTTTATGTACTATTAATATACTTAATCTTCTTTATATTTCAAGACTTCCACTGTTCCTTTTCTCTCTTTTCTACAAAGATGAAATGCCTGGATCCTTCTCATCATTCAGTTTCACTCTAAAAACAATTCTATAATTTTTGGAGGATTTATTAGTATCATCTATATCTTTTCATCCTATTCATTTTCTTTTTTTTTTTGCGGTACGTGGGCCTCTCACCTTTGTGGCCTCTCCAGCTGTGGAGCACAGGCTCCGGATGTGCAGGCTCAGCGGCCATGGCTCACGGGCCCAGCCGCTCCACAGCATGTGGGATCTTCCCAGACCGGGGCTCGAACCCGCATTCCCTGCATCGGCAGGCGGACTCCCAACCACTGCGCCAGCAGGGAAGCCCTATCCTATTCATTTTCTTTAGATACCTTCACACATTGTGATTGATATTATTTTCTTGTTTTGTTATTTTTGGTCTGTCTCCTCTCCAACTTAACTGCAAACACCACAAAGCCAGGGACTTTTCATGTCTCTTTCATTCTGTACTCTGAATACTTAGAACCTTGTGCTTCATACGTAGTAGATTCTTAATAAATATTTTGGGAGTAAATAAATAGCTATTCTTAGTTTATTCTCTCTTACCCTTTTTTTTTTTTTTTTTTTTTTTGTGGTACGCGGGCCTCTCACCGTTGTGGCCTCTCCCATTGCGGAGCAAAGGCTCTGGACGCGCAGGCTCAATGGCCATGGCTCACGGGCCCAGCCGTTCCACGGCATGTGGGATCCTCCCGGACCGGGGCACGAACCTGCGTCCCCTGCATCAGCAGGCAGACTCTCAACCACTGCGCCACCAGGGAAGCCCTCTCTTACCCTTTCTTATTTCTATTTTCTCATATTGTTGCTTTATCATCCATGTTCTCTGTTCCTCTTTGCTTCCCTCCTCCCTTTCAACAGTACTAAATTAGAGATTATTAGCAACATAAAAGCTAGGGAGGAAATTTTAAGCTTCTGTCTTTGTGGCATTGAATAGGCTGCACTCAGCTGCACTGTGCCAGGAGCAATCTACAACAGCCTTTGGAGGAGACCCCCTTCTAATCACCCTGGATTATAAACATCATTGGCTATGCTGCCTCCCAAGGTTATGGCAAAACTTAATCTCATTTCTGTTAATAGTCAATGCCCCCTCATTCTCTTATAATTAGTCACTGTGGAGTTTTAGAAAGGTCATTTGGTTGAAATATGAAGCTGCAATTTGTTTAAAGGGAAAAATAGGAAGAGGAAATTATCTTTCCACAATTCATTAGCCCAGGTCACAATTACCCCAGGCATTCTGAGTGTATGTTGTAGACAGTCTAGCACTCCCATAACCAGAATGTATACTTGGCCTGGGGAAACACACTCATTAAACTGCTGTTAATGGGAACCACACAGAGGTTGTATATCTCCAAAATATTTATTAAAAAAGTAAAAATTCCTCCACTTTATTACAAATATGACTCATGTGTGGCCAGGCACACCATATTTGTAAACAGCTGGATTACTGGGAAAAAAAATAGTTTGCAACATCTGTGGCACTGATAGAATACAGGCAAGATCTTTAATCTTGCTTTTATTTTAGTTTTACTTGCCATTCAAATCAAAGAAATATGTTTATTTCTTCTATCTAGGGAACCACTACTTTTGCAACAAGACTATCTTTCCAATACCTTTGCATTTACAAACAGCAAATATAAGAAACAGCAAAGGTGAAGATTTTAATAGTCAAAGAGGAAACCATTTTCCTTCATTACATGTTAGTGCAGTTGTATAATTTTATTCTCATGCATTTTTGGTAAGAAGTTTCTAAAATTGTATACTATTCATGACTATTTTGAATACCTGTTAAAAAGTGCATGTTGAAATTCTAAACCAATTGATTTCTACTGGAACTTAAGAACAGTCTTCTAAGAAGTTAAGAAGAACAATGTTATTGCCATCTGGTTTAACACTATTTCACTCCTGAACATGAGAACAGATATAAGATTTTTAAAGGCTATGAACATTTACTGTGCTTTTTTTTTTTTTTTCAGAGGTTTCTCTTTTTTAAAAAAATTAATTAATTAATTAATTTTTGGCTGTGTTGGGTCTTCATTTCTGTGTGAGGGCTTTCTCTAGTTGTGGTGAGTGGGGGCCACTCTTCATCACGGTGCGTGGGCCTCTCACTATCGCGGCCTCTCTTTGTTGAAGAGCACAAACTCCAGATGCGCAGGCTCAGTAGTTGTGGCTCACGGGCCCAGTTGCTCCGCGGCATGTGGAATCTTCCCAGACCAGGGCTCGAACCCATATCTCCTGCATCGGCAGGCAGACTCTCAACCACTGCGCCACCAGGGAAGCCCCCTGTGCTTTGTTTTTGTTTTCATTTTTTAAGCTGCTGAACTGCCAGACTGTTAACACATTGTTTATTTAAATATTGTAAGTCTGCCTGTATCACTAACACAGTAAGATTACATTGATCTGCAATATTTACCTTCAATATGCATGGCATAATGCATACTTGAATTTTGGAGAATTAAAAATGAACTTTACAAATAAATTGGAAGAGAGTTAATGAATAAATAAGGTTAGCTGCACTTTGGAGAAGGAGAAACTTTGAATTATGATCCCTAAATGCAGTAAATATGCACTCTTAGCTATTGTAGTGATAAGGGAGGAATAAATACTAAATACCCAAATTTTGAAGAGGAAGACAATTGAGGAAAAGGTTAATGCACAGTTGACTAACAATACTAGTGACATATACAAAACAAAGAAAAATTCTTAAAAAAATGTACAAAATCAAGAGTAATAAATTATAAAATCAGGAGCTAGAAAAAAAACTTTACCAGCATCGTGACTTTTCATACTCATCTTCCTCTGCTAAGGAATATAATTTTGCAAGGGTGGAGTCAAATGGCAGAGTGGGAGGCCATGGAGTTAGGCACCACCAGACGCTGGTGGGAGACCTCGACACCCAAGGGGACGGGAGGAACCACCAAGTGGCCAGGTAGGATATGTGGGTGAGTAAGCAGGAGGAGAAGTGGAGGCTGGATGGGACCAGTGTCCCTTTGGGGTGGCTGTGGAGGGGAGGAGTTCCATTCCTAGAGGGACCCTCTGGGAATCAGAGGATCAGGGAGAAAGGCAGCTAGTGATTCCCTGCCCAATCAGTTCCTGGGAAGCTTGCTGGGGTCCTAGGCCTGGTCCTCCACCCTCTGAGGCCCCCTATGGCTGCATGGGTGCTAGGGGCATAGGAGGGAGGGAGGAGGGGGGAAGAGGAGGGGCAGATGTGGGGAGCCCTCCAGGACCAGAGGATCAGGGGAAGCATGGTTGGCATTTCCCCCACCCACTCTGGTTCTAGGAAGCCTGCTGGGCTCCCACGCAGGGTCCTTCACCCTCCATGGCCCCCTCTAGCCACATTGACTCTAAGGGTGTGGTGGGGGAAGAAGAGGAGAGGCAGATGGGGAGAGGCCCTCTGGATCAGAGGATCAAGGGGGAATGTGCCTAGTATTTTTCCCGCCCACTCCACCCAGGGAGCCTGCTAGGGTCCTGGGCCTGTTCCTCTGCCCTCCAAGGCCAGAGGCACTCCAGGGGCTCTCCAGCCACGTTGAGCCTAAGTTCTGGCCCCCAGCTGCCCAGGGCCTTTTCTGGCCAAGTGGGTCCTAAGCCTAGACCCCGCCTGCTGCATAAACTCTGCCTCTGCCTAAGCCCAGCCCCCTACAGCCAAGGCCTTTTTGGCTTTGTGTGTGTGTGTGTGTGTGTGTGCCACCCTGCATGGCTTGTGAGATCTTGGCTCATGAGCCAGGGGTCTGGCCTGAGTGCCTGTGGTGGGAGCTCCAAGTTCGAACAATTAGACTAACAGAGAACCTCAGACCCCAGGGAATATTAATCAGACTGAAGTCTCCCAGAGGTCCTCATCTTGGTAGCAAGACCCAGCTATACCCAACTGCCTACAAACTCTAGTGCTGGTAACCTCAGACCAAACAACCAGTAAGGCAGGAACACAATTCCACCCATCAAAAAAACAAGAAAAAGTGAGATGACAAAAAATTATGTTACAGAAGGAGCAAGGTAAAAACCTACAAGACCAAATAAATAAAAAGGGAAATAGGTAACTTACTTGAAAAAGAATTCAGAGTATTGATACTAAAGATGATCCAGAATCTCGGAAATAGAATGGAAAGAGAAATTGAGAAAATATAAGAAATTTTTAATGAAGACCTAGAAGAACTAAAGACAAACAGAGATGAGCAACACAATAAATGAAATGAAAAATACACTAGAAGGAATCAATAACAGAATAACTGAGGCAGAAGAAGGAATAGGTGAGCTGGAAGACAGAATGGAGGAAATAACTGCAGAGGAGCAGAATAAAGAAAAAAGAATGAAAAGAATTGAAGACAACCTCAGAGGGGTCTTGAGGCAACACTAAATGCACCAATATTTGAATTATAGGTTTCCCAGAAGAAGGGAAAAAGAAAGGGTCTGAAAAAATATTCAAATACATTGTAGTCAAAAACTTCCCTAACATAGGAAAGGAAATAGCCACCCAAGTCCAGGAAGTGCAGAGAGTCCCATACAGGCTAAATCCTAAGAGAAAGACACTGAGACACATAGTAATATAACTAACAAAAATATGAAAAGCAGCAAGGGAAAAGCAAAAAATACCATAAGAGAATCCCTATAAGGTTATTAGCTGATTTTTCAGCAGAAACTCTGCAGGCCAGAAGTGAATGGTTGGATATACTTAAAGTGATGAAAGGGAAAAACCTACAACCAAGATTACTCTACCCAGCAAGGATCTCATTCAGATTCCACAGAGAAATTGAAAGCTTTACAGACAAGCAAAAGCTAAGAGAACTCAGCACCACCAAGCCAGCTTTACAATAAATGTTAAAGGAACTTCTCTCTATGGGAAACACAAGAGAAGAAAAAGACTCACAAAAACAAACGTAAAATAATTAAGAAAATGGTAATAGGAACATACATATTGATAATTACCTTAAACGTAAAAGGATTAAAAGCCCCAACCAAAAGACACAGACTGGATGAATGGATAAAAAAACGAGACCCGTATATATGCTGTTCACAAGATACCCACTTCAGACATTGGAACACATACAGACTGAAAGTGAGGGGATGGAAAAAGATATTCCATGAAAATGGAAATCAAACAAAAGCTGGAGTAGCAATACTCATATCAGATAAAATAGACTTTAAAATAAAGACTGTTACAAGAGATAAGGAAGGACACTACATAATGAGCAAGGGATCAATCAAATAAGAAGATATGGCAATTGTAAATATTTATGCACCCAGCATAGGAGCACCCAATACATAAGGCAAATGCTAAAAAAACATAAAAGGGGAAATTGACAGTAACACAATAATAGTAGGGAATTTTAACACCCCACTTACACCAATAGACTGATCATCCAAACAGAAAATACATAAGAAAACACAAGCTTTAAAGAACACAATAGATCAGATAGATTTAATTGATATTTATGGCACATTCCCATAAAAGTGGTAGAATACATTCTTCTCAAGTGCACATGAAACATTCTCCAGGATAGATCACATCTTGGGTCACAAATCAAGCCTCAGAAAATTTAAGAAAGTTGAAATCATATCAAGCATCTTTGTCGACCATGAAGCTATGAGGTTATATATCGATTACAGGAAAAACACTGCAAAAAACACAAACATATGGAGACTAAACAGTGCACTAGTAAATAACCAAGAGATCACTGGAGAAATCAAAGAAGAAATCAAAAAATACAGAGAAAAAAATGACAATGAAAACATGATGACCCAAAACCTATGGGATGCAGCAAAAGCAGTTCTAAGAGGTAAGTTCACAGCAATTTAATCTCACCTCAAGAAACAAGAAAAGTCTCAAACAATCCAAGTTTACACCTAAAGCAACTAGAGAAAGAAGAACAAAGAAAACACAAAGTTGGTAGAAGGAAAGAAATCATAAAGATCAGAGCAGAAATAAATGAAATAGAAATGAAGAAAAAAGTAGCAAAGATCAATAAAACTAAAATTTGGTTCTTTGAGAAGAAAAACAAAATTGATAAACCTTTAGCCAGACTCATCAAGATAAAAAGGGAGAGGACTCAAACCAATAAAATTAGAAATGAAAGAGAATAAATCAAAACTAACACTGCAAAAATACAAAGGATTATAAGAGACCACTACAAACAATTATATGCCAATAAAATGAACAACCTCAAAGAAATGGACAAATTCTTGAAAAGGAGCAATTTTCCAACACTGAACCAGGAAGAATTAAAAATTAAAAACAGGTCAATCACAAGTAATGAAATTGAAACTGTAATTAAAAATCTTCCAGCAAACAAAAGTCCAACAACAGGTGGCTTCACAGGTGAATTCTATCAAAGATTTAGAGAAGAGCTAACACCTATCCTTCTCAAACTCTCCAAAAAGTTGCAGAGGGAGGAACACTCACAACTTCGTTCTATAAGGTCATCTACTCCATGATACCAAAACCAGACAAAAATATCACAAAAAAAGAAAATTACAGACCAATATCACTGATGAACATAGACAAAAAAAAATCCTCAACAAAATTCTAGCAAACAGAACCCAACAACACATTAAAAGGATCATACAACATGATCAAGTGGGATTTACCCCAGAAATGCAAGGATTCTTCAAGATATACAAATCAATCAATGTGATACAGAAAATTAACAAATTAAAGAATAAAAATCATATGATCATCTCAATAGACGCAGAAAAAGCTTTTGACAAAATTCAACACCCATTTACAATAAAAACTCTCCTGAAAATGGGCATAGAGGGAATCTACCTCAACATAATAAAGTCCATATATGCAAACCCACATCAAACATCATTCTCAAAGGTGAAAAACTGAAAGCATTTCCACTAAGATCAGGAAAAAGACAAGGATGTCCACTCTTGCCACTCTTATTCAACATAGTTTTGGAAGTCCCAGCCACAGCAATCACCAAAGAAAAAGAAATAAAAGGAATACAAATTGGAAAAGAAGAAGTAAAATTGTCATTGTTTCCAGATGACATGATAGTATACATAGAAAATCCTAAAGATGTCACCAGAAAACTACTAGAACTAATCAATGAATTTGCTAATGTTGCAGGACACAAAGTTAATGCACAGAAATCCCTTGCATTCCTATACATTAACAATGAAAGATCAGAAAGATAAATTAAGTAAACAATCCCATTTACCATCTCAAAAAAAAAAAAAAAGAATAAAATACCTAAGAGTAAACCTACCTAAGGAGGCAAAAGACCTGTACAAAGAAAACTATAAAACACTGATGAAAGAAATCAAAGATGACATTAACAGATGGAGAAATATACCATGTCCCTGGATTGGAAGAATCAATATTTGAAAATGACTATACTACTCAAAGCAATCTACAGGTTCAATGCAATCCCTATCAAACTACCAATGGCATTCTGCACAGAATTAAAACAAAAATTTTACAATTCATATGGAAATACAAAAGACCCTGAATAGCCAAAGCAATCTTGAGAAAGAAAAATGGAGCTGGAGAAATCAGTCTCCCCGACTTCAAACTATATTACAAAGCTACAGTAATCAAGACATTATGGTACTGGCACAAAAACAGAAATATGGATCAATGGTACAGATTAAAAAGCCCGAAAATAAACCCACACACATATTGTGAGCTAATATACCACAAAGGAGGCAAGAATATACAATGGAGAAAAGACAGCCTCTTCAGTACGTGGTGATGGGAAAGCTGGACAGTTACATGTAAAATAATGAAATTAGAACATTACCTAACACCATACACAAAAATAAACTCAATATGGATTAAGGACCTAAATGTAAGACTGAACACTATAAAGCTCTTAGAGGAAAACATAGGCAGAACACTGACATAAACCACTGTAAGATCTTTTTTGATCCATTTCCTAGAGTATTGAAAAGAAAAATGAAAAAATAAACAAATGGTACCTAATGAAACTTAAAAGCTTTTGCACAGCAAAGGAAACCATAAACAAGATGATAAGACAACCCTCAGAATGGGAGAAAATATTTGCAAATGAAACAACTGACAAAGGATTAATGTCCAAAATATACAAACATCTCGTGGAGCTCAATATCAAAATAATCAAACAACCCAATTGAAAAATGGGCAGAATATCTAAATAGACATTTCACAAAAGAAGACATACAGATGGCTGAGAGGCACATGAAAAGATGCTCAACATGATTAATTATTAGAGAAATGCAAATCAAAACTGCAATGTGGTATCATTTCACACCGGTGAGAATGTCCATCATCAAAAATGCTGCAAACAATAAATGCTGGAGAGGGTTTGGAGGAAAGGAAACCCTCTTACACTGTTGGTGGGGATGTAAATTGATACAGCCACTGTGGAGAACAGTATGGAGGTTCCTTAAAAAACTAAAAATAAAACTACCATATGACACAGCAATCCTACTACTGGGCATATACCCTGAGAAAACCATAACTCAAAAGGACACATGCATCCCAATATTCATTGCAGTACTATTTACAATAGCCAGGACATGGAAACAACTAATTGTCCAGCAACAGATGAATGGATAAAGAAGATTTGGTACATATATGCAATGGAATATGACTCAGCCGTAAAGAGGAATGAAACTGGGTCATTTGCAGAGAAGTGGATGGACCTAGAGTCTGTCATAAAATGTGAAGTCAGAAAGAGAAAAAACAATTATTTTATATTAATGCATATGTGTGGAATCTAGAATAATGGAGATGAACCTATTTGTAGAGCAGGAATAGAGACCTAGATGTAGAGAACAGACGTGTGGACATGGGGTGGAAGGGGAGGGTGGGACAAACTGGAAGATCAGGAATGACAAATATACACTACCATGTGTAAAATAGATAGCTATTGGGATCATGCTATAAAGCACAGGGAGCTGAGCTCGTAGCTCTGTGACACCTAGATGGGTCGGATGGAGGGGAGGGAAGGTATATAGGTATACATATAGCTGATTCACTTCATTGTACAGCAGAAACTAACACAACATTGTAAAGCAATTATACTCCAATAAAAATAAAATAAAATAGGAATATAATTTTGCCTGCATCTTCTTCTAAAATTAAATATCAGAAAAATATTTTTCTCTGGTGGTAATCATCAATCACTACTCACTTTTATAACTTAAAGATCTAGGCTTGAGGCATGCTGGGACTTGAGCAACTTGGGTTGGTAGGAAATGGATGCAAGCCAGCATAGTTAGGAGGTTGGTCAGAGAAATCTGAGCTGAAGGTGGCCTGATGTTCAAGTATGTTTGCAGGGAACTTAAGTTATGTCATCAATGAAAACGTGTGTATCTTAATGTAATTCTCCAGTGTCTTAGAGGAATAGCACAGGATGATTGAAAAGTCAAAAACACATGTGATATGATGAGTGAATTAGGAAAAGAGACCATGGCTGCATTTGTTTTATGTCAATTCTCTCTAATAGAATTTTCTGGGATGATGGAACTGTTTTAATGCTCACATTGTCCACTGTTGTAGTCACTAGCCCACATGTAGCAATTGAGCACTTAAAATTTTATTTCATTTTAATTCATTTAATTTGAGATTGAAATGGCCACATGTGACTGGTGGATATCATATTGAATAAAGCAGTTATAGGGCATGATAACAACGTCAGCATTTTCAATGAGAGAGAAAATAAAATTATATAAAAGCCATATATGCTGGATCCTGATGAGATCTACCATGATCCAACTGTTAACTGAACAGTTATTTATTGAGTGGCGAGATGTGCTGAGCTCCACATGCCATCACTATGCTCTTTTTGCCTCTGACTCAAGTCCTAAAAATTCACGTTTATCCAGGATTTAACAAAGCTGAGAGATCTGGAAAAATAATACATAAAACAACACTATCTGGAAGTAATAATTCATTGTAAACACACCCTTCTCTATCCTCAACTTTTTCAGAGACTACTCTTGACTTAGTTAAGGGCTCATAGAGGAGCCTGATCATGTTCCTGCAGCCCAAAAACCAGGATATGTGGGTGCCATTTTCTGCTTTGTCTCATATTCCTTCAAAACTCATTGTAGTGGCTGCAGAGCCAGACATGGTTTATTGTTTTCCTATGTGTTATGAATCTTGTTGATTTAAACAAGTATTTGACAACTCCATCAAACAGTCTCTAGACCTTCACCCTTGGCTTCCTGAATGACAATACTCTCACTTACACTTTATTTTAGCAACTGCTTTTGTGGTCATATTCTAGATCTTTTTCTCATTCAGGATTAGTTCACCTGTCAGATCTTCTATAGTCACCTGATCAGGCTGCAAGTATTCCTTGAATCACTCCAAGGTGCCAGGCACCATGTTAGGAGTAAGGATATGGTGACGAATGAGACCAAGTAAATGCCCGCACACTGCCTGCCTTCTACTGAGTGGTACAAGTGATAAACACAAGGGTATTGAGAGAATAATGCAATGAAGTTACTGTTTGTTTATGTGTGTAGGTGGGGAGAGCAACTGAGGAAGTCTCCATGAGCAGGTGACATTTGAGCTCAAGTCTGAATTACAAAAAAGAATCAGCAAGCAAAACTCTTGAGTTAAGACTGTTCCAGGCAGAGGAGGTAATTGGAACAAGACCTAGATTGGGAATGTACTTGGTGCTTTCAAGGGACAGAGAGAAATCCAGTGTGACCTGAGCCTAGTGGTAGGGGTAGGGGTGAGTGTTTCTTATTGATTTCTCTCACTTTCAGGTTCTTTCCTATTTTTTAAGTTTCATATTCACTTTATTGACTGCTCAGTCTCTGATGCATTTTCCAGCCTTCCCTGATACTGCCTTTTCTACAGTACACATCATAGAAGGTCTCCTGGCCCACATGCAGGAGAGAATCCTGGACTCAAAATAGACGGCTTTGCTGCTTTCTCATCTACAACTTCTATGCCTCATTCCTTTACCCTGCAGCTACTCCTTTCCAACCACTTCTTAAGACTGGATTCATCACCTTCTTTGTTTCTGCATCTAATGCCTGGGCACTACACAATTCATACTCTCAGAACACAATTGGGATTTTAAATATTTAATTATTTTATTTTACTTAGATAAACTTTGTTTTTATATCCATCTTCCTATCTGCTCTCCATGGTTCTAATTTTAAGCAGAGGAACTAATTTTCCATTTCACTGAGAAAAGCACAAGCCACTAGTCATGAAATCCTTTACCTTCCAAACAGCAGATATATGTATTTACTTACATGTATGTCTATCATCTGGAGAAAAACTTTCCAATTTTCTCCATGAAAGGGGTTGTTATTCACTTAAAACAAATTCTTTCAGTTCAGTTCTTGATCACATTCCCTTCCACCTTTGAAGTGATTCAATACAATTAACCATTTTATATATATATATATATATATATATATATATATATATATATATATATATAAAATAATTCCTTTCCATTTCTTCTGAGTAATAAGACCTTTATTTTTCTTTCTTTTCTCATTTTCTTTTTCCTTCTTAGATAGAAGATAATAGACCACAATCAGATCTTAAACTTTTTGAATCCCCACTCCCTTCTGAATCTACTATAGCTTGGTTTCCATCATTTTATAAAAACTATGGAAATCAACAGATACTAATAGTCCCTAAGTTACTACAGCTTCTCAGGGGCAAGAAACGCTGCTGTCCACTTTCTCCTTCTTCCATTTCTTTCGTTCTTTGTTATTCTTTCCAACTTTGCTTCCCTCTTCATCAACCAATTTTTTTTATTATCTCTTACTGTGTTTACCTTTGTCTGTCCCTCTATTTCTGATGCTCGCCAGGCCTTATTCCCTTACCTTCTTTTACATTACTCTTTACCAATTCAATATACAATCTTGACCTTTCTTACATTGTTAAATTAACCTGTGATCCTGTGGACAATGTTGTTGACTCTTAAATTCAATATGTCACAGATTTACTGTCATATTTCACACTGTGCCAACTATGCCTCTTCATGGTATTCTCACTGTATCTGCTATTTAGTAACTATGTGAACTCAAGTAAATTATTTAACCTTTCTGTGCCTTAGTTTATTCATTGACAAATTAGGGGTTATAATAGCATCAGCTTATTTCAAATTTATTTTAAGGATTGCAAAAAAAGATCAAGTACACATAAATCAACTGAGAATAGTACCTTACATAGAATAGCCAGTCAACAACTATTATTTAATGTTTATTATTATGTCTTTGAAGAGACCATGGATGAGGCACACATTCCCCATCTCCTTTTTCTTGGAACAATCTCTGTATCAGTCACTGTTGCCACAATAATGCTGTATAACAAACGGTTCCCCAAACATTGTGCCTTAAAATGACAATCATTTACTATTGCTTTTGAACCTGTAGGTTAGTGATCTGGGCTGGACTTGAATGGGCAGTTTTTACAATTTATTTCATCCTCCAGCAGGTTATCCTGAGCAAGAGAAAAGCTCAAGATTGAAGATTGCCAGCAAAAAATTCACCTTTCAAGCTGCTGATTGCATCACATTACTAACATTGCATCAGCTAGAGCATATCACATAACTGAGCCCAAAGTCGGAGTGGTGGGGATCACAGAGTAAAGTTACATGGTAAAGGGCATAGGTGCAGGGAGACAAATAATTAGGGTCATTAA
Source organism: Phocoena phocoena (assembly GCF_963924675.1). Classification (NCBI taxonomy): domain Eukaryota; kingdom Metazoa; phylum Chordata; class Mammalia; order Artiodactyla; family Phocoenidae; genus Phocoena; species Phocoena phocoena. The sequence goes on from NC_089220.1 coordinate 16,384,097, forward strand.
TGAAGTCAGTCTGTCATAGTCTTCCCTCTCTGCCTTCCGCATGCAAAATGAGCCTCATCTGATCATAGCATAGTCCAGGGTCTTTTGCTTTACATCAGGTCAACATGAAGATCCTCAGATTTGGCTCCTTTTGATATGGAGAATTATGGACTAATCCTTTTCCTACTCATCCACAGTGGTGAGACAGAGGCAAGATATCCATGACAGTCAGGGCCATTGACAGAAGGAAAGAATAGGAAACATGGAGCAGTCACTTGTCCATAGCTAACTGAAGACAATGAAGCACAAGTTGCCAAGTCCTGCAATTCCAGGGATAGAATTGTTCCTTTATTAGCCTAGGTCTGAAGTTTTAGCCTGGATCTCTGGGAGCTACTTTCTTTTCATGGTCTTCTTTAACCACTTCTTAAGAGAGCATTGGAAAATATGCATTTGAGAAATTTTCTCAACGTATTTCCTGCCTATATAAAGTTGGGGTCCCAGAGGCCTTAATACTAATTTACCTGTCCGTCCCTTTGAGTTTAGTTTAGGTTCCTTAGCCTCAACAGATCCATTACAAATGTTGTGGGCTTTCTATGAGTCTGATTTGAGTGACTTCATTGGAATAAAGCCAAACACACAATAGTTTTGGAACTTGCATGCTTTTTATAAACCTCTGTTTCCACCAAATTTGCTAACAGCTCATTGGCCTTAAAAAATTATTTACTGAACCCAGAGCCAGGGTCGCAAAGAATTACAAATTTGAAGGACAAAGGTATGGAAACAGAGTGGCCTTTTAAATTATGGTCATAAATACAGTAAATATACCACATCTTCCTCCCTTCCTAGCACCATTCATCAATTCTTCCTATTGAATTATCAATACCTCAAGAGCTAATACTTCACCCTCCCAGTCTCCTATTTCTCTTGATATTGTAGTACTCATCACAGTATCGGTTCTGGATTTACCTTTATATCTATAATGTCCCACTAAACTGTAAAGCATCCACATACAAGAATCCTGTTTTATTCTTCTTTGTATTCCCTAAAGCACCTAGCTAAATATATAGGTCATAACTGAGTCTTTAATGTGCATCTTCAATGAATTAAATGTCCACAATGCTTTAGCAAAACTCCTCCCAGTTTCAACTAAGATTTTCTAAAGTATTCCATACTACTCAAATCTCCCTTTCTTCCCAGCTCATTTATTTATATCATGCAATTTAGAGTTTCATTCTATGGAATACTGAGGTGTTTTTAAACTAATTACATGTATGAATACATATAATTAGGTACATATCTCATCAGTTAGACAATCATCTTCTTGATTTTAGGTGCTATGTCTTACATTTCTCACCCATGGTTTCCAGCATAGGGTGGGATAGACTTTAAGGAAATGAAAGTTATATGGGAAATTTAAAATTGTTATTACAAGGAATTGCTTCTTAATATCTGTTTTTTTTAGAGCTTCAAGAAATCTGCTTAACAAAAATAGTGTCATGATAATTGGAATCTAAAGACTGAATAGAACAGGAGCTGTTGCTGCTCTTCTCCTAAGTATAGATATTTTAGACTGTCTTTATTTTAAGCTTCCACATTGAGCATAAAGTGAGCTGCTTCTATTTCATTACTATGGTAACAGTGAAGTTGCTTATATAATAATTATTTACTTATGGTCTTAAACCATACATTTGATCAAGTTCATTAAAATGCAGGAAATTTGATTGCTAAATATAGATATTTCAACATAGACTGTCAAACTAATGACTAACCTGATTGAAAGGAATTTAATATTCACTTATATTTATGCTCAGGAGAGTAGAGATTGTTTGGATATTTCTGAACTTTCTGCAAACATATAGGGCCATTTTAAAACATTTCATCCTGAAATAAGCTGGAAGCCCAGTGGATTCAAGGACAGTGTGTCACATTAAAAAAATGCCAAAATGAATTATAACTTAAGCAGACAATCAATAAAACACAGGTCAGGAAAATAATTTTAGGATTAGAGTATATAAAAACTTAAACTATCAACATGTTCTCTCATGATAGTGAGAGAAACAGAAGTACACAAAACAGAACACATAATAGGCATGGGTTTTTAAAATATATTTATTTTAAGTAAAAAAGGTATTATCAGCCCAGGGGAAAAAAATTAAAGAAAACAAAAGTGTATAAGAGTCCTTCCCTCTCATCACCTCCCACACTCCCATTCTGCTCAAGAAATCACTGTTAAAATTATATTTGTATCTCTTCAAATATATTCTATTGAAAGATGTTGAGATACATATATGTATATCAATATATCATCAATGTGTATGTTATATATGAATAGCTTTTATGTGTGTGTTTGTGCATGTGTGCATACATACGTGTGAGAAAGATATATTAAGAAATTTTGAGAGAGCAACAGAACAAGGACCCATTTGTTTAGAATAGAATACAAAATAATATTTTGAAAGAAAATTTTGTAAATGCGTATTTGTAGAATGTATTTCTGGGGTACACTGTCTTCATTCTGAGGAAACACTTAATGAGCCTTGATGAGACTTTTTGATTGAGAAAGTTCTGTAGATATAGAATGTAAAGGACAGTGAAAGGAGTGAACTAGATTGTCCTGCATAAGAATATCATTGGATCCTCAGGATCTGAGTCTTCTCCCAATTTTGCAGAGACCTGCTGGCTGCAGCAAGCATGGAAACAACCTAAATATCCATCCATGAATGGATAAAGAAAAACATATATAGTTTATATATATACACACATATATAATATAATATAATGGAATATTATTCAGCTTTTATAAAGGAGAACACTCTGCCAAGGGCAACAACATTGATGAATCTGGAGGTCATTATCTTAAAAAAAATAAGCTAGTCACAGAAGGACAAATACTGCATGTTTCCACTTATATAAGGTCTCTAAAATAGTCAAACTCATAGAAACAGAGAGTAGAATGGCTGTTGCCAAGGGCTAAGATGTGTGGGAAATTAGCAGTTGCTATTTAACAGGTACAAAATTTTCAATTATGCAAGATGAATAAGTTCTAGAGCTCTGCTAGACAAATTTTTCTTATAATTAACAAAACGGTGTTGCACACTTGAAAATCTGTTAAGAGGGTAAATCTCATGTTAAGTGTTTTCTTACCACAATAATAAACAAAAATAGCTCAAATGTCACTGGAAGTTTGGGATTAAAGACTGGGAGGTAGAGATGGGTGGAAAAGAGTGTTGAAGATTAAAGGAAGGGGCCCAAATTGATGATAAACTTCTGCTTATGCCCAAGAAATCTTTCCTGTGTGGGAGGATTTTGGACAATGGCATGGAATACTCAGCCTTAAACAATCACTTCCACCAAGTTTGGTTGTATTCTTTTTCTATAATCCCAAACTGTTAGTAAGGAAAATAAAAAAACAGGGCAGTGCCCACCGTGTGTTCAAAGGGTGCACATATGTGAGCCAATGTAGGTGATAAACAGAATTTGGTTTAAGCAGGACATCAGAGCAAGAGGCAACTCAGTGTAAGAGAGTGAATTACTATTCCCCAAACATTCATTCAGATTGCTTTCCTCCATTCATTCCTCACTGACTTTGGGTTTAGCCAAAGGGCATGTATTTCTGGAACAGAAAAGAAAACTACAAAGGACCAGACTACCAGAGCAGAAGTTGATAGAGCTCTGGTGTTACTGATCAAGGAATAAGAAAGCAGGTACAAAAGACAAAAATCAGGAATGAAAAAGGGGAAATCACAAGAAATACATTAAGAAGATAATAAGAGGATACTAAGAAAAATGATGCAAAAATAAACTCAACAACTTGGATGAAAAAAATTTCTTGCAAAACATAGTTTGCCAAATCTAACATGAGAAGAAAGAACATCTGAATAAATGTATAGGTATTAAAAGAAATTGACTTTCACTTATGGCCAGTGAGTATCAGGGACTAAATTACTTTCCCACCATAAAACAACTGGAAAATTAGACAAGATCATTTTAAATGACTCATTTTCAAGTCTTAGCAAACAACTAAGATCTTCACTATGTCTTCACTAACTCTGCTGTAGGATTCTGAGAGAAGAAAGCCAAACAAGGTTAACATAGCAAAAAATCCTGGCTTTCTGTATGAAGGTACATTCAGAACCCAGGTACAGATTGAGGAAACATCCCAGAGATTCCAAAAGAAGATTGAGATTTAGTAATAAGTCTTGTAACCCTCTAAGGAGATCTTCAAACTAGTTGCTACAAGAAGTAAATATGCTTCTCTCTTCTCTGGGTGCTAATTGTTGAGATTAATTACCAGGGAAAACCTGAAAAAAAATTTCCTCAATTGCTCTCAGAAACTTGACTCTCAAAACCACCTCAGGTAAAAATCAACTACTTGAATTTGCACTTCATCCACAAGAACATTTTGCCACTCACTTCCACGTGATCCTAGAGTTTAGAGAAAATGCAAGCAAATAATCCTTATGTTTCCCTCCCTGCCATCAGCTCTCCAGTTACTCTAGATAATTATAAAAAAAAAACTATTCAGTTTTCTTTTTCATATTAAACATTTCATTTATTTTTATTATTTTAATGAAAGTCATGCACTCACATAACTTGCAGGATGAATGAAGATGAAATAAGTAGCATACGGGGACAAGCAGAAATTAAACAGCACATTGTGAAGTACTTTGAGCTATTAGTTTTGAGCTATAAGTGAAAATTATTATTATTGCTGGACCATATTCTGCCAAATGTTTTCACTGTAATATGTGTATTAATGGCCAGATATAGTGCATTGCCACTAAATGCACAGCAACTAAATGCTTTGGAATATTCATTATAAATACCAAAGCTCATTATGGCACTATCTCTGAACTTTGTTTTGAAAATGCACATTCTAAAAATCTTTTCCTTGATTTATAACCTAGAATTACATCTTTAACAAATACACAATTGAGTTTTATTCCAATGATAATAGAAATAAATGTTGTAGACATATTTTTCCCAAGATTCTAAATATTTTCTTTACTAATCACATTAACTTTCTGCCACTCTGTATGTGTGGTGTGTGTGTGTGTGTGTGTGTGTGTGTGTGTGTGTATGTGCCTGTGTTTGTGTGTGTGGCACAGATAGATGACAAGGGCTACACACCTAGAGAGAATTAATCTGGTTCTAAGGTGACAGGAATTTCTCAGAGTGTATTAAGGGCAGAGTATCAGACAGGGAAAAGCCAGGCACCACATGAAGTGCAGGCAATCGAAGCAGAAGACAAACTTTTTGGCTTCTAGGAGCTTCACAGCACAGTGGGGAAGATGAATCCATAGGCTAATAACCATAGTCAACTGAAAAGCATTGTATAATACAGGTATGGACTATGGAAGTACAGAAAAGCTAGTGACCACTTATGAAAGGCTTGATCCAGTTGATGACATGGAGCTAGATCTTGAAGGAAATACAAAGAGGAGGAAAGCCAGAAAGGGAACAGAATGTACACACATTGTCTGGTAGGCTCAGGAAATTGCAGGGGTTTTAGATGATGTAAGAAAATTATGTTTTCATGAAACTAGAAATTAGAGAGCCTTGAACATCTATTTTACGTTTTGTGGGCCTTATGTTGGGGAGCTGCTAAAGAGCTTTTAAAAAAGGATCAAAATAATCCAACTTAAGCTTTTAGAAAGAAAATAGGAAAAGAGAGGTGGAGGGAAAAGTTTTCCAGCCTTCCAAAACTTATTTTCTTTTTTTCAGGGTGTGGGGAGGCAGCAATCTATTTAAAAAAAAATTCATTGTAGTTAGTTGATTTACAATGTCATATTAGTTTCAGGTGAACAGCAAAGTGAATTAGGTGTACATATACATATATCCATATAGGCCATTACAGAGTATTGAGTAGAGTTCCCTGTGCTATACAGTAGGTTCTTATTAGTTATCAATTTTATATATAGCACATGAAAACATGCTCAACATCACTAACTATCAGAGAAATGCAAATCAACCTACAATAAGGTATCACCTCACACCGGTCAGAATGTCCATCATCAAAAAATCTACAAACAATAAATGCTGGAGAGCATGTGGAGAAAAGGGAACCCTCCTACCCTGTTGGTGGGAATGTAATTGGTACAGACACTATGGAGAACAGTACGGAGGTTCCTTAAAAAACTAAAAGTAATACTACCATATGACCCAGCAATCCCACTCCTGGACATATCCCCAGAGAAAACCATAATTCAAAAAGATACATGCACCCCAATGTTCATTGCAGCACTATTTACAATAACCAGGACATGGAAGCAACCTAAATGTCCATCAACAGAGGAATGGATAAAGAAGATGTGGTACATACATACAATGGAATATTACTCAGCCATAAAAAGAATGAAATCATGCCATTTGCAGCAACATGGATGGATCTAGATATTGTCATACTGAGTGAAGTAAGTCAGACACAGAAAGACAAATATCATATGATATTGCTTATACATGGAATCTAAAACAAAGGATACAAATGAACTTATTTACAAAACAGAAGTAGAGCCACAGATGTAGAAAACAAACTTATGGTTACCAAGGGATAAGGAGGGGGGAGGGATAAATTGGGAGATTGGGACTGACATATAACACTACCACAAATAAAATAGAGACATATTTTCTTAATGAACAGAGCAGCACGGAAATAGTGACCACAGAGAATTCACTGACAACAGAGCTTATCAACCAAGCAAAAGGAATCAGTGATTGCATCTGTACAAAGACAAATTTCATCAACTCACCAAGCAATGGATTGGTGACCTGTATGGGCAATTACTGTTCTAGAGCAGAAGGAACCTGCAACGTGGGTGAGTAAGATAATGGCTCTCCTGCCTAGTCAGTGTCACAAACAGGTCAGTTAACTTCCTTTCGATTGCCCAGACTTATCATTCCCCTTCTACTTCAACATTTCTGAAATATGTGCTAGCCATGAGCCATGAATTCAGGGAACACCATTCTTTTGATCTTTATATGTTTTATTCTCCAAGTGTCAAAAAATAGAACCCAAATAACTGCACTATTAAACAAATTGCATGTTATAAATCACATGAATTGATCACTGGAAACTGTCACAAAGCCAGTTCTGTGACTTTGTCTTAACTTGGGACACAGATCTTCCAAGGTGTTAAAAGTTTAAATATGCTGCAGTGTGAAACTTTCTTCAATACTGGAAAGTGTTAGATCAATACATTATTAGAAAGAAACATAATGTCTGCATTATAGAGAACATGTTACTCATTGGTAAGATTGAAGTCAGGAAGGTTAACTACAAGACTATGGAATAAAACTGACACCATGATCACAGTTTTAAATTCTGCTTATATAGTTATTAATATTTGCAAAAGGAGAAATATCATAAAATGTATTGAGTTATGCTTAATCTCCTTTTGACATATATTAGTGGGTGTTAGTTTTAACAAAATATTTTTTTAAAGTTATCAAGTGTTCCTGTCTGGTTGTGCCATGGATTTATGTCATGTTCTGACACCAGGAACCAGAATTTAGATATTATTCAAGGTGACAGAAATGCATTCATATTAACATACCATGGATATGTGATTTAAAATATAAAATGCCTACCCAGGTAAAGTTTTGTTTTCAAATGATAGTTTTAAAATACAACAGCTGGGTTTGGGAGTTACTGGGGTGGGATTTGAAGCAACAAAACACATAAAAGTCTTTCAAGCTACTGTGGGGAAATAGTAATTAGCATTCAACTAGAAACATGAATTTTACTTTGCTTTGTGAATACAAGGATGGGTATGAAGTCTCCTTCCCTCAACATGGTTTCCAAAGATGTTTAAAGAAAACTTTTGTCAGAGAGGAGCAAAAACCTTCCCAGATTTTACCAGAAGGAATTGGGCACATAAAAAGATAGACTAATGGGAGAATGATAATATGATCTATGTTATCTGGCAAACATTTCTTTTATGTTGAAGTCTGAACTTCAAACAAATAGATACCAACATAATTAGCCTTCTAGCTCTGATAATAGGAAATGAGAAATAGGACAGAGCATGAAACTGAGGCATGCAAGTGGAGAACAAGCCCAGTGAAAGAAAGAAATCTTGGTCAGCAACACACTAGCCTAACTGTAATCCCCAATCCACCCGACTAAGGATTTTCCCACATTTTAATGAAGAGGAACTTTCAATTAATACTGTACTTACAGAATAGTTATAGAACAATATACTCATAATTATTTATGTCATGTCCAGACATTGCAAATTTGTTGTGTCTTCTTATCCATGTCATGCTGTTGTTTATTTGTCGGTTATGTTTTCCCCAACTAGTATGTATAATCTCCTTAAGAACTATGTCAATGTATCATCTCCGAATCCCTAAAACCTGAAAGAGTATTTAGCAATAACAAGCCTCAATGAATATTTATGAGTGATTAAATCAGTATACGCTTTAAACTTGGTATAAAATACAAATTTGACATTCTATTTTCATCTTGAACATCAAAAACAGGTTCTTTCTATGTGTAAAGCACTGTAATAAGTGCCTGTAAAGTGTTATATAAATCCTCATAACCACCCATTTTAGTAATAAATAGAGACTGAAAGGTTAAGTGGCCTGCCTAAGAACAAGAAATCCATTTTACAGATTGGTTGAGGGTCAAATCTACGTGTACATTACATGCATTTAATTCTCTTTAAAAAAAAAATTAAATGGATTTTTGTGCTAAGCACACCATTTCTTGTTTAGTGAAACAGAGTTTCTTGACCTGGGATTAACAAATCAAATGGATAGTTTTATCTTTGCATCTTGGTTTGATAGACCAAGTAAAGAAAGTCTCTTACGAAATGCTGCCTGGTTAGGGACGTATTCATATGCCCCCAGTCCTATGGACAGTGATCTGTTTAGAATTGTTGCATTACTGCTATATTCATTGGTAGCCAGGACTCTAGTTTTCCCTGAGACTCCAAATTGAGGCTTTAGAATCTGTCCATATTGCTAACAAAATTGACAATTCCAGCCTCAGCGTTGGCCACAGCCTGTTCTGTAGCAAATTTCCTCCTGTTTATTATTTTGGGTTATTTGTGTGCATCTCTGTTTCCACATAATAAGTAGTATATAGTTTATCAGTACTGGGAATAAATCTTCTATCATCCCTCTATCCCTACCTCCCTAACATATGATACCATAGCTTTCATAAAATTGGTGCTTAGTAAAGGACTCTTGTTTTTATTTTTTAACATATTTATTGGAGTATGATTGCTTTACAATGTTGTGTTAGTTTCTGCTGTATAGCAAAATGAGCCAGTTATATGTATACATATATCCCCATAGCCCCTCCCTCTTGCGTCTCGCTCCCACCCTTCCTATCCCACCCCTCTAGGTGGACACAAAGCACTGAGCTGTTGTATTTAGAGCTATGCCTTGTGGAACCTCTCCCTCTCCCTTGCCTTGAAGCTGATCTACCATCAGTTTATCAATAACTGTTGGTAGGAACCTTACCACCTCACATGGGAATAAACTGGTGAGTTCTGGGGGGTTGCCAGGGATTGCAGAGCAAATAATTACAGGGTTTAACTACAAACATTGCTGCCTAGCATAACTTCTCTGCTTAGCCTTCTCAGCCATTACTTTCCTCTCATGTAGCTATTAGATTTTTTTGTGAGTTGACAGAAATTATCACGTGCCAAAAGAAGATGAAGTCAGAATAATCAGATGGGCTTATTAGACCATAAATACATGCAATGATATCACCATAATCATGGAATTATCTAATATTATTGCCTTATTTTCAACCATTTGTATTTTTATTTTTAATCTGTTCTGAATTACCATGTATAGTGACATTGCTATTTAATCTTTTCTATTATAAAAGGCCCCAGAAGTTACAGATTAGTAAAGTTGGATATTTCTCTTTGTTAGAATATTTTTCTCCAACTAAACCAAAATTTTCAAAAATAATCACCATTAAAAGATTTTTACATGGGCATCTGCCCAAGATAAAATTATAGACTTTTAAAGACAAGATTTTCTTTTAACAAATACCGATACTATTTTATCAGGGCTTCAAAACCACAGTGACTCATCTACTGCTGGAAATTCAGTCCCTGCTAACTTCAAGGGACTGTGACATGAACCTGTGAATGGAGAGAGGTCTGTAGCAACCCCTTGCCTTGCAGGGCCCCAGATTCTCTCAGGAAAGACCCTTCCTTTTACAGAACTCTGATCTTTAAGTTAGGATATGACCAAATATTGTACCACAGTTGTCTGTGATATGCATGCCAAGTTGCTAAGAATAAGAGGTAGAATACTGAAGTCTAAGGAACATTTATTTTTCTTTTATCAATTAATGTATTTAATAGGAAGCCAAAATGGGTTCTTTGTTTCTTTGGCTGAGGCCCCAAAGGACAAAAATAAAACATTTGTGCTAGATACCCCACACCCCTAGGTGAGACACTGGCCTACGTGTGGAGGGTTTACCAAGAAGATGCAAAAAATCTGGTTTTTTGACCTTTGGCACAGCACTCTAGAGAATGTCAGAGGACTGAAGGTGAAGAGGTTAAGAGAAATATTCTTTGCAGTCAACTGTTGGAGTGCTGGGCCCTGCCCTCATCCTTGGGGAGAAGAGAGGGCTTCCTGCTTGTTTCATGCCTTATGAGTTGGGCTTCAAGGACCACAATGAGAACTCAACATGTGTCACCCAAAGCTTGTTAGACGCAGTGGACTACCCAACTCTAGCCTGAGAATTGTGGGTATTGCCTTGCATTAGTCAAGCACATAGAAAATGCCTGCACTGGGCCAGCTTTAAACAACTACCAAGGTCATGGCAAGGATGAGTGTGTCCTGGGGACCAGAGCCCATGTTAAAGAGAGCAGGCTTGGCACCATCTTCATAGATCTTTTGTTCAAGAGAGTGGAGCCCTAAGATAGAGAGTCTGTATGGATATACTGCCAGATGCTTAGGCACTGAGCAGTGAAGCTTTATGTAGCCAGCTGGTAGTGTCATGAAAATTGCAACTGGAGATTTCCAGCAGGATAATCTACTTATACCAATTGGAGTCTTGTTCAGTCAATAAAAAGGGTGTGGTGGATAGAAATCTACCTGTGGAAAAATGTCAACTCGTGTTTGTTCTTCTTTCTTGCAAGGAGGAAAGAGTGGAGTTGCCTACAACCTGAAACCTTTCTTATCTTCACCACAGCCATTAGCAAGTACACTAACATTTGTGAGTATAACAAATTATTTTGGTTGTCTACATCTAATGGAAACTGCATCCAAGTAGAAATTATTTAAGATGCGTATTTAGAAATAAAGGAGAACCAGTACTTAAAGAGGTGAGAGTTCTCTGCCTTCCCATTCTGAATGAGAGATCTCTGGAGATTCCTAAAGGTTTATTTATGATCATCACCCAACTGTGACACTGTAGCAACAGGGGAAGTCCTATTTACAAATATTGCTCTTTCGTTGATATCCACTGCATCCTCTGTGTGCTTCCTCTGCGAAATGGTTCTAGGAGGCTCATCATATTTACAAGCCAACTTCCCTAAATTTCTCTTCCTTTTCAAATTCAGGTATATTTTACTTGTTGCTGATAATAAAAAGAATACATGCTCCTCAAAGATCTTTTATCAAATATAGGAGAGCATAAGAATAATTTAAAATATCTTGTAGCTCCAACACCTAGCAACTACTATTAGGTTGATCCATACAAAATTCTCTATATTTGACTGTTTTGATCTATAAAACAGCAATTTCATACAGTTTAATTTAATTGTCATGCATACATGCCCACACATTTTTATGACTGCGTTCCTATGATATATACATTATATACATTTTAACAATGTGTAATAAGCAGCATTATACTTTACATGTTATACATACATATTAACTTACCTGATGTTATAAGGCCTTTATGTTTGAAGTTTCATAGATGCACGTATACATCTCTTTGTAGGATTTATATATTTAAAATCAAATCAAAGAATTTATAATCAATATTACAGAATTATGAAGTGCTAGAGTTGGAAGGCAGCTTAGATATTTCCTTAAATTTTTCAAATTTTCAAATTACTTGTCATCATTTTATCTTTCTAAAAATATATTTTTAAGTCCACATGCATATTTAAGAGAGATCATCTTTGGCATCCCGTACTTAATCAAAGTGCCATTTAATCTAAAGTATTAAACTTGGTGCTTTCAGATCCCACCATTGAAACTGCACAAAAAACAGTATTCTAGATATTTGTAATTTTCAGCTGACAAAATCAACAAGGAGTTGAGGGATTTTAGTCCAAATGTCTCATTTCCATTTTCAATTTTGTGTGCTTAAGATATTTTTTCTTCAAACTACATATATACAATTGCAGACATAAAAGACTTCAAACAAAATGCCAATCAATAGAGTTTCATTTGCTGCAGGATCAAATGAGAGTTTTGTTGAATTTATTGTACGTTCTCAAGGGTACTCAGGTAGGATGCCAAAAAATCTAATATGTTATAGTAGTTCTACTACTAAATTCTGTATATTTGAGCGGGTATCTTAATCTCATTGGCTCCTAGACTCTATTCTTAGGACAACAGCAAATTTGCACTAGAATGATTTCTAAAGATAATTTTGGCTTGAAAAATAATATGGACTTTGACTCAGACATATTTGGATTCAATGCCTTCTATACATTGAGGGTCTTTTGTAAGAATTGAGATGATATGGGTCCAGTGTTTAGAATAATGTCTCTACATAATAACGGCTACAAGGATGGAGGATTTTATTTTAATTCTGTATAACACATTTTCCAGGAAGATCTCTAAATCTAACTTAAAGTAAATATAGCAAATAAAAAGAAAAGTCTGTATGAAAAAAGTTCATTCCATAGCTTAAAGACATTTGGTGGTTTTATTTCACTTCTCTGAACTCCTACTCAGCAAAAACTTTGCTCATCATCATCTAACACTAACTTATATTCCTCTTTGTGCTACTACTGAGCTTTCTCGTGATATGGTTTAGTTTGAGGTAGGAGGTCCCTTCCATGTATACTGCAAAGCTGAGATAAGAATGTGAAAAAAAAAGAAAAACCTAAATTTTCTCCTATATTTTTTAAATAAATAATTTAAAAGCTGTCTTTATTATTTTACATTTTGTTTTAGCCAGCCTCCAAGATGCCTCCTCACAATCCCCACTACCTGATACTCACAACCTGTGTAGTCTTCCTGAAATCGTAATTTTACTAGAATTAGTGTGTGAAGCATAACATATAGCTAAGGTGATGATGTGTCACTTACAATATTAGGCTATGAAAGCTGAGCCTTCCACCTTGGGCATCTTTCTCCCTCTCTCTCTCCCTCTGTCATATTATTTGACTGGAAGAAGTCAGTTGCATGTATTTAACTAATGCAGCCTATGGAGAGGCATACTTGGCCAGGAATGGAGGTCCACAACCAACAGGCAGTGAGGAAGTGAGACTTGCCAGGCCAGGTGAGTGAGGTTAGCTGTGGATGCTTTACCTCAAATTGAGCCTTGAGATGATGCTAATCTTAGCTGACAACTTGACTCCAAACTCATGAAAGATCCTGAGTCAGAACTTTTTGCTAAGCTTTCCCAGATTCTTAACCTTCAGAGGTTTGATGAGATAAATAAGTGTCTGTTGTTTCAAGATGCTATTTTTCTGAAGTGATTTTTTAATGCAATAATAATACTATACACACTTGAAATGTTTTCCATTGTAATTAGGCTGCCCATGACTATTAGCTTCTGAAAGAAAGTAGGCATTTATAATTTTACTTAGTTCAATGTCCTGTATTCCATGCTTATTTACTGCTTTCTAGGGAGAAGTGGAAAGACACTTTTTCATTAGAAATTTGGAATGAATCTTTTATGAAGATTTGAGAAATAATGTGTTTAAAGATCTTGGGTTTTTAGATATAATTAAATCTCTGCATTTGAGATATTACAGGAATTATCTCTTTTTAAAAAATTTTAGAATGGTTAGTATATACCTTATAATATGTTTGGACTTTTATCTTCAAAATTTCATGAAATTAATTTAAAAATTTAAATCACTGATGAATGAAATCAAAGGAGAACTAGAGAGATAGTCTATGGTCATGGATAGGAATAGTCAATATTATCAAAATGTCAGTTCTTCTGTCAATGCAATCTCATTCATAGAATCCAGGAATTGTGCTCCATCATAATTACTCAAAGGAGTTGAAAATGATGTCCATACCAAAATCTACACATGAATGTTTATAGCAGCTTTATTCATAATTACCAATTCTTGGAAGTAACCAAGGTGTTCTTCAGTGAGTGGATGGATAAATAAGCTGTGGTGCATCCAGACAATGGAATATTATTTAGTGTTAAAAAGAAATAATCTATCAAGCCATGAAAGGCATGGAAGAACCTTAAATGCATATTACTCAGTGAAAGTATCCAATCTGAAAAGGCTACATACTGTATGATTTCATCTACATGACATATTGGAAAAGGCAAAACTATGAGATGGTAAAAAGATCTGACCTCCTTGCTACATCTAATTCATGGACTCAAATGCTTTTTGCTAGTCCTTAAACTTTTCAGGTCCTCACTTTCTTATTAGCCCAATTTAGATTCTATCATTCCACATTATAGCCACTCTCTTGCTAATACCTATAACTGCCAGTATCCTCTTCCTATGTTGTACCCTTATGACAAACTTCCACTCCTGGTTAAAACCAACTCTCCCCTTAACTTTTCACCTGCATCCAGGTAGCTGAATATTATTGGAGAAAAATCACATAACAACCGTGCTAATTTCACTTGAAATTTAGAATCATAACTCTCAACTAGATCATTCTAGTGCCAGACAATCTTACTACCTCCCTTGTGAATTCATTTTTACTCCCGGAAACAACTATTTCATCCTTTCTAGTCTTTCCTCTAATTTTTAAAACCTCTTCTTTCCCTCACTCTCTGCAGATTACTTGGCCACGGCTAAAAGATAAACTGAGGCATAAAAAAAAAATTGGGCTTCCCTGGTGGCGCAGTGGTTGAGAGTCCGTCTTCCGATGCAAGGGACACGGGTTCGTGCCCCGGTCCGGGAAGATCCCACATGCTGCGGAGCGGCTGGGCCCGTGAGCCATGGCCGCTGAGCCTGCGCGTCCGGAGCCTGTGCTCCGCAACGGGAGAGACCACAACAGTGAGAGGCCAGCGTACCGCAAAAAAAAAAAAAAAAAAAAAAAGAGTTTATTTGAGCAAAAATCCATTCCAATACAACAGCACCAAATTGGAAGTGGTTAAGAGTGTTTTGCTAAAAGAAGCTACGAGAAAGACTTACATAAAAGAAGTTGTGGAAGAAGAGAAAGGAGATTATTTAATAATC